>NC_045434.1:115939122-116099094 GCF_002776525.5 Piliocolobus tephrosceles | reverse complement strand
ATGAAACTTAGTTTGGCTGGATATGAAATTCTGGGTTTAAAATTCTTTTCTTTAAGAACGTTGAATATTGGCCCCCACTCTCTTCTGGCTTGTAGAGTTTCTGCCAAGAGATCTGCTGTCAGTCTGATGGGCTTCCCTTTGTGGGTAACCCGACCTTTCTCTCTGGCTGCCCTTAAGATTTTTTCCTTCATTTCAACTTTGGTGAATCTGGCAATTATGTGTCTTGGAGTTGCTCTTCTGGAGGAGTATCTTTGTGGCGTTCTCTGTATTTCCTGAATTTGAATGTTGGCCTGCCCTGCTAGTTTGGGGAAGTTCTCCTGGATGATATCCTGAAGAGTGTTTTCCAATTTGGTTCCATTTTCCCCCTCACTTTCAGGCACCCCAATCAGATGTAGATTTGGTCTTTTTACATAATCCCATACTTCTTGCAGGCTTTGTTCATTTCTTTTTCTTCTTTTTTCTTTTGGTTTCTCTTCTTGCTTCATTTCATTCATTTGATCCTCAATCGCTGATACTCTTTCTTCCAGTTGATCGAGTCGGTTACTGAAGCTTGTGCATTTGCCACGTATTTCTCGTGTCATGGTTTTCATCTCTGTCATTTCGTTTATGACCTTCTCTGCATTAATTAGTCTAGCTGTCAATTCTTCCACTCTTTTTTCAAGATTTTTAGTTTCTTTGCGCTGGGTACGTAATTCCTCCTTTAGCTCTGAGAGGTTTGATGGACTGAAGCCTTCTTCTCTCATCTCATCAAAATCATTCTCTGACCAGCTTTGATCCATTGCTGGCGATGGGCTGTGCTCCTTTGCAGGGGGAGATGCACTCTTATTTTTTGAATTTCCAGCTTTTCTGCCCTGCTTTTTCCCCATCTTTGTGGTTTTATCTGTCTCTGGTCTTTGATGATGGTGATATACTGATGGGGTTTTGGTATAGGTGTCCTTCCTGTTTGATAGTTTTCCTTCTGACAGTCAGGACCCTCAGCTATAGGTCTGTTGGAGATTGCTTGAGGTCCACTCCAGACCCTGTTTGCCTGGGTATCAGCAGCAGAGGTTGCAGAAGATAGAATATTGCTGAACAGCAAGTGCACCTGTCTGATTCTTGCTTTGGAAGCTTCCTCTCATGGGTGTACTCCACCCTGTGAGGTGTGGGGTGTCAGACTGCCCCTAGTGGGGGATGTCTCCCAGTTAGGCTACTCAGGGGTCACAGACCCACTTGAGCAGGCAGCCTGCCCCTTCTCAGATCTCAACCTCCCTGTTGGGAGATCCACTGCTCTCTTCAAAGCTGTCAGACATAGTCGTTTGCGTCTGCACAGGCCTCTGCTATTTCCCCTGTTATTTTTTAGCTGTGCGCTGTCCCCAGAGGCAGAGTCTACAGAGACAGGCAGGTTTGCTTGAGCTGCTGTGAGCTCCACCCAGTTGGCGCTTCCCAGCGGCTTTGTTTACCTACTTAAGCCTCAGCGATGGCGGGCGCCCCTCCCCCAGCCTCGCTGCTGTGTTGCAGTTAGATTGCCTGCTGTGTTAGCAAGGAGGGAGGCTCTGTGGGCGTGGGACCCTCCCGGCCAGGTATGGGATATATTCTCCTGGGATGCCGGTGTGTTTACAGCGCAGTATTGGGGTGGGAGTTACCCGATTTTCCAGGTGTTGTGTGTCTCAGTTCCCCTGGCTAGGAAAAGGGACTCCCTTCCCCCTTGCGCTTCCCAGGTGAGGCGATGCCTCGCCCTGCTTCAGCTCTCGCTGGTCGGGCTGCAGCAGCTGACCAGCACCGATTTTCCGGCACTCCCGAGTGAGATGACCCCAGTACCTCAGTTGAAAATGCAGAAATCACCGGTCTTCTGTGTCGCTCGCGCTGGGAGATGGAGACTGGAGCTGTTCCTATTTGGCCATCTTGCTCCGCCCCCCTATATTTTATTCTTTACTTGTAATATGGTTTCTACATTAGAAACCTTACAGGGATGCTATTCTCAATAGCCTTTCTTTGGTACTTTGCAATCACCAGTAACTCAAATATGTAAACACTGATTTAATGTAATACTGAGTGTTATTAATGCTGATTTGATTTAATTGGATGAATTTTTTTAAAAGATGCAATATCCATCTACAGCAAAATTAATAAATACATTGTGATAATTCATACAATGGAATACTACAGAGCAATGAGAATGGAAAACCTACAATTACAGCAAAAATTAAGATGAACCTCACAAACTTAATGCAGAGCAAGAAAAGACAGAATAAACATATGATACCATATGATTTCTTTCTTCCTTTTTAAAATTTATTTGTAATTGAAAAATGACTATATATTTATGATATGCAACATTATGTTTCTTATAATTTCAATATTTATTCTAGATTCAGGGATACATGCACAGGTTTGTTACAAGGATATATTGCGTGATGCTGAGGTTTGGGGTATGGCTGATCTCATCACCCAAGCAGTGAGCATAGTACCCAATAGGTAGTTTTCCACCCCATTCCTCTCTGATTTCCTTCCCCCTCTCACAGTCTATTGATCTAATTTTTATGTCCATGTGTACTTGTGTATGTAAGTAAGAATATGTAGTAGTTGTTTTTCTGTTCCTTCATTAATTTGCTTAGTACAGTGGCCTCCAGCTACATCCATGTTGCCACAAAGGACATGATTTCATTCTTTGTATGGCTGTGTATTATTCCATGGCATGCAGGAACTACATTTTTTCAATCCAATTCACCACTGATGGGCACCTAAGTTGTCTTTCCTATTGTGAACAGCACTGTAATGAACATACAGGTGCATGTGTCTTTTTAGGAGAAATATTAATTTTTATTTGGGTATATGCCCAAGAATGGTATTTCCAAGTTGAAAGGTAGCTATGTTTTAAGTTCATTGAGAAATCTCCAAACTGCTTTCCATACTGGTGGAACTAATTTACATTCTAACCAATAGTGTATAAGCATTCTCTTTTCTCCTTACTTTTGCCAGTATCTGTTCATTTTTGAGTTTTTAATAACTGACATTCTTACTGGTCTGAGATGATATCTCATTGTGGTTTGGATTTCTTTGATGGTTAATGATTATAAAACTTTTTTTCTTTTTTGTTGCACTTGTATTTATTTATTTATTCATTTATTTTATTTTATTTTATTTTTTTGAGATGGAGTCTCACTCTGTCGCCAGGCTGCAGTGCAGTGGTACGATCACAGCTCACTGCAATCTCTGCCTCCCAGGTTTAAGTGATTTTCCCATCTCAGCCTCCTGAGTAGCTGGTACTACAGGTGTGCACCACCACACCCAGTTATTTTTTGTATTTTTAGAAGAGGCAGGGTTTCACTATGTTGGCTAGGATGGTCTCGATCTCTTGACCTCGTGATCCGCCCACCTTGGCCTCCCAAAGTGCTAGGATTACAGGTGTGAGCCACCACACCTGGCTGTATGACTTCTTTTGAAAAGTGTCTGTTCATGTACTTTGCTGATTTTCATTGGAATTGTATTTTGCTTATTGAATTAATTCATTAATTATTAAATAAAATGAAATGAATTGTTAAATAATTATGGACATCAGACCTTTGTTAGATGCTGTATAATTCTTTCTCACATTGCTAAAAGGAAATACACAAGATTGGGAAATGTATACAGGAAAGAGTTTTAATTTACTCACAGTTATGCATAGCTGGGAAAGCCTGAAGGAACTTACGATGATGGCGGAAGGCAAAGGTAGAAAAGGTCCCTTATTTACAGGTCAGCAAGAAGGAGAAGGGCAAACAGGGGAAATGCCAGACGCTTAGAAAACCGTCAGATCTCGTGACTCACTCGCTATCATGAGAACGGCATTGGGGAATGATCACCATGATTGAATTACCTTCATCTGTGGTCCCACCTGTGACATGTGGGAATTGTGGGGACTATAATTCAAAATGAGATTTTAGATAGGGAAACAGCCGAACCATATAAGAAGCATGACTTACAAATATTTTCTCTCATTCTGTAGATTGTCTGTTTACTCGGTAGTTTATTTTGCTGTGCAGGAGCTCTTTAGTCTAATCAGTCAATTTGTCAATTTTTGTTTTTGTTGCAATTACTTTTGAGGATGTAGCCAAAAATTATTTGCCATAGCTGATATCAAGAAGGATATTTCCTAGATTTACTTCTAGTAATTTTGTAATGTGAGATCTTACATTTAAATCCATTCTGAGTTACTTTTTGTATATGGAGAAAGGAAGGGGTCCAGTTTTATTCTTCTGCATATGGCTAACTAGTTATCCCAGTTCAATTTGTTGAATAGGGAATCCTTTACCCATTGCTTGTTATCATCAGCTTTATCAAAGATCAGTTGGTTGGAGGTGTATCACTTTATGGGCTCTCTATTCTGTTAGATGTATCTATGTATCTGTTTTTTACAAGTTTCATACTGTTTTGGCTACTATGGCCTTAAAGTATAGTTTAAAATCAGCTAGTATTATGCTTTTGGCTTTGTGCTTTTTGCTTAGGATTGCTTTGGCTATGTGGGCTCTTTTTGGTTCCATATGAATTTCTATAACATGCAAAAATCAGACAAAACATCCAGTCCTTTTAAAAGATAGTAAAATGGATACTCCTGAGAATTATGGGGTGGAAAGCAAGAGATAATTAAAAGAAGGCATGATCAGAAATTCTGGGTTAAAAGCGGTGTGGTGTCATTGATTTGGATGCTGTTTAGATGGGCTTATTTAGTTTTTTAAATATATATAAATATATTTAGCTATATACTCTTAGAGTTTTTGTCATTTTCATTACATATATTATAAGTAAGCTATACAATGTGAAAAATAAGACATATTTCTGGAGTAAAATAACATTTCAGTCATTATCTCCTGGGAGAATATAGAGACGGATAATAGATAGATAGATAGATAGATAGATAGATAGATAGATAGATAGATAGTAGATAGAGAGATTCTGTTGCTACTAACCAATAAATAACTTGTTTGTAATTAATAAGTTTTTCCTGGAATTTACATTCATCCTATTTTGGTCTGTGACCCAATATTTATAACAGCAAATATAGATTACATTCATAGAAAAGTGTCCTTTGTAAAGCTATCATCAGTGAGGTCAGCCTATGAACCACAGTTCTGAACTTAATAAGTTTCATTAGCTACTCGTAATCTTGTCCTAAAATGCTGACATACAATTCAACAGAAATATTTAAATATGCAATTTAAAGCAGTATTTGCACAATAAAGTTGTAAAATTGAAATAATAATGTATAAGTTTAAATAAATTATATACACACCCAATAAATATTACTCTAAATATTTTGTTTCTGAAATAGCTTCTTTATTGACTTTGAAATAATTTTTCTAAAGATTTCCTCTTATAAATAGGAACATAGAACACATGAATGGATTAGTTGGTTGGCATTTCAGCTTTGTTCTTCCATTTAAAGGTCAACTTGAAGTATTTTAAATATTACTTGTCGGTGAAGCACAGTTAAAGCAACAACAGTTATCCTTTAATCTTTTGAAGAAATCTACTGCATACCTATGGTAATCCTATAGTCACTGCCAACCTTTTCAATAGTTATGAGAATTAAATCAAGTTGGCTTTTCTAGCAGTACTGTTGAGAGTTGCTCAGTGTTACTGACCTTTTCTTCATAATTGCTTCTACTTTTCCCATCAATCTTCTGGAAAGGATGATTCCAGCTTTCTGTATCCATGTTACCAGGACAGTAAATATGGAAATTTATTTGTATTCCCATACCCCCATTAAGAAAATATTGTGGTTATCTCTTTCAGCATGTAAATACTCCCAATAACTTGGGCAAGCACTTGTGTGATTTGCTTTTATAAAAAAGGAATATCCTAGAATTCTTACCCTGTTTAATTTAACCATTTCATATAACATTGTCCTGGTTGAACAGCTTAATAATAGAAGTAAATTTACTTTAAAAAAAAAAAAAAAGCACAAAGGCAAGGAAAAAGCACTAAATGATGACGCTCTGATTCCAACATTTCCCATTTTCTTATTTAATTAATCTATAATAGTGTCATAGTATTTGTTTTAAGGCACCCCAAGTGATTTAATATAAAGTCAAGACTAAGGTCCAGCACGCAAAGATGGGGACTTTCAAACCATGCTTGTAGGCAGGGCTATGAGGCAAAATTAGAATGCCAAATTTAGAAGGTAAATTCTAGAGTGGTGCCCAGATTATTTTACCACAACTTAAAACTAAGGTGCTCTATATTTTTGACATTGAGAAGTTATGCTTGCAGAAAATGTTAAGTTTCTAAAAATTGTTGAGATCTAATTAAATAATTGCTTCTGATTTTCTAGAACTGTGGTTAGAATGGTAGTGTCACATTTAATTCAAAGGTCCATATATACATACACATGCACAAATAAATGCATTCATAATGGTAGAGTAGATTGCAAATAATTGTTTTGCTGTATTTCCTATGATTCACATCAATGCTCATTGTAAATTGGTCCTTCCCTCCTCCCAATACATTTTTCAAAGCATCTACTTGGATCACTGAAATATTTTTCATTCATATATTAAATGGCGAGAGATTTGAGTAAAATTTTTAGTTGAAATCAGGTACCAAAGGTTATACAAGTATCAGCAAAGGAATGCAAACATAAACAAAAAAGAGTATTGTGGAGATACTTTTTGATAGGTTACACTCTGCTATTTGAGAAAGAAACACCATATGTATTAGATTAGACCTGCTTTGCTGGGCTTTTTGAAGATTACATTGAGTGGTGCAATATTTTCTTTCATAATCTAAAAAAATCAAAACTATATACAAAATTTGGATAAAGAAACTCTGACAACAAAGACCAAATGGAAAGATAAATAATTTTACTATCTAAAATCAAATGTTAAAATAAGATATCCATCAAGAGTGTTTTATAGATGATGCAAAGTGGTTGTTCTCAATGTAGGCTGAAAATCACCTGAGGAGTTATAGAACATATTTCCTGGAACCAATTCACTGAGTTTCTGATTTAATTGATCTGTGGTGTAGTCTAGCAATCTGTGGCTTATTTCATTTGTTTTGCTTGTTTGCTTTTTTTTTTTTTTTTTCTTTTTGATTCATTACAGCTGTCTAGGCAATTTTAACTTGCAGATAGTGATAGTGCTATGAACCGCTAGAGGATTGTAGAATGCAATGATAGTCCTCCCGGGAAATGGGATGTAATGGCCAAAAATATGCAGATATTTAAAGGCAAGAAATAAAGGACTACTCACGCAACAGGACACAAGAGTGAACTCAAGAGGAAGGTGACTATGACTATTGGGAGAAGGTAACTGGGAGCATAAATAATACTTTCTACTCATGGGCTGGGGAGGAGTGCTATAGCTGAGTGTTACTGTTAGATTACCTCTTGGTAGTTGATGAGATGGCTCCCTTTGCCATAGGGGATAAGATACAAGTACCATTTAATATGTTTTTATGTTATACACTTTTAGGGTTCCAGTAGGTCTAGTTTCTGATTGCTAATATTTAATTTGCATTTTCTCTTTTAAATTATCTATACTATACTTGCATAAATTTATACAAAAATTTCTATGGTTTAACATTTTAACATATTTTCAACAATTTATTGATGCCAAATTATTGCTGGTATTTACAATCCACTTCTCACTCTCCAGGGCTCATTTTCTAGAATACCTTGTTCTACTCTAAAAATAACAATCCTTTGTTGACAATTGACTATGTGCTAAGATCCATGTTACATTCATGAAATGCACTATCTTATTCCTAACAAGCTCTACATTAAAAAGTGAAAAATTATTCTATTTTACATGTGAGAATTCAAGGCTTAGAAAATTAAGTCTATTGCTTGAAGACTTAAAATTCTGAATTTTTACTCACTCTTATTGACTCTAATGGCAAAACTATTTAATTTAAATAATTTCTTTTTTACTTTGACTTATTTAATTATAGTTGTTTTTATATCTTTATTTTTACTAAAATTATTTTAGTGTTCTTTATTTGTATGCACTTTTAAACTATTAGTACATAGTCTCTTATTTGTTAATATGTAGCTTTTCTTTTCAGATTTTAAGTTTATCTTTTATATAATCATGTCTTTATTTTTCATTCCATTAGTTATATCCTTCTATATATTTTGTATTGAATATTAAATTCATCATATGTATTAACTTTTATTGCAATATAAAATATTAACTTTCTATACATTGTATTTATTTTATTATCTCACAATACTTCTAATCATTTGGTTCAGTTTTTTCTGATAGTACTCTCTTACTGTTGACTGCCTCTCTTTTTATTATTCTTTTTAATTTTTCTTTAGAAAAATCACATTACATAACTTCAAATTACACTTCAGAGTTATAGTAACCAAACAGCATGGCACTGGAATAAATACAGACACATAGACCTGTGGAACTGAATAGAGAACCCAGAAACAAATCCACACACTTACAGTGAATTCATTTTCAACAAAGGTGTCAAGAATGTCAAGAATGTCAAGACAACCACTGCAGAAATGGTTGTCTTTTCTTCAATAAATGGTGCTAGAAAAACTGGAAATCCATTTGCAGAAAAATGAAATTAGACCCCTATCTCTTGTCATATATAAAATCAAATAAAAATATATTAAATACTTAAATCTAAGACTTCAAACTATGAAACTACTAGAAGAAAACATCAGGGAAAATCTCCAAGACATTGATCTGGGCAATAATTGCTTGAGCAATACCCCATAGCACAGGCATCCAAAGCAAAAATGGGTAAATGAGATCATATCAAGTTAAAAAACTTCTGCAAAGCACAAGATACAATCAACAAAGTGAAGAGACAACTCAAAAAATGGGAGAAAATATTTGCAAACTACCCATATGACAAAGAATTAATAAACAGAATATATAAGAAGCTCAAATGACTCTATAGAAAAATATTTAATAATGTGGGTTTTACATTTAAGTCTTTAACCTATCTTGAGTTAATTTTTGTATAAGGTGTAAGGAAGAGGTCCAGTTTCAGTTTTCTGATTAAAAAACAGGCAAAAGATTTTATTAGACATTTCTCAAAGGAAGACATACAAATGGTAGACAGGCATATGAAAAGGTGCTCAATGACTTGAACAATAAAGAAAAGTAAATCAAAACTACAAGATCATTACATGTCACCCCAGTTAAAACTGCTTATATACAAAAGTCAGGCAAAAACAAATACTGGTGAGGATATGGAGGAAAAGGAAATCGTTGTATACTCTTGGTGGAAATGTAAATTAGTGCAACCCCTATGGAGAACACTTTGGAGATTTCTCCAAAAACTAAAAATCGAGTTATCCTAGGATCTGACAATCTCACTACTGAGTATATACCCCAAAGAAAGGAAATCAGCATATCACAGAGATATCTGCACTCTTATGTTTGTTGCAGCACTGTTTACAATAGCTAAGATTTTGAACCAACCTAAGTGTCTATCAAGAGATAAATCGATAAAGAAAATAGAGTACATATACATAATGGAGTACTATTCAGCCACAGGAAAGAATGAGATCCAGTCATCTGCAACGACGTGGATGGAAGTGGAGATCGTTATGTTGAGTAAAATAAGCCAACAAAGACAGACAGACATTGCCTTTTCTCGCTTATTTGTAGGATCTAAAAAGTCAAAATAATTGAAACTCATGGATATAGAGCACAGAAGGATGGTTACCAGAGGCTGAGAAGGGTAGTCCTAAGGGCTGGGGAGGAGGTGGCAATAGTTAATAGGTACAGAAAAAAGAATAGAAAGAATAAGAGCTACTATAATCCATAATAACTTCATTGTACAATTTAAAATTACTAAAGAGTATAATTAGATTATTTGTAATTCAAAAGATAAATGCTTGAGGGGATGGATATCTCATTCTCCATGGTGTGCTTATTTTACATTACATGGTGGTATCAAAACATCTCCTGTTCCCTATAAATATATACACCTACTATGTAACCACAAAAATTAAAATTAAAGTAAAAAAAAAAAATCAATGAACCAAACCAAACAAAACAAAACACAAATCCTCTTCTTGGTAAAGAAATTTATAAATTATACAGTATGATAGAAAGCTACATATTTTATAGAAAATCAAAGTGTAAAAATAATTTTAAACAGGCTAGCAGGTAGTCTATTGAAAAGAAAACCTTTGGATAAGAATTATATTAGTGATACTGGGGATCTATACTTTAGACAGAGGAAATACCAGAGTCAGGTATTCTAAGCGCAGGTGTTCTATGAGAACTGTGAAATATAATGTTGAAGAGGTAATGGAGAAGTAGATCCATGGCCTGCCTAATAGGCCAGTGTAAGAATATTGAATTTTACACTAAATGAATAGGATGTTGGTAAGAAAATGGTAATATTTGGCTTAGAATTTTTAAGTGATTTGTGTAGCTACTATGCTTAGAAGAGACTAACTGAAGCAAGAGCAGAAGCAGAGAGATAATGTATGGAGTTAGTGTATTTCCTAATAAAAGTTAATGGGTGCCCTGGCTCAGAATGGTAGCCCTAGAGGTGTTAAATGCTTGGAATCTGGTTGTATTTAAGCCATGATCAAAATAATTTCGGGATGAATTGAGTCAGGTGTGTGAAAAAACAAACGAGTTAACCATATCATAAAATCTTTCACACCTTTTCATTCTCCTACCCAGAGTGCACTTCAGGTTTTCCTCTTAAAAATTGCTTCCTGTCAAGTCCTAGGATTCCTTCTGAGTGCCTGAGTCAATGATGGTTTTGACATACATTTTAAATGGTTTCTATTGTTAACAAAATGTTTGAAATTTAGCATAACCAAAGCTCGTTTATTTTTCTAATTTATTACAGTGTACACTTCAAGCTGCATTTAATATACCTTTCTTTCTTCAAGTTAATCAGGAAATATAGTCTTTATTCCATGGTACACTTCTTGCCAAATCCACCAAATTCTTACTTAAGATGCTGAAATATCCTAAAATGTCTAGTTTTTATAGAAAGAACAACACATCTTTAAAATAGTGTAACAAAAATATTACAAATTAGATAATAACTATAAACTCAAGGCTTCTAGAAATTCAAACTTCAAGCACGAGAGAAATATCAAAAAAACTAAACAAACATACATCATAATAAATCATTCAAAACCTATAATCAGGTGAAAGTAAAAAACATCCAAAGACAAAAATATAGAGAAACAAAGGTAGGGATGACGACAAAATTTTACTAAAGGCATGCAAGTAAAAAGAGAATAGAACAACCTCTTTAAAGCATGAAAACAACTTCTTTAAAGTATTGGAAGAAAAAACTTTATGTGAGCATAGAGTTTTATACTGAGAAAATATCTTTCAAAAATTAAGGCAGAATAAGGACTTTCAGAGATTCAAAAGTTGAAATAATATATGATGAGCAGACCCAGCTTTAAGATGTTAAAGGAGGCCGGGCGCGGTGGCTCAAGCCTGTAATCCCAGCACTTTGGGAGGCCGAGATGGGCGGATCATGGAGAGACCATCCTGGCTAACACGGTGAAACCCCGTCTCTACTAAAAAATACAAAAAACTAGCCGGGCGAGGTGGTGGGCGCCTGTAGTCCCAGCTACTCCGGAGGCTGAGGCAGGAGAATGGCGTAAAC
Source organism: Piliocolobus tephrosceles (assembly GCF_002776525.5). Lineage (NCBI taxonomy): Eukaryota > Metazoa > Chordata > Mammalia > Primates > Cercopithecidae > Piliocolobus > Piliocolobus tephrosceles. The sequence continues at coordinate 116,087,517 of NC_045434.1, read as the reverse complement.
CCGGAAGGCGAAGCTTGCAGTGAGCTGAGATCCGGCCACTGCACTCCAGCCCGGGCCACAGAGCAAGACTCCGTCTCAAAAAAAAAAAAAAAAAAAAAAGATGTTAAAGGAATTCCTGTAAGAAAATGCAAAATGATTCAAGATGGGAATATTAATATACTCCAAGGACAGACAAAGAAATGTCAGCTTCCTTGGTAAATACATGAGATCCAGATAAAATGAATACATTATCTTGCTATTTGAATATTTTTGAAATACAATCAACTATTTAAACAATAATAATAACAATGTATTGTGTAAAGTGCATATCACTATTACTGCAAAAGTTTAATGGAGAGAAATGAAACTTTTTACTTATAGTATTAACTAGAGGGTAAGGGTTATAATATTACCTAAAGGTAGATTATAATAAGATAAGAAATCTATACTATAAATAGAAAAGCAAACACTAAAATAAAAGGTTATAGTTGGTAAACCAGCAAAGAAGATAAAATAGAAGCATACAATTTATTCGATTAATCACTAAAACACAAAAATGAAAGGGAATAAAGAAATGAAGAAGATAAATGTAAAACAAATGGAAAGATGATAAATTTCTACCTAATCAAATCAATAATCACATTGAATGTAAATTATCTAAATACACCAATTAAAAGAGAATTTTCCATTGGACATGCATATATGTAAAAATTAAAATTGAACAAACTCAGACATGTTCCACACCATATAAAAAATTAACTCAAACTGGAACACATACCTTAATAAAATCTAAAGTTCTAAACCTTTGAAAGAATATAGGAGAAACCTTTGTGACCTTGAATTAGACTAGAAAATTAACACATTATGAAAATGAACTTCATTAAGATAAGAAAAAAATGTTTAACAGTTTCAGTAAAATGTTAATCAAGTGTCTAATAATAGATGTAAGTGGAAGTGGAGTATATAAAAAACAGCCACTCAATAAAAAGAACATAATTCAATTAATCAAATTGTTCAATGATTAAAACATATATTTTACCAAAGATGATATTCAGTTGCCAAGTAAGCACTTGAAAAAAGCATCAACATTGTTAGTCATTAGGTAAATGCATATTAAAACTGCAATGTGATACTACTATACAACTACTTGAATGACTAAAAATTAAAAGACAGTTTTTATTAATTTTTGGAGTGGAGGAAGTCAAACACTGATGTTGGTTATGTGAAATCTAATTATGAATGATATTATTAGAGAATGATAAAATTCTCTAATAATATCATTCATATTATTATGATAATATCTGAATGATAAAATCCTGAGAAAGGTACATACCCTATCATCTCATTTGCATGAAATTCTAGGAAATGCAAACTGTTGCATAGCCATAGGAAGATCTGTGGTTTCCTGGACATTTGATGAGAGGGATAGCTGTGGCAGAGAAGGAATAATTGCATAGGACATGAGGAAAAACATGTAGTAATACACACATTGAGTATATGTATTTTGGTAATAGTTTCATGGTGTATATGTTTGCCATAATGTCAAATTGTACAATTTAAACATATGCAGTTCATTAAATGTCAATTATACCACAATAATGCTGACTAAAAAAAGTTTTAAGAAATACATGTGATACAAATAATTTTGCTTATTTATCTATGTAAACATCTTATTCTACTTCCCACTTCAATGAGGCAAAATGATGTATATTTTAAAATATAAACATTTGAGGGGAATTTTTTCCTGATTTTCACTGAGGACATGTTTCTAATTGAATTTTTATATTCCATGGCATAAAATTTCATAAATATTTATATTTGCTGTAAATTTTTATTATATATCTAGCATTTTTTTTCTTTTTAAATTTAGGCAACGCTAAAACTTGCATATTGATTTAGATATTGTCAAGAAGGTGACATTTGTTACCATCAGCTGTTAAAATATTAATTCTTTTATGATATTGAATTGTTTTTGTTAATTCTGAATGAACCAGTATGTTCTAATGTATACAGATGTGGTGATATTAACAAAATATTGAAACGTTAAGAACAAAAACATGGAAGGGTTAAGAATCCTAAATATCTTTATGATAAATCTCCATCAATTATAAGGTCCTCGGGGCAACCACTAATACTTCTTTTCATTTTAAAACCTAGTCCTATAATGTTTTTTGGTAGATTTTAACATGTAATCATGCAATCTAAAGCAGCATGTGCTGGCATCTACCTAAGGAACTCACTTACAGAGCCCTGCCATTTGAACAGCAGGGAGCTAAGTTCCCTGAAGTGTCACTAAGTATTTCAGGCTCAATGAGTCAAGACTAAATAAAACTCAGCTTCTGTGAAAACAAACTCCTGCCAGATAAAACTACTAATGGTGGCTAACCATTAGCAATCCTGCACCATATCCATGATATTTCCAGATTGTTACATTTAAGTCTCAGCTGATGCAAGCTGGAGTTGGGTACTATACCTCAAAGAGTGGGACATCCTTTGATTATTTCATGTCATTGTGTAAGAAGACAGGATAAGGGAATCAAATCAGAATACCAATGGGGGGAAGGATAGGAAGTTATGGTAATAGGAAATGATATTCTGATAAATCTATAATTCTCAACAATATGCAGGGGAACTCAGGCTGTCATTTTACCTCACTACTAGATTATAGATTATTATTCAAAGTCAGTAGTTACTTTCACTAAATATTAATTGAACCAGGCCACGTTATTATCCCTTTTTTTGGAACACATTAGTATGAAATGTAAAGTGGGAATTCATGACACATAAAAGTTTCATTATTTAGCCAAGATAGAGTGCTGGATAGGGAATGAGAGGATTTCCTACTAAATGATTTCATATCTAAGGAAAAAGAAGGATCTCCTACTTTTCCTTTCCTGAGTAGAAAGGAAAATTCAGTGATAGGCAGTCTCTACGAATGAAAGGGAAACACTCTATAAGATGAAGGGAAAGAGGAGACACAATAACAGGAGAGAAATGGGAGAGGTTGTGGCCATGTGAAAGAGGAAGGATTGCAGTCACCACTTTTCCCCTGATTGTCTTACATATGTCTTCAAATAATATGAAACAGGATAGTAACAATTTCTCTGGGCAATGAAAGCACAGAAGTTACATGAGAGTGGGTCTGTCTGCTTATCTTAACATAAGACAAAGAAACAGAGCCATCAAAAGAATGACAGCATGATTCTGCCTGATAGTCTCAAATAGAAGATGTGGCTAAGTCTCCCACGGGTATCCTCAACACAGGGATTTCTGCCAAACATAATCTATATCAGACTATGTGCAGACTTTTTAAGGAAATATTTGGAGTTCTTTTGTAAAATATAATGCAACAAGATAAATCAATGATGGCAATCAGCAGGAGAAAATAGGGACCAAAACACACTGACAATTATCTTATGTTGCAATGTCACAGAATCCTTAGAGTGTTGATTTGCCAGAGGGAAACCTCTGTGGCTGGCAGTACCTTCTGCTTGAGTTCAGGTGCAGAGTGGCAAAGGGTGTGTGGGTGAGTGAGTAAGGGGTCCAGCCACCGTGCACAGCCAGGCATGCTGGCTGCTAAGGTGGTGAAGGCAGTTCCAGGCACTGTGACAGGTTCCAGCTCCATGCCAGGTAGCAGCTACACCAGGTATATTGCACATGGGCTGTGGGCACTACACCTGGACAAGGGGAAGCGGTAACACCCAGAAGCTTGGAGATGTCAGGAACTACAGAACCCCAAAAAGGGTATCACAGCCCTGGCTTGGGGAGCCTAGATCTGGGCTCCCCAAAGAGCCACAGTTCTTCTCTCCTTGTCACCCACAATGTGGCAAGTGTGTATGGTGGGGGACTGTTTCAGCCCCGTTTGTGTTATAGCTCTTTTAGTCCTGCTGTTCACTGGGTCTTGAGCTCTTGTCCCATGTCCAGGAAGAATGAGGTAAGCAGACAACTGGAGGGTGAGCAAGGTGAAGAGGAGATTCATTGAGAGGCTGAACAGTTCTCAGGAGACCCAAAGTGGGTAGCTCCTATTCAAACAGTTCTCAAGAGATCCAAAGTGGGTAGCTACTATCCACAGGCAGGTTGTCCCCACATCTGTGCAGCCCTCATCAGAGAGAAGACCTGGAGTTCATTGCTCCTAATCTCAGACAGGTTATCCCATCATCTATGCAGTCCTCAGTGAAGAGAAGACCTGAAGTGGGAAGCTCATATTCACAGACAGGTCGTCCAATTGTCTACCCAAGTCTAGAGGAGTTTGGGGCTATCATCAGCTTCACAGGGGAAACAGTGCCTGCTGATTGGTCCGTGGGCAGCCATGGTGGGCCCAGACAAAACACTGTAAGTTCTCTTTGGTCCCTGGAACTGTCAGCCTGGTCCCCTGGATTCAGGTAATCTCTGGCTTGAAGGTGGAGCTTCATCTGGACCCGCCCCTTTCCACCAAGGAGCCTGAGTCCTGCCACCATCAAACTGCCATCCACAATGCCCACAGTTCCCTGGCTGTTGGTGCCAAGGGGCACCTGTAGGCCCACGTGGAGCTGCCCTCAGTGTCCCCATGGCCCTCCCCCGCTCTTTGACAATCAATCAATGTCTGGAGAGGGCCAATGAGGCAGGGGAATGGTATGTTAGCACTTCTCCAAGTGCACACACAGCCAGCTGGGTTGTGACAGCACCTGGGCTTAGCCTCAACTGTGCTTCAAAATCGGAGGGGTATTGAGAGCTGGGAGAGGCCAGGTAGTGGACTCAGGTGCTTCTGATCCTATAGGGACAGGTGAGCTTCATAGGTCCCCGTGAGGCAGAGTTGCCCAGGTCTGCAGCCGCCAATGGGCAGCTGCAGTTGTGCCCGAGAGGGTGGGAATCCGCCCCCTCAAACTCAGAAGTAGGAGGGGCTCCCGCCCAGTTCCGGGCTCCAGCCCCAGGCACGCCTCACCCACTGCACATGGCCTCATGGCAGCGGCCTGTCCAGACGGGCCACCTCTGCCATCAGTAATGCTGTCTCAACTTTGCTCAGACTTGGATGCCAATCCAAGGTGAAGGACGGAGAGGGAAGAACCTTCAAGAAGCAAGACCATCCTTACGTGAAGATTAAATTTACATTGACTAAGTTGTGAACTGGATATAGATTTTTTTAACATTCTAAATTTTAACAAACAAAAATAGCAAAAAGTCACAAAATTTGACTGAAAATACCATCAGTGGGATGGGACAAATTGCTCTAAATAGATTGGGGGTGAAGAACAAACTCACTATTTTATTTCTTTTACTCTAGGGAAAACATGGTTTTCTGGAATACTGTACCCTAAATATTCCTCTTATTGGTCCATTGGGTGCATCTTAAGAGCAGTTGCTTTCGTTCAGGCCTCCAAAACATCATGTCATCCACAAGTTTGCATTATTTAACCTCAGTTCTCTCCAACCCGTTGTTTACACAGAGTTTACAATTTGTTTTATGGGTAATGAAGAATATAAATAAAATATGTTTGTTTTGTTTGTTAGCCTTTTAAAAAGGCTCATGATTTGTTATTCATTATTTTAAGTCATTAAGAAACCCATTGAAAATAAAAGTGTAAATGAAAAATCTGTATTTATCTCAATTTCATGTTGAATATACTTTAAACTGTCTGTGTACAGGATACCTATTAAATGCAGCTACTTGTTTTGGAATTCTGGGAATATTTGAGACACCAAGAATAAGGTTTATATCAATACACAGAATGTTTATGTTAAGTAAAGTCTAATGCCGGATATATTTAACCCAGTTAGAAAAAACTGTCTATAGAGATGCATGATTTCAATTATATTTATTCTGCTTGTTCATTTATTTAATACAATTTGACTAAATAAAGTTAAATAACTTAATTTTTAAACAGTTTTAATTTTAATTTGCAATTATAAAATGTTGCAAAACTAGGACAAAGAATTCTCATATGCCATATGCTTAGCTCCCCCGTATGTTAACATCTTACATACCAATAGTACAATTTTCAAAACTGGGAAGTTAGAACTGATGTGAAGCTGTAAAGTGATTAATCCACACATCATATGCTCATTTTGTCATTTCTCTTTCTAGTGTCTTTTCTTCTGTGTCTGCATTCATTTAATTGTTGCATCTTCTCATCTTCATTTATTCTGGAACATTCCTCAGTCCTTTTATTCTTTCATGATGCTGACATTTCTGAACAGCCCTGGCCAGTTATTTCATACCATGTCCCTCTGTTTTTATTTAATTTATATTCATGATAAAATTCAGATTACACATTTTGTGCCTTTTATTTTCAGATATTTTATGATGTGTAATTTCATTATTTCATTTTTAACTACCTTGAAGCCATTACTCAACTACAAGAGTAATAATTTATTGCATTTTCCCATTTCATCTAAATTTGCTTGAGTGAAAAAGTAGTAAAAAGGAAAAGTTATTTTATTCAAATTGTAAACACATTGTTTCACTTTTTTCTTTTTCTATATTCATGGTATACATGTGCTGGTTTGTTACATAGGTACATTGTGTGATGCTGAGGTTTGGGGTGTGATTGATCCAACTCCTGTGCTCAAGCAATCCTCCCACCTCAGCCTACTGAGTTGCTATGACTACAGGTGTGCACCACAACATCCATAAAATTATTTTATTTTTTATACTTTTGGAAATGGGGCCTCCCTTTGTTGTGCAGGCTGGTTGCAAACTCCTGGACTCAAGCAAGTTTCCTGTGTAGGCATTCTAACTAACTGAGTTGTGAGGTGTGAGCCAACGCACTCAGTTAAGAATAAACTTCTTAATAACTGGGATTTTAAGGGCATTCCATTTGTTCATTATCAAGCTTTCCACTCTGTGGAATATAATAGCTGTATTTCTATTTTACTGTATTTTCATTGTTTATGAATTGCATGTAATTCTTGCTTTTGTAGGTTTGAGACAGAACCTCAATGTTGCTATAAAAAAACAGATATGAATGTTCAGCTAATGTGATCTTTCCAATGATCTATTCATTATATTCATAGATTATTTATTTATTTATTTATTTATGTTTATTCGTTTATTTATTTATTATACTTTAAGTTTTAGGGTATATGTGCACAATGTGCAGGTTTGTTGCGTACGTTTACATGTGCCATGTTGCTGTGCTGCACCCATTAAGTCGTCATTTGCATTAGGTATATCTCTTAATGCTATCCCTCCCCACTCCCCCCTCCCCACAACAGGCCATGGTGTGTGATGTTCCCCTTCCTATGTCCAAGTGTTCTCATTGTTCGATTCCCACCTATGAGTGAGAACATGCAGTGTTTGGTTTTCTGTTCTTGCCATAGTTTGCTGAGAATGATAGTTTCCAGCTGCATCCATGTCCCTACAAAGGACATGAACTCATCCTTTTTTATGGCTGCATAGTATTCTGTGGTGTATTAAGTCCCACATTGTCTTAATCAAGTCTGTCATTGATGGACATTTGGGTTGGTTCCAAGTCTTTGCTATTGTGAATAGTGCCGCAATGAACATACACGTGCATGTGTCTTTATAGCAGCATGATTTATAATCCTTTGGGTATATACCCAGTGATGGGATGGCTGGGTCAAATGCTATTTCTAGTTCTAGATACTTGAGGAATCGCCACACTGTCCTCCACAATGGTTGAATGATAATTTGTAAAATAAATCAACGCATTGTCATTGAATTAGTAAAGAATGTTAAATCATTTTAGACTAATAAAATGTGTTTTCAGAAAAGAAAATGTAGTTCAGTTTTTCAAAATATGTTTTTGTTTTTTTGGTCCAAGGAAAGAGGGACATCAGGAAGGACAGGAAAAGAAGAAGCCACAAAGCCCTATTTCCTTCCTATAAAGTCTTGGTAGGAAAAAAAGGGTCCACTACCACTTGTAGCTGGGAGCAGTAAACCAGACTGAATTGGGAGCCCGTGACAACTGGAAGCACGGATCACACTGCAATCATTTTCAAGGAAGGCAGAGTAGCAATGAGGCAATATTATGTCCTCTGAGAGGCAGTGGCAGCACTGACAAGCAAGCGTGACAATTGTCATCCAAAGCCAATGCCTGTGGTTACAGCCCTGCAATGTCTATGGTCAAAAGTGTTGTGGCCCCACTAGAAAGTACTGGAGCATGTTTGCTGTGACTGTTGATGTTTTGCCACCTCTTATTCCTGTTTTATCATCCATGCCCACTTCTGCAGCTTTCTTTGCATTTCTGCATTGGTAAATGCTTTTTTTTTCTTTTTTTTATGCTTAAGTAAGTCAGATTTCTCATGTGCTCAGCCATAAATGCTGGTTAATACCCCTGGTAACTGATATGACTAGAAATTTGACGTTTCTCTTCTCAGTTGGTTTTAAATACATTTTCTACACTGTTTAATTTGCATGGTGCTGTATATTGTCTTGATATCCATCTGTAAAGTTGTGAGTTTTTAATATTAACAGATGAAATTTAACATATTATCACTATACAGTATATCTGCACACCCACACACATTCCAAAACAAAAGTTTTAAATATATGCATTAAAACTTACCATGTAGTTAAGTTTTATAATTTAAAGCAGGAATCCCCCATTCCCTGGGCTGCAGACCAGTATTGGTTTGTAGCCTGTTAGGAACCAGGCTAGACAGCAGGAGGTGAGTGGTAGGTGAGCTCTGCCTCCTGTCAGATCAGAGGCAGCATTAAATTCTCATAGGAGCCCAAACCCTATTGTCAGCTGTGCATGTGAGAGATTGGGTTGCCTGCTCCTTGTGAGAATCTAATGCCTGATGATTTGAGGTGGAACAGTTTCATTCTGAAACACCTTCCTCCCTTATCTCATGAAAAATTGTCTTTCTTGAAACCAGTGGTGCCCAAAATGTTGGATACTGGTGATTTAAAATACTTTGTGAGATTACACACTAATCTCAAAAAGCCAGTCAATTGCTAGAATATTTATTATATATTACTTTAGAATAAAGTAGAAATCAGTCTCTTTGTTTTACCATTCTGCCATTCTGCCAACCTCTTTCCCTTGTTTTTTAAATGAATATTCCTTGCATTGGTCACTTTTTATATTTATCAAGCCAAGTCTCAGGATATTTATATTTATAAAATTAAATCATTTTTCAAGATGATCACTGGCTGTCATTTTCTATATACAAAATTCTATATGAACACCTTTGGTGACCATGCATCTCTGCATCCTGGCCCTGGCCCTTGGCAAGTTTTCTTTCCCAAATGGAACTTTTACTTGGCCTGGAAATTATCACTATCTTACTATTGAAATAGTCCCTCCTTGAAGGTTGCTTTCTGGAATCCAGCCCTTATGCTCTCAGGACTCTTGGGCAATGAGAGGATGAGGCCACTGGAAGAGAATCCAGCCTCTGGTTAACAGCAGTCACTTAACCCTCAGTCAAGGTTGTATACAATTGCCCTAAAGTCCCATCTAAGTCTGCCTGGAACAGAACAGTAAACCCACACGAGGCTGACAAACAGTAAGACATCATTATAAATCATCAAGAAATGTGATGGTTGTTACACAACTGAAACAAGTCCTAAGAAAATGCTAATTGTTTAGAAATCAACAGGAAAAAGATAACCATACAAGGAGACTGTGTTTTTATTTGCAGCTTTCCTCTTTACTTTCATAGTCACCCCCAGGCATTATAGCATCTTTTTCAATATATTTTTCCTATTTACATATATTTTCTTCAGTGACAATTTAATTTTTTCTAAAAGTGTCTACTAGACTACACTTTTTAAACTAATGTCAATTACCAAAGAGTTTCCTTGCCTCTTTCTTCTTTTAAGATTTTAAAATTTGGGAGTTTATATATTTTTTAAAGCAACACAAACTAACAAGCCAGCGACTTGAGAAAATATATTGGGTATATTTTAATTTTTATGATATAAGCATCATATTACATGATGAAAAAGTAAATCAGCTTTTCTCACCCTTGTCTTCATATTCCTCTTTTTTCTATCTAATCATAAAGACAACCAAATATCAATTCAGTGTTTAATGCAGAGGAGAATGTTAATTTATGTGACAGGTTATAACTGACAAAATGAAATTACACAATCTTTTGAAACATATTGTAAAGTTTTAAATATTGGATTTATTGATATGAAATTTGATTCTGGCTTTTTACTTTATTATATCAACTTTTTGGCTTAATAAGATCAACCACCACCCCCCAAATTAAAATAAAACCTAGCTCTACTTCCAGTATAAGTACCAATAACTGTAGCTCTTGGCATTACTAAGTAATTGTACTTATGGCTACATGATCTATTATGCTTCTCATTCTGTGAAACTCTGACTGCTTAAAGTTATATTTTATTTTTCTTCTATTGTGAAGATCAGATCTAGAGATGATCCAGAGAACAGTTTTAGTTAACAAGAAGGACTCTTATTTTTTCCACTCATGACCAGGCAATTTTTTTCACTTGTTCTTTCTGTACACTGTGTAACCTCACATCAAAGCATGTTTCCAACTCTGCTAAGTGACACTTTTTTGTATTTGAATCTGAACAGGACTTACTCTCTGTTCTTATTTGTAACCCTTACCTGACCTTTTCCATGTTAACTTGCAGTTGCTTTATCACCACCATGCTGACAGCTCCAATTTGTTTTTTTAGCTGTCATTTTCCCAACATTCCATTAGTTCTTCAGATTTGCCTTGTGTTTCCAACGAATCGTTAAAACATATTTATTGAAGAGACTTCTCTCCAGATACAAAGTGTTTGAACATGAGTTATCAAAATAAAACAATACATATTTTATGTTTATTTCAATAAAAAAACTATTCTCCGAATTAAGAAATACTCTCACATGAATTTACTACTACTTATTCAGCCAAATATTCCAGCAAGTCAACTTATAGGTTGCAGAAACTTTTGAAAGAAGTTCATTAAGTAAGACAGAAGTTTTCTATTTTTATTACCTAAGAATAGAGTCTGTCCGTATAATTATAAATAAATCACACATCTTTAAACTTACTGAATTTTTAAAACATTTTCATAAATTAGAAGTTATACGATCCATTATATGTTTACTTTGTCATTATTTATGCTATATCATATCTGTGGACAAATCACAAAATTATCTTGAACCAAACAGAACTTATGTAAGATAGGAAGGAAATATATTGACGGGTAATTCTGGAACTCCAGAAATTGTCTTTGACTGTTGAAACAGGAGTCCTAAAGCTACCCACATAATACCACATGTTAGTTTCTATTAATTTCTTTGCATTATATTTAGTACATTGTAAATAATATTTTGTGTGAACAATGCACCAAGTGAGATAGATGAACATCTTAAAATCACACATCTTTAAACATCTCTTTCATTTTTGCTATCAATGTGCCTCAATATTTTGACTGCAGGTACCATAATATTTAAACATTATATCTGGAAATTTTTTTGATGCTCACTTCTTTCTAAGTCTAGCTATCATTATAATTATTTGAATAGTAGAAATCACAATCACCGTCATTTATTGAGTTACAAAATTCAAGAATGACTGATAAGAGGTTTACATTTTACTATATTTTACGTCATATGTACCAGAAGAATATATGTATATATAGTATACATTATGTAGTTATACATTACATATAATGCTTATATATGATGTAATACCTACATGTATGAATAGATGACTAGAAGTGATAAGAATATATATCCTTGTTGGCTCTTAGGTTAACAACATTCACTTTTTCACCACTAAGTATAATAGTGGCTATAGATATCTCATAGATGGCCTCTATCTTATTTAGGATATTCTCTTGCACTCTTACCTTATAGAAAATTTTGAACAGGTATAAGTGTGGGATTTAGTTAAATGATTTGTCCAGGTATATTGAGGTTATATACTAGATTTATCCTTAAGTATTTCATATTTTCAGATATTTTGATACATTTTTAAATTCACTAATTCTTCCTCAATATTTGATCAGTTGTTTATCTTATCCAGTGGAGTACTCTCATCACACATTGAAGTTTTCATCTTTATAAGATTAATTTGGAAGATATATACATATGTGTGTATATATATGTATGTGTATACATATATCCCAATTATAATTTATATGATTATACTTGTATAATTATAAATTATATTATATTTGTAACTAAAATCAAAATGGTTATTATAAATATTCCATGTATTTTAAAAGTTATGAAATAATTATAATAACTATTTTGATTTCATTACCTGAGTTTTAAGATACCTATTTCAGTTCTGGCTTGATTTTGATGTATTTCTTCAAGACAGGTTGGTGTTTTCAACTTTTTGCATGCTTAATAAATTTTGACTGGATGTTAGATATGGGTTTTGCTTTGTCTGGTGTTGGACAATTTTATATTCCAAAAATGTGAAGTTTTGTTCAGGGATGCAGTTAATTCACATGGAAATAGTTGGATCCTTTGTGCATTGCCTTTAAGATATCTTTTTCTTCAGGTCTGGAGCAGAGCTTAGACTAGTTCTAATTATCTGCTACTACTAAGTTAAGAGTCTTTGTGTGCTTCACCCAATGCCCCATGAATCTTGAGACTTTCCAGTCTGGCTGGTAGAAACATATACTATTGCTGACCCTGTATGAACACAAAGCATTGTTAGTTCTAATCATTTTGACTCTTTCTTTCCATATGTTAGATAGTATCTGTACATTCATTCAAGAATCAATAGTCAGTTGAGTATCTGAAGGAGATCTTATGCAGATCTCCAGATTTCTATCTTTGTCCACCACTCTCCTCTGCAATACTCTCCTTTGAGAATCCTTGCCTCTTGGTTTTATCAGTCTCTTTGCACCTCAATTCAGGCAATCTGCCAGGCTCAGCCTTGACTCTCTCTCCTTGTAGCCAAGTCAGGAAACTCTTCCACCAGTAGACACCGCTGTCTGTTACCTGATATATAATATCTTTTAACTCATTTATTTCTATATATTTTGTACAATTGTAGTTGTTTCACATAGTAAGATAAATCTAGTCCAAGTCCATCTTTTCCAGAAGTGGAATTCTCTGCATTTATATATAATAAAAGATGAGTATGATATACTATCCAAGAATATCAACTGGCACATTTTCCTTTTGAAAACATTTCTTTAAAAATATCTGTTTCTAGATAAAATTAGTTAATAACATTGGACTTCTTTCTTACTTCCTTATTTAACAAATTGCATCTGTTCGTAGTAGACTTCTGTCATGTTTGGGAGTGAGAGTGTCAGAGGCTGAGCTACAGCTTCTTGAAGATGTGAGCCAAACTACTCCAAGAGGGGAAAGGAAATATGAATTGCCATTAAAGAAAACAGAATAAAACAACCTTATAAAACATTCAAAAGACTTTTGGGTTTAGAAAGCTTGGAGTAGAGATGAGAATCTCTGTGAAAATGAGACATATAAAAGACAGTAGCTTTTGGAAAAGTAAATAAAATTAAAATAGTATTCAATATTCATGCTAAAAACAAGTACAGGATTCCATATAAGTACTGAGCTACTAAAAGGTAGAATGTTTAATTTTCCCAAGTTTATTCCATATTGTAACAGTATAAAAACTATTCCATCCATCTTTTCCTAGAAAAATGGGAATTTGAAAGAAAATATTTTATTATAGTTAACCAAGACATTGGAAGGTATGATAGATATTTTGATAATTTTTTAAACTTTTATTTCAGGTTTGTGGATACATGTGAAAATTTGTTCCATAGGTAGACTCGTGTCATAGGTGTTTGTGGTACAGATTACTTCATCACCCAGGAATACCTAGACTATTTCATCATCCGAAATTAAGACCAGTACTCAATAGTTATCTTTTCTGTTACTCTCCCTCCTACCACCCTCAAGCAGATCTCAGTGTCTGATGTATCCTCCTTTGTGTTCATAAGCTCTCATCACTTAGCTCCCACTTATAAGTGAGAATATGCAACATTTGATTTTCTGTTCCTGCATTAGTTTGCTAAAGATAATGGCCTCCAGCTCTATCTGTGTTCCCACAAGACATAATCTCATTCCTTTTATGGCTGCATAATATTCCATGGTGTATATATACTAAATTTTCTTTATCCAGTCTGTCACTGATGGGCGTTTTGGTTGATTCTATGTCTTTGCTATTGTGAATAGTGCTTCAGTAAACATTTGCATGCATGTATCTTTATGGTGGAATGATTCATACTCCTCTCAAATGGTATTTCTACTTTTAGCTCTTTGAGGAATTGCCATGCTGTTTTCCACAGTGGTTGAACTAATTTACACTTCCACCAACAGTGTATTAATGTTCCTTTTCTCAGCAACCTCACCAGTATCTACTGTTTTTTGAGTTTTTAATAATAGCCATTCTGACTGGTGTGAGGTAGTATCTCATTGTGGTTTTCATTTGCATTTCTCTAATGATTGAGATAAGGAGTGTGTGTGTGTGTGTGCGCGCGCGCGCGTGCGCACGCGCACTTGTTGGCAGCATGTACATCTTCTTTGGATAGGTGTCTACTTATGCTTTTTCCCTACTTTTTGATGGCGGTGTTTGTTTTCCTTTTGTAAATTTGTTTAAGTTCCTTATAGATGCTGGATATTAGACCTTGGTCAGATGCATGGTTGTAAACGTTTTCTCCCATTCTGTAGATTGCCCGTTTACTCTGTTGATAGCTTCTTTTGCTGCGCAGAGGCTCTGAAGTTTAGTTAGATCTCACTCATCAATTTTTGCTTTTGTTGCAATTGCTTTGGGCATTTCCATCATGAAACCTTTTTTCCATGCCTATGTCTTAAGTAGTATTATCTAGACTTTCTTCTGAGGTTATTACAGTTTTTGGTCTTACATTTAAGTTTTTAATCCATCTTGAGTTAACTTTTGGATAAGGTGTAAGGAGGGTGATATTGTTTGGCTGTGTCCCCACTCAAATATCATATTGAATTGTAGCTCCCACAATCCCTGTATGTCATGAGAGGTGCCTGGTGGAAGATAATTGAATCATGGGGGTGAGTTTTTCCCAGACTTTTCACTTGGTAGTGAATAAGTCTAATGAGATCTGATGGTTTGATAAAGGGCAGTTCTCCTACACATGCTCTTGCTTGTTGCGATGTAAAACATGCCTTTGCTCCTTCTTCACCTTCCATCATTGTTGTGAGTCCTCCCCATCCATGTGGAACTGTGAGTTCATTAATCCTCTTTTTTTTGATAAATTACCCAAACTCAAGTATTTTTTCCTAGCAGTATGAAAATGAACTAATACAGAGGGAGTCTAGTTTCAGTTTTCTCCATATGGCTAACCAGTTCTTCCAGCATCATTCATTGAATAGGGAATCCTTTTCCTACTGCTTGTTTTAGGTTTGTTGAAGATCACATGAGGTGTAGGTGTGTGGTCTTATTTCTGAGTTTTCTATTCTGTTACATTGGTTTATCTATGTCTCTTTTTGTACCAGTATCATGCTGTTTTGGTTACTGTAGCACTATAGTTTGAAGTCAGGTAACATGATGAAGGCAATGAAAGCTCTTTTTCGTTCCATATGAATTTTCAAACAGGTTTTGCTAGTTCTGTGAAGAACGTTGTTGGTAGCTTGACAGGAATAGTATTAAATCTGTGAATTGTTCTGGACAATATTGCCATTTAATGATATTGATTCTTCCTATCCATGAGCATGGGATGTTTTTTCATTTGTTTGTGTCTTCTCTGATTTCTTTAAGCAGGGTTCTGTAATTCTCAATGTAGAGATCTTTCACCTCCCTAGTTAGCTGTATACCTAGGTATTTCATTATATTTGTGGCAAATGTGAATAGAAGTTCATTCCTGATTTGGCTCTTGGTTTGGCTGTTGTTGGTATATACAAATATTAATACTTTTGTACATTGATTTTGTATTCTGAAACAGTGCTGAAGTTGTTTACCAGCTGAAGGAACTTTGGGGCTGATATTATGGGCTATGCTAGATATAGAATCATGTAGTCTGCAAACAGAGATAGTTTGACTTCCTCTGTACCTAGTTGGATGCCTTTTCTCTTGCCTCATTGTTCTGTCTTTCTCTTGCTTGATTGCTGTCACCTTCTCTTGCCTGATTGCTCTTTCTCTTTCCTGATTGCTCTGTCTAGGACTTGCAAAACTATGTTGAATAGCAGTGGTGAGAGAAGGCATCCTTGCCTCATGCCAGTTTTGTAGGGTAATACTTTCAGCTTTTGCCTATTAAATATAAAGTTGGTTGTGGGTGTGTCATAGATGACTTTCATTATTTTGAGGTATATTCCTTCAATACCTAGTTTATTGAGAGTTTTTAACATGAAAGAATGTTGAGTTTTATTGAAAGACTTTTCTGTCTCTTTTGAGCTAATCATGTGGTTTTTTTCTTTAGTTGTGTTTAAGTGATGAATCACATTTATCAATATGCATATATTGAATTGACTTTGTGTTCTGGGGATGAAGTCTATTTATCTTGGTAGATTAGCTTTCTGATGTCTGCTGTATTTGGTTTGCACATATTTTGTTTAGGATTTTTGTTTCAATATCTATTAGGAACATTGGACTAAATTTTGCATTTTTTGTGTGTATGTCTCTGCCAAGATTTCCTATCAGGATGATGCTGGCATCATAGAATGATTTGGAGAGTACATCCACCTCCTCAGTTTTTTGAAATAGTTTCTGTAGAAGTGGTACCAGTTCTTCTTTGTATATCTGGTAAAATTCTTCGTGAATCCATTAGGTCCAGGGCTTCGTTTTGATTTGTAGGATATTTATTGCTGCCTTAATTTCATAGCTCATTATTGCTCTGTTCAGGAAATTATTTTTTTTTCTGGTTCAGTCTTGAGAGAGTGTATGTTTAGACAATGTATTAATCTCTTCTAGGTTTTCTAGTTTGCTTGCATAGAAGTATTCCTAGTAGTTTCTGATAATTATTTGTATTTCTCTGGGGTCAGGAATAACATTTCCTTTATCATTTCTGATGGTGTTTACTTGGAATTTTTTTCTCTTTTCTTCTTTATTAATATAGTTAGAGCCCTATCTATCTTATTAGTATTTCAAAACAAACAAACAGAAAACTCCTGGAATTATTTATCTTTTAAATTGTTTTTCGTGTCTTCATTTTCTTCAATTAAGCTCTGATTTTTGTTATTTCTTCTCTTCTGCTAGCTTTGGGATTGATTTGTTCTTACTTTTATTTTTTTCCCAACTGTGATGTTAGATGGTTGATTTGAAATTTTTCTAACTTTTTGATGTGGGCATGTAGTGCTATAAATTTCTCTCTTAATGTTCCCTTAGCTGTGTCCCAGAGATTCTGGTATGTTATAACTTTTTTTCTCATTGGTTTTCAAGAACTTCTTGATTTCTGCCTTAATTTAATTATTTATCCAAAGGTCATTCAGGAGCATGATGTCTAATTTTCATGAAATTGCATGGTTTTGGCTATTTTCATAGTCTTGAATTCTATTTTTATTGCACTATGGTCTGACAGTGTGTTTAGTATTATTTCAGTTGTTTACATTTGCTGAGAATTGTTTTATATTCAGTTATGTGTTCAATTTTAGAGTGTGCACTTGAGGCAATGAGAAGAATGTATATTCTCTTGCTTGTGGATGGAGACTTCTCTAAAGGTCTATCAGATACATGTAGTCAAATGTTGAGTTCAATTCCTGAATATCTTTGCTAATTTTCTGCCTTGATAATCTGTCTAATACTGTCATTAAAATGCTGACATCTCCCACTTTTATTGTGTAAAAGTTTATGTCTCTCTGTGGCTCTCTAAGAACTTACTTCATTAATTGGGGTGATTTGTATTGGGTGCATATATATTTAAGACAGGTCTTCTTGTTGACTTGAACTCTTTAGCATTATGAAACACCCTTCTTTGTCTTTTTTATCTTTGTTGGTTTGTAGTCCGTTTTGTCTGAAATTAGGATTACAATCCCTGCTTTATTCTGTTTTCCACTTGCTTGTTAAATTTGCCTCCACCCCTTTATTTTGAGTGAATGGGTGCCATTTTATGTGACACAGATCTCTTGAAGACAGCATATCTTTGCATATTGCATTTTTATCCAGATTGCCACTCATGTCTTTTAGGAGGGGTATTCAAACCATTTACATTCAATTTAAATATTGATATGTGTGGATTTGATTCTGTCATTGTGTTGTTATCTGGTTATTACGCCAGCTTGTTTGTGTGGTTGATTTATAATGGCACTGGTCTGTGTGTTTAAATGTGTTTTGTATTAGCTGTTACCAGTCTTTTCTTTCTATATTTAGTGCTCCTTTCAAGATCTCTTGTAAGGCAGATCTGGTGAAACAAACAAAGAAACAAAAAAAAACCTCCTCAACATTTGCCTATCTGCAAAAGGATCTTATTTCTCCTTTGCTTAGGAAGTTTAGTTTGGCTGGATATGAAATTCTTGGGTTAACATATTTTTTCTTTAACAATGTTGAATATAGGCCCCCAATCTCTTCTGACTCATAGGGTTTCAGCTGAGTGGTCTGCCGTTAACCTGATGGTGTTAACTTGATAGGTGACCTGCCCTTTCTCTCTAGCTGCTTTTAACGTTCTTTCATTTTGACCTTGTAAAAATATGACAATTATGCATCTTAGGGATAATCTTCTTGTGTAGAGTCTTGTAGGAGTTCTCTGTATTTCTTGAATTTGACTGGTAGCCTCTCTAGCAAGGTTGGAGAAGTTTTCATTGATGATATCTTTAAATATGTTTTCAAAATTGCTTGCTTTCTTCCTCTTCCTTTCATGGATGTCAGTAATTTATAGATTTGGCATCTTTATATAGTACCATACATCTTGGAGGTTTTGTTCATTTATTTTTATTCTTCTTTCTTTATTTTTGCCTGTCTTGTTTCAGAGAACTCATCTTCAGGTTCTGAGATTCTTTCCTTAGCTTGAGTTACTCTGCCATTAATACTTGTGATTGCATAGCAAAATTCTTGTATTGTGTTATTCAGCTCTGTCAGATCTGTTAGTTTCTTTTTTTATATGGGCTATTTCATCCTTCAACTCCTGTATTACTTTAGGGTAATCCGTATTTTTCTTGGATTGGGTTTTACCATCCTCCTGAATCTTGATAATATTTGTTCCTATTCATATTCTGAGTTCTATTTATGTCATTCCATCTAGTTCATCCTTGCTAAGGACTCTTGGAGAATTGCTGCAGTTGTTTGGAGGATGGCCATTTGAGTTACTGAAGTTCTTGCATTGGTTCTTTCTCATCTCTGCATGTGGGTGTTTCTTTAAGTGGGTTATTTCCTATATGGGTTATTTCATCTTTCAACTCCTGTATCACTTTAGGGGAATCCTTATTTTTTTTTGGATTGGGTTTTGCCATCCCCCTGACTCTTGACAGTCTTCATTTCTATTCATATTCTGAATTCTATTTCTGTCGTTCCACCTAATTTATCTGAGCTAAGTACTCTTGTTGAAAAACTGCTGCAGTTGTTTGGAGGATGTACAATACCCTGGCCATTTGAGTTACTGGATTTCTTGCACTGGTTCTATCTCATCTCTGTATGTGGGTGTTTGTTTAACTGCAGTGTAGATTGAGTCAGTTAATAGACTTCTTTTCTGGGTGGTTTCATCAGGCTGAGGCATTGTGCAGGATCTTTATTTGAAACTGACTTATTATCTCTGGTTTCAGAGGGGGCATATGTTAGTGAAGAATTTTTGGTGTTGAAGCTTTGGCATGCGATCCGGTAGGTGGCACTCAGGCTTATAGGTCAGTTGGCAGACTCTTGCTTGGTTTTGTTGCTTCCCCTATATTTCCTCACAGTTGCAGCTGTATTCCTTCGCAAGGCTCTGAAGGCATTGGCTCACCTCTCCCTTGAGTGCTGTGGCTTTGCACTCTTGGGCTGCTCACTACCACTTTGAGATGATCTCAGTGTTTGTTTCTTCCCTAACATAGATACATCAGAGAAAGAGACCTTAGTGGTTGTGGTCAATGGTCTTTTGCTTGTCTCCTGGGGGCTCCACCCTAGGGAGATGCATATCAAAAATTGCTCAGTACAGTCAGCCCAGGATGGAGAATCTGTGCTGTAGGCCCAACCTTGGTGTTCCCTGTTTGGTGACAAGCAGTGTAGGGTATGTGGGACCTGTGGGAGATGAACTGGCTTCCTCACCTTCAGTCAACTGCAGTTTGTTGGAGGTGTGGATAAGGTACTTAGAGTTATTGACCTTTTGTTAGTCTGTGGGACGTCAGGGTAGTTCCACTGCAAAGGCAGTGGTAGAGAGGCTGTCAGTTGCCATGTGAAGCTCTATTGAGGGAGTTGCCAAGTTGCTGCTGGCTTCATAGTTCTGGAGAGGGGAGGCTGGAGGCCCAGACCTGAAGAACTCACATGGTAAGGAGACATGAGAATGGGTACACACATAACAGTGTGGCCACTTTTCCATAGAGTTGCTGTGGGATGCTCAGGGCCTGCTCCCATTTCCAGTTCTAGGATTTTCCAGTACCTGGAATTATCACTAGTGAAGGGTATTGTACAGCAAAGATAGCAACCTGATTCTCCCTGTGAAAACTTTGTCCCAGGGAGGTACACACCTGTTGTTGGTCTGAATGAACCTGTAGGAGGTGATTAGAGACACCAGTTGGGAGGTCTCACACAGTAGGGAGAAATGAGATTGAGGGCTACTTGGGAGGCTGAGGCAGGAGAATCGCCTGAACCCCAGAGGCGGAGGTTGCAGTGAGCCAAGATTGTGCCACTGCACTCCAGCCTGGTGACAGAGTGAAACTCTGTCTAAAAAAGGAAGACAAATAAAAGTCTAGGCGTATTTTCATAGAGCAGCTGTGCTGTGCTGGGAGTCTGCTTCAGTCCCCACTTGCCTCAGACACTCCAAAGCCTGAAGATAAGAATAGCTAAGTCACCCAAGCATCAAAGATGATCACCCACCCCTCCCTCTGGGAACTCCATCGCAAGAAGGTTTGCAACCTCCATCAGCCAGAGAACACCAAGGGATGTAGTTGGAGACTCCAGTTGGGAGGTCTCACCTGATGATGAAAAACAGAATCGGGGATCCATTAAAAAAAAATTTAAAAAGCAGTCTAGCCATGTTTTCATAGGACAGCTGGGCTGTGCTGGGGGGTTCTACTTCAGCCCCATACCACCTTAGACTCTCTAAAGACCTAAGGCTAAAATAGCTGTCACCTAAACAGCAAAAAATGCTACCTGCCCCTCTCTCTGGGAGCTCCGTCCCAGGGATGTTTCAAATCTCTGTTGGCGGGAGAGCACTGGCAGGGGTTGCTGGAGACCTCAGTTGGGAGGCTCCACCTGGTAGTGAGGAATCAGGTCAGGGACCTGCTTTTAAAATCAGTTTGGCACATTTTCACAGAACAGCCATGCTATGCTGGGGTATTCCCTCTGCTGCGGGTCAGCTTGGACTCTCCAAAGCCTGAAGGCTAGAAAGTCCAAGTCACCCACACAACAAAGACGGTGGTCCAGCCTTCCCTCTGCAAGGGAATCCCAAGATTCCAGTCAGGCTTCAAATCTCTGTCAGGTGGAAAACACTGATGGGAGTGGCTGGAGGACCCTGAGGGAAATCCCACTCAGGAGAAGGAGCAAGACTGGGGACCTGCTTAAATATGCAGGCTGGCCACGTTTTCATAGAGCAGCTGTGTGGTGCTGGGGGTTCTTTCCATTCTCAGTTGGTTCAGATACTCCAAAGTCTGAAGGCTGGAATGGATAAGTTGCCCAAACAGCACAGATGGTGACCCACCCCTGTTCCCAAGATCTTCCTCCCAGGGAGGTGCAATAGTGCTACTCGTGGCTGGCTGGAATTTCATATCAGTGGGTCTTTTCCTGTTAGATGCCATGGAAGTGGGGCCAGCGGACTGTCGCTGCTCAATCTCCTCGATTCAGATTCTTTTTTGGGATATGTACGGGGGGGTAACCTCCCACTTGGTCAGAATCGAAGCTACTCTTGCTAGGAAGCCTAGAGAGCCCGTGTATCAAAGGCTCTGAGGTCTCTGTGCATGCCTGAGCTGCTGCTCTGCAAGACTCCATGTAACTTTGTATGTGAGACTGAAAAGCCTGGTGGAGTGGGTTCACAAGAGGATCTCCTGACCTGAGGGTTGCAAAGATCTGTGAGAGAAGAGTGGGTTCCAGGGGTCACACATTCACTTACCACTTCCCTGGGTGGGGGAGGTTTCCTTGGTTCTGTGTTGCTCCCAGGTGGGCCATTGTCCTGCCTCGCTTTTCCTCATTCTCCGTGGGTCAAGGTATTTCCTTGATTAGTCCCAGTGCAAGTACCTGGATATCACAGATGAAGGTATTGCATTTATTGGCCCCTTCTGTTCCTCTCTGTGAGAGTCACCCACAGACAGGGTGACTCTCCCCTCAGGTGGGTTCACTAGAAGCAGGTGGGTGCTTCTAGTGAACTGTCCTGGCCACTTCCACCTGATAATATTTTAATCAAATTATTCACTATGATTTTAATATAATTGATGAAAATGCACAAGTAAAGATATATACTAGAAAAATATTAAATAATTCATAAAGTAATATAAAGCATGAGTAGTTCTGAATTGACAGTTTCAAATCTTATCACCATGAATAAATCAGGCTTATTTACGTTAGTAGTGATTTTTGCCAATCTAACTTATATGCAATTTTCCAGAGAATAAAAATAAAAATATATTAAAAATTCTCTTTGTAAGGCTAGAACAACATTCTGTCAAAACCAGGCAAAAGGAATATAAAAAAAGAAAATTACAAGTTAGTCTTGAATAGTAATATGAGTGCAAAATTCACCCAATATCTTATAAAATATAAAAAATTCTTATCACATTTTACTTACTTCAAAAATGCTGGCATGACTGACTCAACATTAGAAAGTTTATAAATATTATAAAGTATAAAATTGATCTGGGAAGAATAATATGATATTCTCATTATCTGCACAAATGATTTGTTCAAATTCAACAGCCATTCCTAATTGAATTTAACTTTTTTAAAGAAACCTAAGAACTGCAGAATCAAATCAAATCAAGCATTTCTACCAATTTTTTTTTTTTGGAAGACTAACCTTTCAACTTAGAAACGTTCAATGCTTATATTCAACACCTCTATTCAGTAACATACTGGAAGTTTTGTAAGTGCAACAAGTAATATAAGTAGATTATACGTGAATGTGTAATAAAAATAACTGATTCAATCTTGAGTAGACAATGATTATTTATATAGAAAATTAAAAATAATATACATGATTTTAAAAATTAATAACTTACTAAGATATACAGATAAGATTCCAAATTAATTTTATTGTATCTTGCACCAACAAAAAAGATGAAAATTGTGATTTTCAAAATGATGAACATATTTAAAATATGCTATGATTAATATTTAATTCTTTTTTGAAAAATTTTGAAAACCAAATGTACTGAGAATGTTAACTAATAAAAAAATCTAATGTTGTAAAGAAGTCAGTTTTCCCTTAATTAATTTGTATATTCAATGGTAATCCAATAAATGCCTAAAAGAGTTTCAAGTAAACTAATTCTAAAACATGTATGAAATGGCAATGCATATGAATACCAACTACA
This sequence comes from Piliocolobus tephrosceles, assembly GCF_002776525.5. Lineage (NCBI taxonomy): Eukaryota > Metazoa > Chordata > Mammalia > Primates > Cercopithecidae > Piliocolobus > Piliocolobus tephrosceles. The sequence continues at coordinate 116,064,082 of NC_045434.1, read as the reverse complement.
ATCCTAAAGAAAAACAATAAAGCATGAGGCTTCCCTTACCAAACATAAGAATTAATAGAAAAGTTACATTAATGAATATAATGCAATGACCAGTGGAATAGAACACAGAGCTCAGAGATGGCATCCACACATACAGAAACATCTTGATATATTACATATGTGTCAATTACTGAAAAATATTGAACTACATATTCAATGGCACTGTGAAGCTAAAATCAATATGCAGAAGATAACTTCTGGCTATATCAAAACAAATTTCAGGTAGATTAAAACTTTCTGAAGAAAATATAGATGGATTTTTTTAAAGTCTCTGATTATGGGATGATTCCTTCAACAAAAATAACAAGCCCTCTTGTAAGGAGGAGGATGAATGAGTTTGGGTTTGGCCTTGCTTCAGCTCCTCTGCCCTTATCCATTTCCTTCAGTCAGTTAGGAGGCAAGCTTTCAGTATTGTATTATTAATGTCAGTTTTATTAGTATTTAAAATTGGCATTTAAAAAGTCCAAAATCGTGTTCCTCAAAATCACTATAAGTTGTTACGAACTGACAATGATTAAAATCCAGAATATACAACGAATTCTTGTAAAACAAAATATTTAAATAGACAATAACAAAAAACAAAATGAGCAAAATATATGAAGAGTCATTTCACAAAATACAAAATATGAATGATGATTAAACATAAAAATGATCAGTCTCAGTAGCAATCAGGAAAATATAATTTAAAACTCAAACGAGATATAATTTAATTCATTTACTTGGCAAACGTTATTTGTGATGCCAAATCTTAATTAAACTATGGATAACTATAAATGTTTGAACATCATTGGTGGAAGTGCAAAATGGTGCACAGAGTTAAGAAAAGTTTGGCTTTATAAAATCGAAACCGTGTATAATTTATACATTGGATGTTAATCAATGGAGACGCATTTTGCTTGACATCTATAAAAATTATTTAAAAGTTTATATTATGTTGCTTGTTTTAGCGCCCCCAACCACATATACACAAATAAAGATCTGTATAATAATAAAAGCTGACCATAAGTATAATATGCCTAGATAATAATATTTAGTTCCTAATAACTGCTAACAGACATTAGTAATAATGATTCTCTTCAGATGGAATTAGAAATATATTTGTATTTCTCATGAAATTAGCTTAAATGGACCATCCTGGCTAACACGGTGAAACCCCGTAGCTACTAAAAATACAAAAAAATTAGCCGGGCATGGTGGTGGGCGCCTGTAGACCCAGCTACTCGGGAGGCTGAGGCAGGAGAATGGCGTGAACCTGGAGGCGGAGCTTTCAGTGAGCTTAAATATCCACATCTTTCTCTCTTTCTCTTTCTCTCTCTCTCTCTCCCCCCCCCCCCCCCCCCCCCCCCCCCCCCTTTCTCTTTCTCTCTCTGTCAGATACTAGGAAATAGGTTGTGGGTTATAAGTTACAATTTATATTATTTAGTTCTTTTATAGTTTGTATTATTGTTACACTTATTTAAATCAATGAAATAACAGGATATTCTTCATCTCTGCTTCAGACATATTTTATAAAATGATGCACTCTAATTAAAATTACATTTTTTAAAGCACTAATGAGAAAATAACTCTATCTTGTAAGGAGTAAGATTAATGAGTTTGGATTTTGTCTTGCTTCAGCTCCTCTCCCCTTATCCATCTCCTTCAGGTAGTCACAAAGAAAGCTTTCAGCTCTGGATTATCAATGTCAGATGCAATAGAAGAATTGTACCTAAGAAATTTGAAAGTTGACAAATATATTAATATGTAAAGGAAATAACGGAATTAGGATATATAAACCAGTAATTGTGGTCAAAATAAAAGTGCATCATCAGAGGAAAAGAAGACGTGAGAAACTATATTTCCAGCTGCACTGACATTCAGGTTAAGGGATAGCAACCTCCTTTTCCAACATAATGCACACTCTAACAAATATCGTAATAAAAATGAAAGTAACTTCTGAATTTTTATTTTTTAATCTCAGGCTATGTAATGTATCATACTCAAGATGATCACAATTAGATATTAAAATATATTTGTTGTGTCTTTCTAAAAATACTAAATTGTTATTGTAAACTTCACATTAAAAATTTGTCTGCAGTAATAACTAAACTTTTAAAGTGTCAATTAATGATCATTAGAACTAAAATAAAGCTTACATTGAAATAATAATAGCAATAAATAACAACTCAAAACCTTGTGTAATAGAATTCTTAAATTCTCCAAAGTATGGATTATATGAAATTATGGGTTCTGTAATGAAATTTCTTATACAATGAATCAGCAAGGTGATGGTGTTTATGTCCTTTATATTTTTCCAAATATTGTATTCTAAGTTTTCACTTCAAAGGCAATTCACGTAAGAAGCTGCTAGAGTGCAGTTTTACCCTACCTTTCAACGACAAATAGATGCACTTATTCCTATTAATAGATTCTGTAATTAAAAAAATACATAAATAATCCTTTTAGTCTAAAATTTCTCATAGAAATACAATAATCAAATAACTTTCCAGAAAATCATTTTGGTGAACACAGTAGAAGATTTCACATGCATTATACTTTCAATACATTAAACACACCATGTATTTAAGTGTTTGTTAAATATAAAATTATCCTCCTGATCATTTTGTGTCTTAAAACTGCATGAGTACCTTATATTTATTCTAAACTAAAGCATTAGTATTTGATATAGCAGTAGTAATTAAGGACTTACTATGGGAAGATCCTGAGAAAATGATGGGTAAGACATAGCCCCATTACTAATAAACAACTTGTAAACTAACAGAATAAATTTACTAACAAGTAACTATATTTTAAAAGAGTGAATTCAGATATACTTATTGTTCCTGTGTGTACAAATTAAAGAAAACATTTATTCTGTCTGGGTGGTTTCACTGAGGAGGTATTTGATTTTGACCTTGAAAGACAATAAGGATAGCATTATATTGTGAATGCAGAAAAGGGTAGAGAGAAAAACATAAGTAAACGGAGTAGTAAAATACTGCCTGACTGCAGTATCTGTCTCACATAGAAAAGACTGAATATGGGTCATCACGTTATAGATGGCATGAGAGTTTAAAGAACATTTGGGACAACTTAATGGTTTTTTAGGTGAGCTAAGGGAAGAAGGACTGAGTAAACAACTTTTGACATTTATAAAAACACCTTTCTAAATATTGAAAACAAGTTAAAAACAAAACTACTGAAATGCGTGTGTGTTGTTTCAATACTAACAAAGAAAAATGATTGAATCTGGCAGTATTTTAAGTGCATATTATTTAGTAAAAAAGAACGGTGAAATATTGTTTTATTTATTTTATTTTATTTAGTACATCAATAAAATAACATTTCACTGAATATTACCAAGCAATGGGCATAGAATTATAGGCATTGAATAAAACTCATCAAGTACAATAATCATACCAAAAGCAATTACTTGAATAAAATTAACAATAATCTCTTGTTTCTTGATGTATTTGCACCGTACCTAAGTTTTGAGTTTGAATTTTAATTCAGTTCTTAACCTATAAGAATCCTTACGTTGATTCAGTTTTCTGCAGTACCAGATACACACTTCATTACTCCATTTTTGTTAATTATCATGTATTTTATCCAAAAGCAATGTCTTCTATTTTTGAATAACAAGATGACAGGAGATTGATTCTTTTTTTCTTCGTCCTTTTGTTTTCAAATACTTTTGTACATATAATATGTCCAGGTAACATCCTAGAAGATTCTGGGAATATTACTCTCATATACAAACACACATACATACTCATGAAAACAAAGAACAAAATATTAATATACAAATGAATAATCATATAAGTAAATACATATTCAGATTAGTAGTAAGTGACAAGAAGAGAAAATAATTAGTAGGGTTCGGAAGCGACTGGCTAGAGGGAACGGTGACAATAACTACAGCTACCAGATATCTGAGTCGAAAAAGATGACAATGAGTCAGCATGAAACATTCCAGCCAAAGATTCTAGGTCAACAGCGACCATTGGGACTTCCAGCAATGATGAACATGTTCAATATATGTGATATCCAATATGCTAGTCATTAGGAACATGTGCCACCTGGCATTAGAATTATGGCTGTTTAACTGAGAAATGAGAGTTGAATTGTCTTTGATTAATTTAAATACAAAATACCCCAAGTAGCTGATGTCTACTCTATTGGAACAGCACAGCTCTAGGCCTAGGAACAATAGCTCTTCATGTGGGAATTGTTTGGCCACGTTTGAGGAAGAGAAGAGAGATCAGTGTTAGTAGTTTACAGGAAGCATGGTTGAAATCATACCAACATGGGAGTTTGGAAAGGAACAGGAAACATGCAGAGTGATCTAAGCCATGTTGAGAAGTAAGGCTTCAATCTAATTAAGGTAACCATTGATGTTTTAAAAAATAATTTTATTAAGGTGAAGGATACATAAAATAATGTTAATCTCTGTCTCATGATAATCAGTGTTTATTTTCAAGAAGCAGAAACCAACCACTCGGACTCTTAAGCAGAAGCAGAAGAAATATATGCAGAGGCTGACTTTCCAGAAGGCTAATGAAGCTTGTTTTAGAGGCTTTCATTTGTACTGGTTTTAAGACTCTAAAAGAGGGCATTACATAATATTCGCTTGGTTAAAAATTTCCAAATAAAAATATTTTGTCTGCATACTAATACTCTTTCACCTTTCCACTCTCCCTTCTCCTCCATTATATTTGGAGATTTACTTATGGAAAAACTGATGCATTTATTTAGTCTTGATGTGATACATTTATATGGATCATTTCCAAGTAAAGTTAAACTCTTGCTAACTCTTTCATTTTAGAAAAGGCATTGAGGAATAGTCCTAATCACCAAACTTTGAAAATCCTAACTCACCCAATGAAAATGCAAGGCCAGCATTTACATCAAGATATAAACAAGTACTATGGCTCCTGTCACTAAGAGAATGTCTGCAACAGAGGATTAAATAATGGTTGAAGTATATAGAGACAAAAGTCTTTCAATCATCGTGTGCAAAAATCTAAGTGACGATGTGTTCCTCATCAATGTCTAAACAAAATAGAAGTTTCCTTCATGTCAGAAATATACTTAAAATGCATCAAATAGAATTAGATGTGTTATGTGTGTGTACATGTCTGTGTGCATACACACACAAATTTGTGTGTGATGGATATATTGTCATATACATACACACATATGGTATATATGCAGTATAAATCTAACTATAGATAAAAATTGTGCCAGAGTTTATCAGAATTTCAGAATTTTTGTTTTGAAAGGCACAAAATGATAACAATGTAATAAACAATGGATATGGCTTTATGTAAAATCATGTTGTACACATATAACTCTCAAAATTCAAAAGAATATTCAAGAAATCATGCTAGAGGCAGAAATAAATTATTTCTATTATATCTGCATAAAATGATATTACAAAATTATTGTCATACGAAGAGGTGATCAAAGATAGTGATTCCAAAAAAAAAGAAAATGTTTAGAAGTATGTAAAACACATTTTTAAGTCATATTAATTTTTCTATACTTTGTGATATTGTTTTACAGTTTTGTTTTGTTTGCTTGTTTTTTAGAAGAAGTTTCTGTCTTGTTGCCCAGGCTGGAGTGCAATGGAGTGATCTTGGCTTACTGCAACCTCCACCTCCTGGGTTCAAGTGATTCTCCTGCCTCAGCCTCCTGAGTAGCTGGGATTACAGGCACCTGCCACCATGCCTGGCTTTTTGTGTGTGTCACACACACACACATATATAAAAAATACTTTAAGTTCTAGGGTACATGTGCACAACGTGCAGGTTTGTTACATATGTATATACATGTGCCATGTTTGTAAACTGCCCCCATTAACTCGTCATTTACATTAGGTATATCTCCTAATGCAATTCCTCCCCACTCCCCCCTCCCCACAATAGGAAGGTGTGTGATGTTCCCCTCCTGTGTCCAAGTGATCTCATTGTTCAGTTCCCACCTATGAGTGAGAACATGCAGTGTTTGGTTTTCTATTCTTGCCATAGTTTGCTGAGAATGATGGTTTCCAGCTACATCCATGTCACTACAAAGGACACAAACACATCCTTTTTATGGCTGCATAGTATTCCATGGTGTATATGTGCCACACTTTCTTAATCCAGTCTGTCACCAATGGACATTTGGGTTGATTCCAAGTCTTTGCTATTGTGAATAGTGCCGCAATAAACATACGTGTGCATGTGTCTTTATAGCAGCATGACTTATAATCCTTTGGGTATATACCCAATAATGAGATGGCTGGGTAAAATGGTATTTCTAGTTCTAGATCCTTGAGGAATCGCCCCACTGTCTTCCACAATGGTTGAACTAGTTTACAGTCCCACCAACAGCGTAAAAGTGTTCCTATTTCTCCACATCCTCTCCAGCACCTGTTGTTTCCTGATTTTTTAATGATTGCCATTCTAACTGGTGTGAGATGGTATCTCACTGTGGTTTTGATTTGCGTTTCTCTGATGACGAGTGATGATGAACATTTTTTCATGTGTCTGTTTGCTGTATGAATGTCTTCTTTTGAGAAGTGTCTGTTCATATCCTTTGCCCACTTTTTGATGGGGTTGTTTGTTTTATTCTTGTAAATTTGATTGAGTTCTTTGTAGGTTCTGGATATTAGCCCTATTAGAGACCGGGTTTCACCATGTTGACCAGGCTGGTCTTGAACTTTTGACCTCAGGTGATCTACCCACCTAAGCCTCCCATGTTTTATAGTTTTTAAAATGTATATTTTGTCATTTTTTCTCATTCTAATATTTACCTTCATTTCTCATTCTATATACAAAATTTTGTATTTTATCCTTTCTAATCGACTCTCAAATAGTTCTCATGAAACCTATATCCACCCATGAATAAATATAAATTACTTTAATATATTTGAGATTGAGAGAATATTCTGTATTGTCTTGGCTTTACGGAATGACTCCCAGAAAAAAGACTACAAGAATAGCCAAAACAAAGGTAGTTACTACATGCGAGCAATGGGGGAGTAGATAATCAGCAAGCTTCTTTTGTAACTGTCATGTTTCAGCACACACCATCATGGATGGAATCTAGGGATCAAAAAGCGACTGCTGTCAACCCCGAAACTACTTTACTAGACCCATGATACTCATTACCTGACCCTGGAACTCTACCACAGACAAATCCATGTGTCCATGATCTGTCTGGGTAGTAAAAAATAACTGGAACAGAATGACAATGTCCTCTGCCTGAACTCTGCTTTTCAAATAGCACATCTCATTGCCGGAATTCAATTCTCATGCAGAATAGTCTATAAGACAGAGTGGGAAATGTTTTTAGCTTTTCAGCTTCCACGATACAAAAGGACACTAAAAATTCACACTGCTGGCCAGTCTCATGTTAGCCTATTTCTGGAGCATCTCCTTCAATACAACACTTCCACATCTTTTAAAATAACAACAGCCATCCTTTGACATCATGCCTTCCTCCAACTATAATCTTATTGTTCTGGTGTATTTTATAGAAAAGTGCTTTGAAAAAGTTTTCTGGACTGTTCCACTTCCACATGCCCCAGATATTCCTCACGCTCCTCCAATTTGGCTTTGATGTTTCTCACTTTATTTAAAATGATTTTGCCAAGAATGAGTCAAGTTTTGTTACAAATTTAGTGTCAAACTATTGCTCTGATTTTCTCAAATTCTCTGTAAGATTTCATACAGCTGATTACTCCTTTCTCTCAATTCGTCTGTTTCTCTATGATATCACATGTCCTTAGTTTTTCTCCTACTGCATTGTTGTCTCTAGTTTTTCTCTTACCTGTTTTAGTTCCATTTTTTGGCTTTTTAAATACACACACACACACACACACACACACGTATACACACACAAATTCTCTCATACATACTTTCTGTATTTTTTTGTGGTAAATCCATTTTATTGGGTATATTTTGTCTTATTTCTTAGATTTTTTTTCTATTGAATATTTTATTTAATAATTTGAATATTCTTCATTTCTAAGACAGGCTTTTTATACTAGTGTATTTAGGCTGGGTGGCTTAAGCAATAGAAGTGTATTTTCTCACAGATTTCTTTTTGTTTTCTATAGCAAAGTTTCATTAGCTGTGAAAATTGTGGAGATAAAGACAGGTAGTTTTATTCCTAGGACAAACTATGTTTTTTGGTTTCTTTTGTAATTAGTTACTCATTACACCCTACTCACTTCCTACCTAGCAAGGAATACCTTCAATCAAAGGCCAGTGTGATAGGAGATGTTGTCTCCCTCTTTAAGATTCTCATACCTCCGGGCGCGGTGGCTCAAGCCTGTAATCCCAGACTTTGGAAGGCCGAGACGGGTGGATCACGTGGTCAGGAGATCGAGACCATCCTGGCTAACATGGTGAAACCCCCGTCTCTACTAAAAATACAAAAAACTAGCAGGGTGAGTTGGCGGGCGCCTGTAGTCCCAGCTACTCGGGAGGCTGAGGCAGGAGAATGGTGTAACTCGGGAGGCGGAGCTTGCAGTGACCTGAGATCCGGCCACTGCACTCCAGCCCAGGCAAAAGAGCCAGACTCTCACTCACCAAAAAAAAAAAAAAAAAGATTCTCATACCATAATTACCTTGAAGTGTGTTAGTATTCCACATTCCTAAATCAAGCTGTAGGCTTGATTCCTATACCTATTAACTGCCCCTAAATTTATTCTGTACTCTTTGTCATCTCAGATGAGTCTATGTTTGATATGTGATTTCAGTGACTTGTTGCAAATGAGAACTGATATAATGCTGGGGAAAATGGGTATACTTACCACCATCTTAGCTATTTCATTCTTCATACCTGTTGTGACAATTAGTAGTTAGATAGGTTATGACTCCTAGTTCTATGATTAGGATGACTATCTGTCCGTGGAGGTTTCAGCACCGAGAACCTGCTTTTTAACTATTCTATTCATGTCAAATGAAGCTATACCATTTTGAGTACATCTTAGACCCTGAAATATACATATGTTAGAACTTGGTGTTCTTCCAAATTTTTCATATAATTGAGTTTGACTTATTTCCACAATTGTCCTAAAGTTTACCTCTGCCTTTCAGATGGTTGGTTATTTTTGATCTACTCACTTTAAGTTATTTTCTTAACATACATAAATCCTGACAATTTTGATCCTTATCTGAAGCTCAATTTATCTTAAGAAGAAAAAGAAAAGAGAAAAATTCAATTTATCAAAGACTCTAACCTGTGGTCTTATCATATACTATTTATAAATTTGTTTAAAAATGAAAATTAAAATATTCCCCTCTAATTTATTTCTTTGTCCATTTCAATGTGAATTTTAAATGGAGGAAGAAATCACATATGTGCTTGAATTGCCGTCTTCAACAAAAATCAGAAACTGCATGTGCAATGATAACGTATGATATATTTTGCTAGTTGATTTCTGGAATTCATATGTACACAAAATATGATAAATTTTCACCTATCTGGGTGAGTTAAGCAAGACTATGCACGAAAAATCAAAAGGTGTTGCTCAACTAATTACAAGTTGAAAGTAGAAATCAAAGACAACCACAGCAAAATGGGCTATAAATCGATTACAGGGCTCAATTGAGGGAAGAAATCTCCACAGGAAGAGGAGATATTCCTGAATTATTTATAAGGTTGACTATTGTTGGCTTTATTTTGCATTCTGGGTCCCTATTAATGCACTATTTACAGGTATATTATGATAGAATTGAAGAATCTTAGAGTCTCCTGAATTCATCCACTTTATTGATGCCATGCCATGGCAATTTTGACAGTGGAACTAGGAAAGATCTAGCTTGTCATCAAGAAAAAAAAAAAAAAGTGTGATATATGCATTGAAATAAATGTCCTGAACATGCTGAGCATTTTATATTTTCCCACTCCATTTAGCCTTCTTGTACATGTGGGCCATGTCGTAAATGAGGTGGTGGTCTAATATACTTTTGCATGCCTTCTGACAATCCCATGGAGACGTTATAGAAAAATGAGACTGTGACAAGAGAGTTTTCTTCCTCCTTACTTGAATTAGAATCATCAGCAATATTTAACTTCATAAAATCTGTTATACTCCTTAAAAATAGTTTTCACTTCATTGAGGAATGTATTTTTCATATTGCAAAAAATATAAGACATTTTTTCAGCCCTCAACAAATGGAAGACTGTGATGTTTAATCAGTTGAAATCACATAGATTACTTAAAGGATGTTTCTATACATATCAAAATATGAAGCAATGTGGACTCCTTCCAAGATAAGGAATATTTAGAAAGAATCATAATATCTTTGTCATATTTGCATGTGTGCATACATATTTACATACATATGTAATTCAGGAGATTATAAATTTGGTATCAAAATTATAGATATTTATTATTTTAAAAAGTAGTTATATATTTATCAGATGAAATAAAATTTTTATTTTTAACGGTACCACCAAAGGGCTTTTGATTATTTCTTTTTCCAAAAAAAAATTCTAATTAGTGACTGAGTCTTATCCATTATAATTATAATCATTTCCTAATTCTCTACTTTGTACTTTATTGTTATCTCTTCATGCTTGAATGCTTATTTGGCAGTTTTAGAAATGAATTATGTCATTCCTGTACAGCCTAAACTCTCTTCTAGGATAACTTCTCAATTCTTCTTCAAGAGCCATTCTCTTTCCATATTGCAATTCATTTTTCATACTGTGATAAGTCAATACTCCTAAAACGAACTTTCTATCATGTCACGTCTCGGCTCAAAACTGTTTAGTTATTTTCCATTGCCTACAGGATAAATTGCACTCTGAGTCTAACACTCAAAGCTTTCAAAAATGAAGACTAAATGATCTTCTCAGAGTCCCTAAACTCTTAAATGTAATTCACTCAGGCTAAAAGTTTCAATCACTTCCTCAGAACACACTTTTTAATCTTCCTACTTTCACATATCCACAGTTGCCACCACTTTTCTCGTAGTCAGTATAAATCTGAACCATGTTTCAGGAACCAACTCAGATTTCTTCTCCCCGCAGTAAATGGCAAGGTGTTATCTCTATTCTTCAATAGTCTATAGTAATTATTTCTCATAAATTTTGAACCAAACAATAATTTGCTGAAGTAAGCTATCTGTTTCACTGCCATTTTAAATAACATTCAGAATATCTAATTTGCTTTAAACACTATACATAAGATAAGTCTCATCTTTCTAATACTTTCAGTGAACTTTACAGGCACTTAGGCATTCTAAAACACCTATTTTTATGTAATACATTCAAAAGCAATGCGGCTAACAAACTATTTTACTACAGAGAAGTAAATTCATATAGCCATACTATAAAACATCAAATGAGGCAACTACAGTATTATAGACTTTGTAGTAATCATAGAATGCATGTTTATCCAGCTTATGCAATATATTCAATAGTGCTCTATCATCATGTCAGATAATCAGAATTAAGCTCACCACTGTTAAAATTCAACCTCTCATTGACAAAGGATGAGTTTATTTTTGTATTTTCATGCTCATCATATGTTTTGATGAAGCTAGATTGTTCCCTGGACAATAAAGAAGCAGAAATCTTTATTGCTCTTAGGTCCTGAACTTCTGTCTCAAGTACTTGGAATCCTAAGCCAAACTCTGTGATATTCGGTTTTCCTACTTTCTTATTTTTAAAGAAGGCAAGCCATAGCTTGGGAATAAGAGTAAGACTGTGGATATAGCTGGAACTCATTATTAATCAGATGTCTATATTAACCACAGTCATTAAGCTACCTTCCTAGAGCCTAAATAAATAGAAGAAAAGTTCCTGCAAATGTACACTGTTATTATTGATTTTCTTGGTATTTCAAGATTTTTGTTATAAAACGTAAGCCTTGATGAGAATCACATGAAGAATGTCTTATGCTTGAACTAGAAGCAGCTTATCCTTCCCAGAGGATATGCCTAAAAAAGAACAAACCAGAATTTACTCCTTAAATCCTGGAGCTGAGTTCATTTAAAATAGCCCACCCAAGGATCTGGACTTTTCATCTTGGCTTCTCCCACCTTATCAGTCAGCCTTGTGAGAGAGTAAGAAAACAATTGGAGAAAAGAGCTCAAGGAGAGATAGTAACTACCTAACCCGGTCGGGGAGGGTGGTTAGATGAAATCCTAGGTACGTTGAAAACTCTGATCCCAGGCACCAACGCCCTCTTAATGTCCTTAATTTTATTACGTGACTATAGCTCCAACTTTACTTATCATATAATAGTTATATTATCTATTTACGAGAGTTGTCTAGTTACTTAGAGTCCTGAGTCTGTTTCATGCGTTTTAATAAAATTAATCAGATTATTGAATATTCACCATATACTATAAATTTATAGATTTTGAGAACACAAAGTAAAAAATAAATACTGAAGTGCATATATTTCTTATTCTAAATAAAGGGAAAATATACAACATATATTATAGAATTTCTATTTTATATTCTACTGCTATGAATAAACTACTAAAATAATAAGACATAAGAAAGTCCAGAAAAATGAATGAGCTAATATTCTTATGGCAGAATAATATTTGCCATAATCATTATGGAATAAGAAGAAGAAGAAAAAAAAGAATAAGAAGAGGAAGAAGGAGGGGAGGAGGACGGAAAGGAAGAAACAATAATAACAAAATTCTACCAATGAAAAAGTAATTATAAAAAATCAAATTGAGGCAGGGAGCAGTGGCTCATGACTATAATGGCAGCACGTTGGGAGGCCAAGGCAGGTGGATCACTGGGTCAGGAGGTCGAGACCAGCCTGACCAACATGGTGAAACCCTGTCTCTACTAAAAATACCAAAATTAGCCGGGAGTGGTGGCAGGCACCTGTAGTCCCAACTTCTCAGGAGGCTGAAGCAGGAGAATCGCTTGAACCTGGGAGGTGGAGGTTGCAGTGAGCTGAGATCACACCGTTGCACTCCAGCCTGGGTGACAGAGGGAGACTCCATCTCAAAAAAAATAAAAATAAAAAAATAAAAAATCTAATTGAGGTACTATATCAGTGGTTAGCACTGAGAGACAATAAAAAATAAAATAATGAAAGAGAAAATGGGGCAGAATAATATATAAAGAAATAATAGAAACAAATCATCCCAATGGAAGAAAGACTTAAATGGTTTAAGGTCAATATCACAACAACAAACAGACAAAAATTAACATACCCACATCTTGACGCATAATAGTTAAATTTTAAACTGCAAAAAGTATGGAATATATACTGCAAACATTTCTATAAAAAGAAAAGGAAAAACAGTTTAAAAGACCAAAATTCAGTCGATAGTACATTTAACAATTGTCTTTTAATTCTGAAAAACAAAATCTTTTATTCCAGCGTTTGCCATTCAGTCAAAACTATCATTCATATTTGTGACTATAATAAATTGATGCTAAAAATATTAGCTTTATAAGGGAGGGATTACATTCATAAATTAAAATAAAAAATTGATCTTAGTTTCATTCTATGTATAATTTTGTATTATGTGATGAAACAGAAAGTGCACAAATCACCTATCAGTTTGAAGGAAATTAAAGAGATAGAACTCTATGCTAAACAATGCCAAAAGGAATGCAAAACTTTCCAACAAATTATCCACTTCCATAAGTAAAAAATAAGACAGAAGAAGGAAGATAAAAAGACTGTTAGATAATAGAAAAAGATTATGCAACAGAAAACCAAAGAAAATGTTAAATCTTGTTTGAATTTTCATTCCTTTTTTGGACATGTAGTTTTGCTCTGTTCAGGCTGGAGTGCAGTGGTGTGGTCATAACTCACTGCAGCGCTGAGATCCTTTCTCCTCAGCCTCTGAAGTAGCTGGGACTAAAGGTGTACACCACCACACGCAGCTAATTTTATTTTATTTTTTTTAGTAGAGATTAGGTCTCACTGTGTCGCCCTGTTGCCCACATTGTTCTCAAACTTCTGAGCTCAAGCATTCTTCCCTTCCTGGCCTTACAAAGTGCTGACATTACAGGCATGAGCCACCACACCTGGCCTGGATTTTAATTTTAAAAATCAGATTTCAAGGGACACTTCAAAACCAATTTGGGAAATTTGAATATAAACTGCATAATACATACTATTAAATAGTTATTTCTAAAATTATTAGATGTGATCATAGCCAGATGATCATATAATTTTCAATATTACTATCAATTAAAGTGACATAAAGATAGCAGAAATTACATGATGTCCATGATTTATATTAAAATACTGTAGCTAATTAAGAACTTTAAATTTGTGTAAATGGGATGGTGGGATGGGTAAGAAATGTATAAATAAAGGAAGATTACTGAACTTTTGATAATTGTTGAGGCTGGGAAATAGGTAGCTTGGGTTTATCATATTACATCTCTACCTTTCTGTTTGTTTGTTTGTTTTTGTTTTTGTTTTTCAGACAGAGTCTTGCTCCGTTGCCAGGCTGGAGTGCAGTGGCGTGATGTCGGCTCACTGCAACCTCCGCCTCCGAGGTTTAAGTGATTCTTCTGCCTCAGTCTCCTGAATAGCTGGGACTACAAGGGTGCGCCATCACACCAGGCTAATTTTTGTATTTTTAGTAGAGAGGGGGTTTCACCACGTTGGCCAGACTGCTCTTGAACTCCTGACCTCGTGATCCACCCACCTCAGCACTGTTTTAAAAGTGATTCTCAGCAACTACAACTTTTTTACATGTGTAAGAAATTGTTAAAATCCATCACCTTTGAAATCCCTGAAAGTAATCACTATTGTAGGATACACTGCTGAGAAAAGTTTAGTAAGCTCAGGAGCAAGAAATGTGATACAAGAAATGATGATAAAATAATTTAGTAAATTCATAACTAAAAAAATTGGTTTTCTAGATTAAAATGAAACAAGGTGAGTTGTGTACAATTTTAAAAAATCTCACCTACAATTGTTATAATTTTGTAGAAGTGAAAATTAAGGTTAGAGAAATACTGGCTTGAAACGTGAATGTAATGATCAAAGGAAGAGATGTAAAATGCATAACTTTCATAAATAGAAGTGTTCATCAAATGGAATAAAAATAAAATAAACAATTGCATAACAGAAAAAAGAATAACTGAATGGTTCAGAATGTGTACAGAGAGGAAGAATATAAGACTTAAACCATGATATGGAAAATAAAAAATAAGAAAACACAATGAATAGAAACATTTCACAAATTACAACAAAGATCAACAGGATGAATTCACCAATTGAATACAGAGTCATCAGTTAAAATCAATGTCAATTTACAGTTTATGTACCTAAAATGAAACCACACAAATAATGTGCAAGTAGTGACACAAGACATGTACAAATAGCTTCTAGTTCTACTTACCTTAGGGAATGAACATAAGAAAAAATAATCTATTTTTTTACGACTTGAGAGATAGTAATTCATCTGCATTTTTTAAGTCTCTGATTCACTAAGAATTTAATTCTAGGCTGGTTTCCTAGGATGGAGAGGCCACTGTGTTTGCTTAATCGGCCATCTTGAACTGACAGTGCTTAAATCTTTTATGAAGGACATCCTATTTCATTCAGATAGCATTTTGACGTTTACTACTTTCCAAATTTCCAGCCTCTCTATTCTCTTTCTCGCCTCTCCTTTCATTCTCACTATCCATACTCTTCTCTTCTCTCCACTCCCCTCCTTCTCTTTCTCTCATCTCTCTCATTTCTTAACATCATCAAAAATCTACAAGATGCCAATCAACACAGTAGTCCAATAATTTGATCAAAATCACATAGATCTTTTTTATTTAAAAGTACAGCCTGATTCACAGCCTTTCTCTTCTCCCTCTAAATATTCAGGGAGGATGTTCTGCAATGATAATATGAAGACAATTGTTTTTCAAGTTGGACATATCATTGCTTTTCATTTGTCATTGTAAATCCAAATTGGCAAATCGTAGTCTGTAATATAGGCTACCCAGCTTCTTGGAAATTGTGAAGAACTTTTCTGTATTCAAGGTAATTCAAGGGCTTCCTCTCTTCTGAGTAGTACTAAAAAAAAAATTATTTAAATATACTATCCAATCACATTCTAGAATACGTAACTACATGGCACATTTCCTTCAAGCCTACTTATTATTCAAAGTAAAAGTTTTCTTAAGAAAACATGAGACTGGGCATGTATCTTAAGCATATTTGTTTCAAGTTCTATGTCTGCTTTTTTAATTATTTAAATGACATTTTCTCCTTCTGTTCTTGATTTCTCCTTTAATCTTTTAATTAGTTTAAATATCATTTGTTTTTACATCTGTTTAATATACATAAAGCCTGTTTTTTTCTTTAACTAAGAAGAAATTAGCAATGCAATAAACCAAATTCTCAGAAAGACCCTTAGTTTATAATTCTTCTACAGCTAACATCACCCAAGGATCTATAAGTAATGTTAATTAATATTAAGCTATATCTAGGTCTAATTGTTTTAATTATAATAGTTAATATTTATTGGGAAAACATTTTATGCCAGGCACTTTGCTAAGCACTTTACATGTATTAATCTAATTTAATCATCATATTACGTTTAGGTATTATTAGTATCCTTCTTTTCAAGATGTGAAAATAGAGCAGAGAGATTAAGTAATTTACATCAGGTCACCTAAGAAGATTTGTTATCTTATTAAAATAAATCAGCAGACTATTTAGGATATCCAAGTGTAACAAATATAATATACGCTAATGTTAGGATGACAACTCTAACCCTTATTATATATAATTTTAGAAAGATATTTTTACTATAAAAAGAAATATAATCATGAATGTGCATTTAAAGATCAAATTAAAAAATATTTCTCAGACTAATGCTCTTTGAAGTAATTTTGTTATGCTTTAGTAAAAAATTCTAATTATAAAACCAAGACATCTAATATTAAATTGAACAAGCTAGAAAATACAAAAGCAATTACATGAAAAATGAGTATATAGAACGAACAGCATATAACTTATTTTTGTACCAAGGAATGAATAAAATAATTTTCATGGTATGCCACAGAATCAAACAAATTGCTTCAGTCTGATGAAGATTGTATTGCTAAAGGTGAAATACATTTTTTGAGAGTCTACATTAGAATTTTGTCATAAAGTACAAGAAAACAGAATTCAGTTAAAGTGTAATTTACTAAGCTTCTATTTCCCCTAAAATTTAATGATTTTTTGTTTACATGAAAATTCTAAGAAGCTAGAGAACTGAATATTATAATATTAAATCAAAGAGAGTTTTATCCTTTGTTAATCTAAAACTAAACTCTTACCTTAGAAAAACCGATCTGTAGCTGTTAATTCTGTGTTTTAGAAAAAAAAAATGTGTCAAGAAAGGAAGTAACGGAGAATTGTGGAATTAAAATCTTCTTTTAATATTTGAAATGTAAACACCAATTTGGCATGTTGAAGTGAGCTTACAATTCCAACATAAAAAGAATGGAACTGTGTTGGTAGGTCAGAAAACAGCAGCTACCATTCGGACTAGATTGAAAAATGAATATTTACCATTTACTAGGAAGACAATGGTAGCATAATATAACTTTAGTGCTCTCCTTGCTTTTATGAATAATCAATGGATGATTCAGTTTTTACAGTTTCAAAATTTAGGATGGATATTAAGTTTCACAAGACTTAAAATCAGAAAATTATGTAAGCTGTATTTTTATCACTGAAGAGTCATTTTTAATATGGAAGGTTAATTAAATTTGCTGTTCCAAACCATTAAGTGTAATATCAATAACAATGTTTATTCACATAAGTATAACGTTGAAAGCCTAGAGAATGAAAGCAAAAAAAAAAAAAGTAACATTTTTCAAAAGCAGAAAAAATAAATATTTGTCACCAGCGTCTTTATATTTGTATTTCAAAACTTTGCCAAAAGAGGGCAAACCAAGTCTATAGACGATTTAAAACAATCTTCAATGAATTATTGTCAGGTTACCAAAGAAAAAGCTTTTCATTCAGAGATGGTGCTTGATGCCTCAGATTGCTTTAGTGAAATGAGGAAGAAAATAAATTATGAATGTTCATTGACTTCCTATGCTAAAGCTGGAGGCAGTATCTCTATAAATATACAAATTGTAATTAATCATTCAAATTATTTGCCTTTATAATTAATGGGCAAAATAATGTTTGAAAATATTCATGAACTTGGAAGATTGAGAGAATGACGTATTTTACCAACAAGCTGAAATTCAGTCTCTATCAGTGTGAGCAAGAAATTGGTAAAGTACTTGTTTTAGCCTTTCTGAATCAAGAATGGTCATATTGCTTGATTACTCTTTGTTTGTGCTTGTTGTTATGGAAATATATCAAAATACTTTAGGGAGAGAAATATATTTATTGAATATGGATAACTTATTTCATTTAGTATTCTATTTTGCAGTATGATTCAATGTGACAAGAATAAATTAACCCCAATAAATTAATCAATATCAATGTTTTATCCAGATATACAAGTAAAGTAAAAGTTTTTAAATAAATACAAATTTGGGGGATGAGAATCAAAGGAATAACTTGAACAACCAGAAACCTGAGATTATGAATGATATCTTTGTATAAACCAGTATTTTCTTTACCAAACCATGAAGAATTCTTATAACTCAGACTTATCTATTCACTGAGAACATTCTGAATTCAAAGGAGTATATTTTAACAATAGTTGTATTATGTAAAATTCACACATTATATTATGCCCCTTTAAAAGTGTACAATTCGATGCTTTATAGTATGTCCACAGATATGTGCAACTATCACCACAGTCGATTTTAAAACATTTTCATCACACAATAAAAGCCTGTTACTCTTTACCTATCATTCCTCTAAACCAGGGGTCCCCAATCCCCAGGCCACACACTGGTACTGGTCTGCTCCCTGCTAGGAACTAGGCCACATAGCAGGAACTGACGAACTAGCATCACTGCCTGAGTTCGAGCTCCTGTCAGATCAGCAGCGGCATTAGATGCTCAACAGGAGCACAAACCCTACTGTAAACCGCGTATGCCAGGAACTAGGTTGCGTGCTCCTTATGGGAATCTAATTAATGCTGCATGATCTGAGATGGAAGTTTCAGACTAAAACCATCCCCTCCCTCTCCACCCCGCTGTCCATGGAAAAATTGCCTTCCATGAAACCGGTCCTTTGTGCCCTCCAAAAATTGGAAACTGCTGTTCTAAACCCTCAGTACTCCTAAGGAACACAGTAAGCAACCACTTATCTACTTTCTGTCTCTATGGATATCCTTCTTCTGAACTTCATTTCCAAGATAGCATATAGTATGCCATCTTTTGTGGCCGGCTTTTTTTCATGGAGCATAATATTTTTGAGGTTTATGGATGTGGCATGTTTCAGTACTTCATTCCTTTTTGTGGCTGAGTAATATTCCATATATGGATTCCCCCCCCCCCAACCCCACCCCGGTCTTGTTGCCCAGGCTGGAGTGCAATGCTGCGATCTCAGTTCACTTAAACCTCCGCCTCCCAGGTTCAAGAGATTCTTCTGCCTCAGCCCGCTGAGTAACTGGGATTACAGGCGTCTGCCTCCACGCCCGCCTAATTTTTTTGTTTGTTTGTTTTTGTATTTTTAGTAGTCACAGGGTTTCGATCAAGACCATTCTGGCGAACACGGTGAAACCCCGTCTCTACTAAAAATACAAAAAAATTAGCGGGGATGGTGGCAGGCGCCTGTAGTCCCAGCTTCTAGGGAGGCTGAGGCAGGAAAATGGCATGAACCCAGGAAGCGGCAGAGCTTGCAGTGAGCTGAGATTGTGCCACTGCACTCCAGCCTGGGCGACAGAGCAAGACTCTGTCTCAAAAAAAAAAAAAAAAAAAAAAAAAAAAAAGTAGTCACAGGGTTTCATCATGTTGGCCAGGCTGGTCTTGAACCCCTGACCTCAGGTGATCCGCTCGCCTCAGTCTCCCAAAGTGTTGGTATTACAGGCATGAGCCACCGCACCCAGCCCCATTTATGGATTTAGCATGTGTAAATCCATAAATCTGTTGATGGACATTTGAGTTGTTTCCAAATATTGACTATTATGTATAGTTCTTGCATAAATACATGGATACAATTTTTTGTGTGCATACATGTATTCATTTTTTTTTCAGTTTATACCTAAAAGTGGAATTGCTGTGTTATATGGTAACTCTAGATTTACTCATTTAGGATCTGCCAGACTATTTTCCAAATTGACAGCACCATTTTACTGTTTGCTAACGATGTGTGAGGGTTCTGATATCTCCATGTCCACACCAACATTTTTTATCTCATTCTAAAATTTCAGCCATTCTAGTGTTTGATAAGTGGTGACACATGTTTTTGATTTGTCTCCCTGATGACTAATAACTTGAGCATATTTTCATGAGATTATTATATTTGCATATTTTCTTTAGAGAAATGTCTATTCTGAATATTTGCCCATTTTTTAGTTAGGCAATTTGTCTTTTTATTATGGAGGTCTAAGTGTTCGTCATACATTTGAAATACAATTTGCATGAAGAGGTTGCAGGGAGCTGAGATTGCGCCACTGCACTCCAGCCTGACGACAGTGTGAGACTCTGTCGCAAACACAAAACAAAACAAAAGTACAACTTGCCTGTCAGATACATAATTAGCAAATATTTTCTACCATTTTGTGGTTTTTCACTTTCTTGATGGTGTCCTTTCAATTACAAAAATTTTTAATTTTGATGAAATCCAATTTACCTATATTGTTTTTTCTTTTGAAGCTGATGTTTTTGGTGCCATATTTAAGAATCATTTGCCAGGTCCACGGTCATGAAAATACCATATCTTTTCTTCTAAGACTTTTATACTCTTAATTATTATATTTAGGTTGTTGATTTCTTTTTAGTTAATTTTTTTTTATATATATATGGAGTGACTTAGGATCCAACTTTATTTTGCATTTGATTACTCAGTTTCCAGTTGTACCAACTGGAGCAACCCAACCATTTGTTCAAAGCCTATTCATTTTCTCACTGAATTGTTTTGTCACTCTTGTCAAACTTTACTTAATCATATATGTATTGGTTTATTTCTGCACTTTTGTTTCTGTTTCATTGGTCTACATGCCTATCCTTGTTCCAGTACTAAACTGATTTGATTACTGTTTCTCTGTACTAAGTTTTGAAATTGGAAAGTGTTTCTTTTGTATTTTCAAGATTATTTTGGTTTTTCTTCAATTTCTTTTCATCTTTAGAATTAGCTTATCAATTTCTACAAAGAGGTCAGTTGGTATTCCGGACAGGAATGATATTGAATCTGTAGATCAGTTTGGGGAATATTACCTTCTTAAAAATGTTAAGCCTTTATTCCATTGACATGAGATTTTTTTCCAATTACGCAAATCTTTTTAAAGTTTCTTTCAATAATCTTTCATAGCTTTTTCAGTTAAATATTGTGCTTATTGAGTTAGATATATTTGTAACAATTTCATTCTTTTGATGTTATTATGAACCAAATGGTTTTCTTAATTTCATTTTTGAATCATCCCTGGAAAATATATAGAAATCCCAATGGTTTTACATATTAATCTTATAATTTGCAACTTTACTAAGAATGTATTAGTTCTAATATTTTTAATAGATTCCAAATATTAGTTCTAATATTGTGTTAAGTTCTATGTATATTAAGTTTGTATTTTGTAACCTTTCTGAACTAAATTATTAGTTCTAATTTTTTTAGTGAATTTCATATACAAGACCATACCCTATGAGAAAAATGACAGCCTTACTTATTTCTTTCCAATATGGGTGCTTTTTTTTTTTTTTTTTTTTTCTTGACTGATTGCTCTGGCTAGAACTCCCAGTATAACGTTGGAGTGGCAAGCACAGACATCCTTTACTTGTTTCTGAGTTTAGGGGTAAACATCTAGTCTTTCACCATTAAATGTAATATAAACTGTGAGTTTTATGTAAATGTCCTTTATCAAATTGAATGTATTCTTTCTATTCATTGTTTGTTGAGGGTTTTTAATCATAAAATATGTTGGATATTGTCAAATGATTTTTCTGCATCAATTGAAATGATGGAGTAAAGTTGTTAAATCTGTTTATATGATGTTTTACAATAATACATAAATTCTGCTTGGTCATGGTATAATATTTTTTAAATGCCACTAGATTCAGTTTGCTAGTATTTTACAGATATCAAGTTTAATACTGTTTGTAGTACAATGCTCAGAGAAGTAGCAGTAGGTAGGCATTTTAAATTTGTGATTTTTTAATTCATTCCTAGTGCTCATTATCTCTCTTTTAGAATATTAATATAATCTCTTATTAATTCCCCTAACATAAATTTTCTGTGTTAATCTTTTTTCTTTCTAAAATATAAATCTGGTGCATGTTGTTTAAAATGGTGAAAAAGCATTTGAAGAAACAGCTTTTTAATAATACTACCAACAATTTAATAAAAAAAAAAAAACCTATGGCATTTCAGATATGAGATAAAATTCACTGAAAATAAAATAAAATTAGTCTCAGAGAAACCTATTAATTGGCTCAGGTAGTCATTTTCAATTCAACAAAATTATGCTAATTTAAATTAGGTTAATAATGTAAATTTAATGCAAATGCCATTGCCATGAATATGTAGTTTCTGCTTGGTTCTTCTAGCATCTTTTGATTATAAGCTCCAGTAGACACTGCCTGTGTCAAGAAAACATGATAGTAATCCTTCCACTCTACTGATAATTTATCTATGATAGCCAAATATATCCCTTTATTGTACCTGTTAGCACTTCCTCCAAAAGCATCTGAAAATTGTAACTCATGGAAAATATAATCAATCAATAAGAACAACATATGCCTAATCAAGACTGGGAAGAGATAGTCCAAATAAGTAAACTACTGACATCACGGATGAAAAATAGAAGGGTTCTAGTTATAATGCATGGTTTCTTATTCCTTAATTGGTTCAGTTTGCATACAAAGAGGAAGTACCTTATACCAAATTAAGTCTGAAAACTCTTAGAGATACAGTAGATAAATATCTGTTAGACAATAGAAATTTGTGTGTGAAACAAAATGAAAAACAAAAATGGTTACACAGCTATAAAATTCAAGTATTCAGCTGAAAATAGTTTAGGGTCATATTTTCAAAAATTGAAAAAAAATGTTCCTACTGAAGTATTTTTTCCAAATAAGAATATAAAAAAGGACTACAGAAAAAGAATAGCAGAATCAGAAATACAAATGGGTAATCTATTTAACTTTAAAAATTAAAATCAAGTTTATCATTTTAAGTATAAAACAATATTGCAACATATCAAAATAAGTAGAACTACCTAAATGCAACAAAATGGAAAATACATAAAACATTATAATTCTGATTTTCATTGATCATACTGTGAACCATGTACAGAGAAACATGCACTCTATTGCTAGACAGTTTATCTATTTTGGCAAACAATTAAAAAACAAATTTTAAAAGGCTTTAAAATGTTCAGATATTTATTTCAGTAGTATGCAAAAGAAATAGAAAAATGAATTAAATATTAGATGAAAAACAGATGATAACAATGATTATATCTGGGTGGGAGCATTATGGATAATTTGAAGCTGGTCTTGAAACTTTGTTGTACAATAATACTTTTTTTAAGTGAGAGGATTATGTTATATTGTGAAAAAAATGGTAAGGCAATTCTTATTTAGATAAATCCTTGCAAGGTTTTGGAATAACATTGCAAATTACATTTCCTACAATAAGCTGCCAAAAAAGGTATACATTAGTTTGACATTGTACTTCTCTGTCTCACTAAATATGAAGAAAATGTCAATAGAACTCTGAATATACATAGCAAGTTTAAGAATTTTAAGCTAATAAAAGTTATTCTTTGTGTCTATAATAGACAGTATTGCCTCCAAGTTAAGCTTATGGTTAAAGGAGATTAGAATAAATCACCCAAAAGTATGCTTATTTGGCCTAAGGATTATTTTAAGCTGAAAGCAGTTGATAAACAGGACACTTTGTTTTCTACCCCTTTCAAAAGCCTCAAGGCAGAGTATAACTTTTTCTTTGTGACGATGTTCCTCCTCCCCTTTTCCATACCAGAAGGAGGCTAACAACCATTATCTCTGTAAAAGAAATTTGGTACTGCCTTGGGCCTACAACAAAAAATGCTATCTTCTGTTAGTTTCTCCCATATATTTACCTTCCCCAATTTTGCTGCCACTAGAAGCCCAAAACCCTTTTCCTTTGTCTTCTCATTTTCTAAAAATATATTGCCCTTTATTAAGATGATATATAAGTTCCCAATTTTAACCACCCCTTTTGGTTATGTATCACTGAATTGTCCCAAGTGTATGCATCATCTATGCATAAATAAACTCTGTGCTTTCTTTTTCTCCTGTTAATCTGTTATTTTTTAGTTTGCTTGTGGGCCACAGCCACTGAAACTCAGAGGATAGGGGAAGAGTTATTTTCTCCTATATATAGGTTTTGAGTCAGACTAGATCTGGATTGAAATTCCAGACTTACCACTTATTACCACTATGACAAAGTTGTATAGCCTCTTTACACTCAGTTGTCTTCTCAGAAAATTGATATTATAGTAATAGCACATATGATTATTGTGAAAATAAATAAAGATCATGTTTTGAGCATATTACTTGTTACACAGTGGGCATTTAATTAATTTTAAAGTTTATCATTTTATTTGAAAAAATAGAAAAAAATTGTTTCATATCAACAACCTGAAAAATATACTATTCTTAAAAAATAAGCTATTATTTAATACATTGATAATTAATATTAGATCTTAAGAATGAGAAAAATGCATTATAAAATATCAGTAATACTCCTTGAAACCAATCTTTAGAAGTTTAATAAATATAAAATATATAAAATGTTTAAATGAATAATGAATTATTTATTAAAATCATAGTTACAATCTACTAAGTTGAAAATGTCCTTGTAGGATCCTTCAAATATTTAAAAATAATTTTGTAGAAATCATTTGGCTGCCTGGAAAAGGTCAATTTTCTATTTTCTCTCTTAAGTGACTTTTTACATACACCTACATTTAAAGAAGAATCTTTATTAGTTAGTCAACCCACATATCTTGTACTTATTTATTAACTTTTTTTGGATTAGAAGTAGTCAGGTGACATAACATGGTTCAATCAGAGTGCAAGATTTTTGAATTCCATGTTTGGGGAAGTGGTTTCATTCATCTTCCTAGATATAAACAAGGAAGCATCCAAACCCAGTAGCTAACTACTGCTGGCTGCCAATAATGATGATTCAGTGCAAGCAGATAAAATTATTCCTTTCCTTGTTGATATCACTGAGCTGCTATTGTATCTGGAGTCTAAAATACCCCTGAACTTCCTGGTATATAAGATGTTTCTACTTTAAGCCAGACTAAGAAGAGGTTTTCTCTGGGAAAACATTCATAATTATAAATGTTTTATGATCATAATATTTTTTACAACTGTAGGTAATCAAATATTATTAAAATGTCTGCAGGAAAAAATGTCATTTAATAGAAATTATTACTTGTATGTGATTGATGAAACAGAAAATTTTAAATGTTGGTATTCCTGTAAAAAACTAAGGGAAGATTTATAGATTATTTCAAAATGTAAAGTAACAAATTCTGTCCAGGTTACACAAACTCTCCCAAAATTTAGCAAAAGAAAATATTTCCCACATGATTTGTAAAACCATCATTACCTTAAAACACAAACCTGTCAAATATAGTGTCTCTCAAAACTGGTCTAATCTCACTTGTGAATAAAGGGCTAAGGGAATAAACATTAAGATAATAATATATTGAATACAGAATCACATTAAAAATGAAAAAACAGAGTATATTTATCATGGGAACCCACCCCCAATATTTCAGCATAGGTTCTTTTTATTTTCCCTAAGTGTCAGCCAGCTGAGAAATAAAGAGAAAGAATACAAAGAGAGGAATTTCACAGCTGGGCCTCCGGGATTGACATCATATATTGGTAGGACTGTGATGCCCACCTGAGCTGCAAAACCAGCAAGTTTTTATTAAGAATTTCAAAAGGGCAGGGGGTGTACAAACAGGGAGTAGGTCACAAAGATTACATGCTCAAAGGGAAAAAAAGGAGAACAAGATTACATGCTTCTGAGGCCAATAAAGATCACAAGGCAAAGGGTAAAACCAAAAACTCCTGATAAGGGTCTAGGTTCAGCTGTGCATGTATTGTCTTGATAAACATATTAAACAACAGAAAACAGGGTTCAAGAGCAGAGAACTGGGCTGATCTCAACTGCACCAGGGTAGGGTTTCTTCTCCACCCTAATAAGCCTGAGGGTACTGCAGGAGACCAGGGAGTATTTCAGTCCTTGTCTCAACCGCATAAGACAGACACTCCCAGAATGGCTGTTTATAGAGCTCACCCCAGGAGTGCATTCCTTTCCCAGGGTCTTAATTATTTCCTTGCTAGGAAAATAATTCAGTGATATCTTCTCTACTTGCACATCTGTTTATAGGCTCTCTGCAAGAAGAAAAATATAGCTCTATTCTGCCCGACCCCACAGGCAATCAGACCTTATGGTTGTCTTCCCTTGTTCCCTAAAATTGCTGTTATTCTATTCTTTTTCAAGGTGCACTGATTTCACATTGTTCAAACACACATGTTTTACAATCAGTTTGTACAATAGTTGTCCTGAGGTGATGTACATCCTCAGCTTATGAAGATAACAGGTTTAAGAGATTAAAGTAAAGACAGGTATAAGAAATTATGAGCATTATTTGAGAACTGATAAATGTCCATTAAATCTTCACAATTTATTTTTGGAGATTGCAGTAAAGACAGGTATAAGAAATTATAAAAGCATTAATTTGGGGAACTGATAAATGTCCATGAAATCTTCACAATTTATGTTCCTCTGCCATGGCTCCAGCCATTCCCTCCGCCCTGACTTCCCACAACATATATTCTAGATATGAAATTATAGATAAGTATTATTTTCCTCCTCAGTGGGGAGCTCAGACACCTTTCCACTTCATCCTAGCTATAGGCACAAAGACCAGGAGTGCATATATATAAGCCATCAAATGCAAACTCCTTTTCTTTTGGATGATGATACTAGGGCAAAAAGACACTAGGGTTACATTTTAAAAATAAAGCTTCTCAAGTTCTACCCACAGAAATGCTAATTAATTATCTCTGGCAAAAGGATGAGTTGAGGCATGCATATCTTAAACAATCAGCCTAGGTAATTTTAATGAAGATTCTCTGTGCTAGATAAGTTTGTTGGTATGATGAAGAAAAAAATAAAATCTCTCAAAAGCAGCATTTTCTTTTTTTCTCTGACAAGTGTTTAGAATTTAATAAACAAATGAAAATAAATTGTATCATCTAGATTTGCATTGAGCAACATCAAACAAATATTTTATAAACCCAATTGCAAAATGGAGAGAAGAGAGAAAGAAAGAGAGCAATGCTAAAAATAATTCCCATACTGTGACTCGAAATATCAAGAGTTCTTAATAGTTCAGGGAACACTGCGGTCAGTAGGATAGAGGGCCTCAAATTTTGGTTCAGAAAACCAAAGTATTACTTGAGGGCAGGGAAGATGAATTCAGGCATTTTATAGAACAATAGAATCAGCTTAAAGACAGATTTTGATCTTTCAGTCAAAAGATGCAACAGATTGAGGATATTCTATACATGTATACATGGTAGGGGAGAAAACATATATTAATGTTTTGAAAATTCAACTTGACCTACTGGAAAGAAAATAACAGCACATAGAAATAAAAATAAAACATTCAAGGAAGTAAGGTCAGGGCCAACTACAGCACTTAAAATATTGCCTGAAATAAATGTTTCTGCTGTCATTGGTGTTCCAGATGTTATTTAATGCTAGATTTAAACAGAATAAGATAAATGGCAAAATTTTATGCTGAAAATCATGGAAAACACTTATATTGATATAACAGTATAAGAATGTTATATGATTCTCAATAAGTTCCCAGGCCTCTGGACTAAGTAAGCAAAGAAAATAAAAACTTATTTGCTTTTTTTTAAAAAAAATATATTAAGGGAGTTTCTCTTCTACAGACATTTATGACAAATTTTCTTTCCAGGAACCTAAACAACTCTAGAACAAAGGCAGTGACATACAGGACATTTGGGGCAGAGAAATACAGAGAGAAGAGTAGGAGATTGTGCACTTGAAGAATTAACATGTAACCACCCAGTTGGTTCTCTTTGCTTGCTGCCTAGACAGAAGTAATTTATCAAAATGGAGGAGTTACAATAGAGAAAGAATAATTTACACAAAACCTGCTGTCAGGATACCAGAGTTTTAGTAAGATTTAAATCAGTTTCCCCAAGAATTCAGGGATGAGAATTTTTAAGGATAATTTGGTGTGTAAAGGACCAGTGAGTCTGGAGTGGTAATTGGTTGGGTCAGAGATGAAATCATAGGGAATTGAAACTGTCCTGTTGTGCTGACTCTGTTCCTGGTTGGGGGCTACAAGACCAGACAAGCTAGTTTATTGATCTGGGTGGTGCCAGCTGATCTACTGAGTACAGGGCCTGGAAAATATCTCAAGCACTGGTCCTTGGTTTTACAATGGTGATGTTATCCCGGGAGTAATTTGGGGAGGTTAAGAATCTTGCAGTCTCCAGCTGCTTGACTCCTAAACCATAATTTCTTATCTTCAGGATGATTTGTTAGTATTATAAAGGTAGTCTAATCCCCTAGAAGGAAGGGTTTTTATGGGGGGGAAGGACTGTTATCATTTTTGTTTCAAAGTTAAACTATAAACTCAGTTCCTCCCAAAGTCAGTTAGGACTATGCCCAGAAATGAACAAGGGCAGCTTAAGAGGTTAGAAGCAAGATGGAGTTGGTTGGGTCAGATCTCTTTCACTGTAATAATTTTCCCAGTTATGATTTTTGCAAAAGCACTTTCAATCAGGCCATGAGTCCTGCTTAGAGATTTATCTGTTATAAATATAGATTAACCTGCTCATGAGAAAATAGGAGATAGAGACCTATTAAAGTAAGCATTGATGGTTTTTAAGCATAATGGATTGACATTCAGGTCATGATGAAAATCAGAGGAAAAGAAAAAACAAAACAAAAAAAAATCCTGCTGATCAGCAATTGTAACACTGCAAATTTCTGAATTTTGCCAGAGATGAGTTTGGAAGACTAGGAGATGCTTCATTTAGCTACCTCTTCAAGGAATGACTTACTGTCCAACTGTGAGGGTTATAGTTTTCTGACAGCCTCCAGCTGTCAGCTTCTTTCAAAATCACCTCCATATTCTAGCCAAAGTCACATTCTTCTCAGAGTGGTGCTAGCCATTGGCAACACAGTAATGGTGTTCCAGGGTGGATTTTTCTGGGAGTGGGACTCAGCCAATGACTAAGCAAGATGGGTGTCCTAGGGTCCACCCATTGTTGTCCAAGTTAGGACTCCTCCCTCTGATAATATCATAATCTGACAGCTATTTCTAGCTAACACTGCTTTCTACTTTTATTTTTATTATTTCACAGGTATTATTCTCCAATAAATCTTTTGTACTTTAAACTTCATCTCAGCTTCTTCATCCTGGAGAACCCAAGGCAACACAAGGAATATTTGATGAAACTAAGGCAAAGGTTTGCTGGTTTTATTTGTTTTCTTTTGTTTTGATGAAAAGTAAATTTTTCTTGTTGTTTTTGCACTCTCAGTCTACATTACAGTTTCAGAATATGAGGAATGCTGTAACAGTTAACCTAAGAGAAATTTATCAAATTTGCGTCTAAGTTTTTAAGTAGTATTGGGCAACTACTCTATTTTAATCTGTGGCCTTTATCTGCATCTGATGTTATCCTTTTTAATTTTTTTTCTGAGACACAGTCTCGCCTTGTCACCCAGACTGGAGCAAAATGGCACAATCTCGGCTCACTGCAACCTCCATCTCCTGGCTTCAAACAATTCCATTCTCCTACCTCAGCCTCCTGAGTAACTGGGATTACAGGCAGCCCCCACCATGCCTGGATAATTGTGTATTTTTAGTAGAGATGCAGTTTCACCATATT
The DNA here is from genome assembly GCF_002776525.5 of Piliocolobus tephrosceles. Classification (NCBI taxonomy): domain Eukaryota; kingdom Metazoa; phylum Chordata; class Mammalia; order Primates; family Cercopithecidae; genus Piliocolobus; species Piliocolobus tephrosceles. The sequence continues at coordinate 116,034,052 of NC_045434.1, read as the reverse complement.
GGTCAGGCTGGTCTCAAACTCCTGACCTCGTGATCCACCTGCCTGGGCCTCCCAAAGTGCTGGGATTACAGGAGTGAGCTACCACACCCATACTTTCCATTTATTTTTGTTATCAGTTTACCCTAGTAGAAGGCAAAATCTGTGCAGCCAGGGATTTCTTTTATTATTATTATTATTATTATTATTATTATTATTATTATCATCATCATCATTATTATTATTGCAGTAATCTAAGCACTTCAGACAATCCTTACGACATGCTCTTAAACTGAATGAATAAGCAGTGTGACTAGCAGTCAAACAAAGCTTTCTATCTGTTACCACAATATAAATCTATATCTCAAAAGTTTACTGTCGCCGGGCGTGGTGGCTCAAGCCTGTAATCCTAGCACTTTGGGAGGCCGAGACGGGCAGATCACAAGGTCAGGAGATCGAGACCATGCTGACTAATATGGTGAAACCCCGTCTCTACTAAAAAATACAAAAATCTAGCCGGGAGAGGTGGCAGGCGCCTGTAGTCCCAGCTACTCGGGAGGCTGAGGCAGGAGAATGGCGTAAACCCAGGAGGCGGAGCTTGCAGTGAGCTGAGATCCGGCCACTGCACTCCAGCCTGGGTGACAGAGTGAGACTCCGTCTCAAGAAAACAAACAAACAAACAAACAAAAATAACAACAACAACCAAAAATTTACAGTCATGTAAAGGAGAAATAAATAAAAAGTATTTTTAATATGACATTATATAATTGCATAGTGTAAGAAATCTTGCATAATTACATTAGAAGTCCTGATGTAATATCAGACGTTTGTTCTTAAATTTAGAATCACTGTGTATATGAAAGATACAGATGAAAACTGGTTTAGTGTGTTGTATTGACAAATATGTTAACATTGTTGATATGATATTTAGGAAGAGTAAAATACTTTTGGAAAAGTTCCAAAACAAGTTCTTTCAATTAAGGCAGTAGTACTCCTGGAAAATTCTGTGTCTATTAAAACTGTGCCAAAATAGATAGCATTTGTATATTTTAAACAGTTAATTCTAGGCACAAATAATTTTAAACACGGTTCATACACGAAAAAGTGTTTTTGTGAATGGCACACCTAATGCAGAAGTTAATCATTTTAAATTAATTTTACCAAGTTATAATTTATATGACTAAAAATGCAGGTATTTTAAGTATCCATTTAATTGAATGTCAACAAATCTAGTCACCTGTATAACTGCCACAATAATAAAAATAGAACCTATTTCCATCATTTCCCAATATTTTCTCTTACTTTTCTTGACAACCATTCCTCCATCCTGGGGTCCCAGTTAATAGCGGCTTTGCTTTTTGTCACTATTTATTAGATTTGTATTTTCTAGATATTCATATGTCAAATATAAATATATATTTAAAATAAAATGAAGGGTCAGGTGCAGGGGCACATGCCCGTAATCCCAGCTACTTGGGAGGCTGAGGCAGGAGAACCGCTTGAACCCAGGAAGTGGAGGTTGCAGTGAGCTCAGATTGTGTCATGGCACTCTGGGCTGGGCAACAAGAGAAAAATTCCATCTCAAAAATAAATGAATAAATAAATAAAATAAAATAAAATGAAGGTCTTGCAGAATATTCAAAAATCTCATGGAATAAAGAGGAACCCTTCACCCTGTGAACCACAATGAGCATTCCAGTTCATAATGTGAATGAATTAAGAATTTAGTACTGGAAATATAAACTATTACATGTATTATAAATGGCAACACATTTAATATAGAAAACTAGGAGTTTACAAAAGTACTGGAATGACAGAAGAAACAAGTTCTAGCCTGGTGCTGTTGAAATATATTTCCCCCAAACATACCCAATTCCATCATTTTCTATTTCTAAATTTCTATTTCTAAGACTAGTTCTGCTGGTCTAGCTCTGGGAATGATAGCACTCACATAGCAGTCTCTAGGCAAATAATACTGCAGTGTGGACACCCAAAGCTGGTGTCAATGAGTCATATAAAGAAATCAGAACTATGTTTATTTCTTTTTTTTTCTTTCTTTCTTTTGACAAATGTAAAGCCACTTAACAGACAATGAAATATGATGTAGGAAAACAACAACTTTCTTAAGCAACAATGAATGACAGTAGCCACAGAAAGATGGCATTCATATTATGGCCACCTTCCAAATATGTGGCAACAGAATCTCGTTGGATTAACCTAAATACAAATATCCAAACTTATTTTCAAGGAAATCCTGAGACTTAATCCTTCAATTCTGTCTATACTGGGGAAGGGAGAGCAGTGGGAATAGTTACATGAGTGGTAATGGCAACGGATGTTGACTGATAACAGGCGTCATGCAGCAAATCAAATGTCTATGATCCCTCATCATTAAACGTGTGTTATAGCAGCTTCATGTTATTGAGGAAACCAAGAAAATCCCTGAAAATGTATAAAATGCCCTTTACTTAGTAGTACCACCATTGCTGACTGTCACTCGTTTATAATAAAACTTGCTATGGTAATCACATTTGTGTATAAATTCTCCTTGAGCTTTCTTAATACTATGCACATGAAGCTAGTGTTATAATTTGTGTTCATGACTCTCTGAAATAGGGCAAATGCAAGACTTGGATTTGGGAGAATTGGAACTCCAGTGCAATAAATAAAGTAAATCATATTATCAGTCTTGTTGCAGTTGTTGAAAAATAAATCAAGACTCCAACTAGGAATCTAAGTGGTCTCTGAACCAAAATGAGTAAAACAAGGATAACCTTGGAGAAAGTAAATATGTGTACCTATTTTAGGATTTGTACATTCTTCTAAGAAAAAGAAAAGGGAGTATTCAGTCAGCTGAGATTTAATTGGTAGGATAGGGTAAACCCTTGATTGTTTAAAAAGGTTCATTTGGCTTTGTCAAAGAAAGTGTTGTCTTATGTTAGTTATTGGATATTAATTAAAACTTGAGCATTTTAGTTGTACATTAAAGAAATAAGCTTTCTTTCCTTTCCTTTTTATGAAAATATTTACAGCAACTGATATTGGTTGGATTGCCAGAAACCTATAGAGAGAAACTGTCACATGAGAAACTAGTGCAGATGGGAAAACTGAAATTGAGTAAAGAGACAATCTACCTCACTAATATAGCCAAAAACAGTTTCCAGGACACATGCCAATTTAGACTTTTTTTGGGGGGGGGCGGTATTTTTAAAGATGGATTAACTGTTTTCTAGCAATGAATGTGCAGGGAAAAATGTTTTTAAAGTAATTGGCTTTCAATTTTGGAAGTTGTAATAAAGTCCTACATGTTCTTACAGCATTAAGATAAGGTATTGTTCTTCCATATTTAATGGCCACTCTCCAAAACTGCTCTTTGGCTAGTTCTGTAATTTCAGATTAACTTGTAAATATTTACTTTAAAAAATTACTTTAATATTCCAAATATGCTAAACCCATAATATTTATTTAACTTCTTTTAGGAATGTGTATTACAAAGCCTAAAATTTAAAGGAAGAGGTATTGTGAGGGCCCCATGTAACTCAATACACTTACAGGGAAATAAACTGGACCAAAAAATGATTAAATGGCTTGCAAAAGGGCATAGAGCTTAGCAGTGACAGAATTAAGCCCTAAATCTAAGTCTGTTACTCTCTCTTGGTGTTGTGAAGTGCATTTCGTCTTTATTACTATTTGTCCAAATATTAAAACTAAGTATCTTCCTGCTGGTGACACTAGCTTATTAATTCTGAATGATTTTTTCCTAATGGGGACTTATTTATCACATTTAGGTTGATATGTACAAAGGATAACATTGTATAGGTATAGACACACATTATATTAAATTTTGTTTATATAAATATGTAAATATAAGCAATAAAAATAAAAGTCTTCTGCTTTCCTCTTTATATAAAAAGTGGTAATATAACAATATTTTGAATTTTTAAAAATCATATCATATATGTTATTGAATGAAAAAAATTGAAATAGCAGTAACTAACTCTGACTAATTTAAGAATAAATTAACTTTACTAAAATGTATTGGTTGCACACGAATCTTACCAAAGGGGTGAAGAACTAAAATTGGAGGCTTCATAGTTATGAAAAGTTATCAAAAGTAACATGACAGAACTGTTCATATGAAGGTATCATTGATGTTCTACAGAAGATTGACATTACCACTTTTGTTGCTTGCACAATGAATACTAAACTTCGAACTCTGTTGCTGGAAATACAGCCTCTAAAATCTGGGTATTCCAGCTACTGTTGCTGCAAAAAATTGCTCAAATATACTACTTGCAATTCTTTCATCTAACTCCCAATACCAGCCCAGATACAGTGTAACTGACAAGAGGACTTTAGATGATACACCTGAACCCTCACTGCAAAACAAGCAGAGAACATGAGTATATGTCCTATATATTAAAATATGGACTCTTGCAGAGGAGAATCCTGAAACACTGAAGGTATATTTGGCTTTCCCATTTATATGGAGATAGTGGTTTATCCTTTACCTGCAAGGCGATGGAGAAGCCTAAAAAATGTTAGTGGACTGGTAAAAGTCCACTTGGTTAGGAAGTTCTAGAGAGGGAACAAAATGAGTACACAATGGGCTACTGTGAGGAGCAGGTGAAAACGTGTCACTGAAACTTCATGAAAAAAAAAAAGTGAAGGCTTATGAAGAAGAACACAGTGGCTTGGGGATTAAAAACAGAACAAAATTAAAACTGAGTATTTTCTTAGTGTATCTAAGTTGCAATGTTAGTAAATGTAAGAAGTGAAACTAATAAAAAAAAAAAAAAAGCAGATTGAAAATCTGTTACAGCTTTTAAAATCTGTTGATGTAATTTAAATAATACTAACAGGCCGGGCGCAGTGGGTCATGCCTATAATGCCAGCACTTTGGTGTCTGACTGACGTCAAAAACTCAAGACCAGCCTGGTCAACATGGTGAAACCCCGTCTGTACTAAAAGTACAAAACTTTGCCAGAGGTGGTGGTGCATAACCGTACTTCCAGCTAGCGGGAAACCAAGACATGAGAATCCCTTGAACCCGGGAGGTGGAAGTTGCCGTGAGCAGAGATCGCTGCGCTGCACTCCAGCCTGGGCGACAGAGTGAGACTCCCTCTGGGGAAAAAAAAAAAAAAGAGAGAGAGAGAGAAAGAAAATAAAACAACAACAACAACAACAAACAACAACAACAACAAAAACAGAAAAAGAAATGGGACATATGGGACAGTCAACAAATAAGCATATATTTGTAATCCATTTTCCATTATTTGAGAGATATTTAAAAGAGATTGAAAAGAGAAAGCCAACGTGTGGAAGATCCAGATACTCGCATCCTGTTAATATGAAAATAAATTATCCTCCCAAAATCACAGAGGAACGTTTCTCCCAACAGACAACCACATATACCGCTCATACGACTATTGACTCCTTAGAAAATGGAGCACACATTCGAAATTGACTTGAAATTGAACTTTGGGGAGGACTAGAGTGAATTGAAAAGGAGAAAGAGATATGTTGCTCCTAATATTTCTTCACTAAAACATGTATATTTAAGATGTGCAGAAACTAAGATAATGTAATGGGAATATCTCAGGAAGAGTCAAAGTTACATTACCTCCCTTCAAAGTAATTATTCAATGCACATTTAATATAATTATGATCTTAGAAGTATGTTACATATATTTTATATTTTTAAGAGGCCTGAAAATGACTATCAACTAATTTATACTTTTGTGAATAATAAAATTACAATAATTGACAAAAAAACTATAAAAATATGACTCCAAATTCAGTTACTAACTTTATGAACTCAAAATTAAAAATATCCTCACTCATTCCAGAACAAATACTTTTAATACAACTGAAACTATTTGGCTAAAGAATAAAGAAGTAGATATGAATTTGAATCAATACAACTACACCTCTGGAGACTAGCTGTGAGAGAAAGCTGAATATAGAATATATATATAAAAAAATGTCTTGGAGAATAAAAACATAGTTGCCTTGAAAAATAAACAAAATTAGTCAAGAAAAAAGGTTTTAAAATCACTTTAGACTTTATAATTGAGCTAGATTTCAGTGACTAAATACTAAGTTAGAAGCTTTTCTCTAATTTTCACAGATAGTCATATACAGTTGGTCAACAAATAGATGTGAATACTGCACAGATTTGTCTTTATTCAAAAGACAAAAAGTAAATTCAATAATTTAATCAAAGTGTCTTCTCAAAATCTATAATAAAAGGATTCAGTGTTTAGATTCTATTATAGCAAACATTATGTTGGATGGAAAAACAAGGAGGTCACATCATTGTAGAAGAGACCGTGACATCATTTACAAAGAAAAAAATGAGAGATCAAAAGTATACCAAGGAAATGGGTTATAATGGGCTTAAAAATTTCAGGTAAGAAAAGAGTGTTTATAGTTAGTGAAAACACTACCGAAGAGCTGGAACAATAAATAATACAGATAAGGCCTTTTAATTTTTTATTTGTAAAATTCGATAAAAATGAAATCAATACTGAGTAAAGCAGAAGGAGATTCTGAATAGGAGACAATCTGAAACAAATCTTTGATTGAACATGAAAGAATTGGAACATATTTCTCGGAATGATCAAAGAGCAAGCATCTATCAAAGTCAGTCCATCAACATGAATTGCACAGAAGATAAAGTAATTTACTATGCTGTTAATTAAAACACACATTTATTTACATTGAAACAAATAAAATTACTTCAGTTAACAATTAGTGTAAGATTTATGATAATGCAAAATATATTATTCATTACAGATAGCATTATAAATGGCTTCTTTTTTTTTTTTTCTTTGAATACCTGCTGGTCAGGTTTAGAGAACTCTCTCATTCTGAGGAAGGAAAGTTGAAAAATCTATTACTGAACCTCAAATTCTACTCTAATAATCATGATGATGGACATAACAGAATGGAGATTATATTTTGTATGACTTGCCCTTATTTTCTGAAATCTAGAGTTAGTAACTATCTTCAGACATATTCACAGATATCTGAGCCTTTGACATGTTTAGGTTAAAAGTACAAAATTTGGGGGTACAATATCCTGTAGCTCCAGTATATTCGGTGTCTTTCACAAACTATATGTTTCTGTTTCCTGTCTGTATTTAACTATATAAAACGCAGACCAAACTGATTCAAAGCATTTGCCAATTTCTCTTCTCTAAATGGCAAGAATTTGCTCTCTTCCTGCCATATTAGTAAGTTAGCTGTACGATTCTGGGCACTTTAGTACTGTCCTGGAAAAGAACATTATGAAGGCAAATACTTGAAGGTAACCACGTTGGTACAAGGAAATAAAGTATACATATAGATAATACAAAAACTCTGATTGATTAAAATATCTAAATGTCAAGTGATCTGTTTAGTCTAAATATACTTTTAATTGTACTTAAATTCACAATCACTAGTTTATAAGAAACGTGAAGACAATATACAAATTCAATTGAATATAATAGGTCATTTTGCCCCACTGAAATACCATCAGAATTGAGTTGTAGTTTAATATTATAAATACAGCATATAATTCTATTTGGAACACAGAATCCAAGAGCCAGACTGAAAATTAAACTGAGAATGGTTAACACTCAACAAAAATACTAACTTTCCCTAAAAGCCATAATGTTTCTATTTACCTGTCCTAAACAAAGATCCCAGTATTTCTTTTCTAACAGGTAGTAATAATACTAGTGTGTTTCTCTCTACACTTCAAGAATGAATGTTGAGAACTAACAATAGAGAAGAGATAAAATTCCTACAGCTTATTCACATAATGTTTCAAGATGCACTTCCAAAAAATTGTTTCCCAAATAAAAATCCCAGAGAAAAGGGATTTATAATTTCATACCTGGTACTGAAATAAAATTAAGGCTAGGAAAAATCATATGATATTATAAAACTAAAGTTTCCACAACTATAATGTCAATGGGACTTGGTAAATGAACACTTTTAATAAAAATCATGAATAGTATCACCTGGTAAAAACAAATATAACAGTGAAAAAAAAATGGGTTCAGATAAATCCACAGATAATTTTGAGATGTAAGTATGAGTTTCTTAAGGGGGTAGGAATGAAGATCGATGTAATAGCCCATTGATGATATTTTATATTTGATTATACATTCATGGGTAGAATAAAATTTACAGGATATATAAATATAAATTCAATTGAATTCATGTATGGTGATGGGGATGATCTTCCACAGAAAAGTGGAAAGCAGAATACTTAAAGACTGACTAGAAGAAAATAACTACAAAAGATATAAAACAAAAAAAAATATTAATTGGAAAATAACCAATTTATTGAAAACATGAATAAAGAATATTAGCTGATTTACAGAAGTTCAATATGGGCTGCCAGTAAAATATGACAATATTTACCAACTTAAAATTTATCAAGGCCATGCAAATTGAGCCAACATTAAATTATAACTATTTGCACATGACAAAGACGAAGATACCTAGTGGAGGAAGTTTAAATCAAAAGAACCTTTTGGGAGGGCAATTTATCTGCATTTATCAGAATACAAAAGCACATATTCTGAAGTACAGAAATTGCAGTAAGCAGTAACCTCTTTTTTTCTTATTACAATAATTTAATATTTATGGCCATCCTACCCAGATAGTATTATTTCTTTAAGATTTGTACATGCGAGGATGAAAATTGAGTGAGCTTTGCATGTGTAAATTCTAAAAAAAGGTCACTATTTACCACCTTTTACTAGAAGTTGATATATTATCAGATGTTATCACTTTAGTCTGGTTTTGTTGTCTATGAGTTACTTGCCATAGTATCATATTTATATAGTTTCACTCAAGAGCATTTTCAAATGACTACATTGAAGATAAGTTGAGTGCCATACAGATGTTTGATGGGGTTGAACTTTACATACAAACCCAAAATAAATAGGTTTTCAAATTTAAAATAATAGATGATTGACAAATAAATAAAAATTATAAACCAAAATGTATTGGTTAGTTAGAACATTACACTTAATCAAATTAACATGTGATCTTACAATAAAATGTTAAAATATATTAAATAATGTTAAAAAATTTAAAGATTTTCTGAATTTAGGCTTACATACAAAATTTACCAGGATTATCTTTTACGTTATGGAAAATTGGTGAAACTAAAATAGTAGGTTCACATTATTCAGCAGAAACATTTTTTAAATACATGCTTTTGTGTTGCTTTCCTCAGATTTAGAAAAACAGTTGCATGCATTGTCAGCTAAGTTAAGCTGAGGTGAGTTTATCGAGTGTGTGTCAAAGACGTAAAATTAGAAAATCATTTTTGAATGTCAAATGGTCTTTCATTTCTCCACCTTGAGATTCATGTCTCTATTCTTTTTCTGTATTTCATGTCTGCTTGTTCTTTCAACTCCCTTGGAGTGTGGCCAGACACTGCAGCCTACAGAGTGAATATGCCTGCTATATTCCTGTTTGATCCTCTTCCCTTTATGTGTCAGTTCCTCTGTGGGCTGCCTACTTGCCAAACCATTTTTATTCTTCAAAACTTTATACATAATTTTTAAATAAGCTGTGCAGATCTCAGTACAATTGATGAATTTTTTACAAGTTAATCACATATAAATAGCATAAACACTGCCGCTTATGTGTTTAACGTTGTAAGGACAAGTATATATTTACCCAACTACAATCAATTAGATGCAAAATACTCAAGTTATAGGTTAAAAAATGCTGTTTTTGCTTTCCTTTGAATTAGTAAAATAAGTAGATCCAACAAGCTAGTTCAAAAATGAGTCTACCATTAATAAGCACAGAAATTTAGGGTACATTTTGAATATTGAGCTAAAACAGCAAAAAACAAATTTAAAACACATTATTTAATGGATTATGATATTAACATGTACAAATCTTAATTCTCATGATATCTGACAGTTAAGTTGCAATTCTTTTTCACCTAGGAGAAAATGCATTACTTTCTCATACTTAGGTCTTCATTGTTTTTAGTTTATTAAAAAGAAGATACTCTGTAATCAGCGATGTTTTACAAAACGTGACATTTGTCATGTGGGGAAAAAATGTTCTTTAGCTCTATGCCTTGTACAACCTAAGGCATAAAATAATTGTCAAGAAATGCAATACCTGTTGTGTCTTGGAGCTTAAATCACTCACCTCAAAGCCTCTGTAGTTCATAATGAAAATATACTAATCAATGGGAAGAAACCTATTTTTAAAAGTGTGCTCAGCAGATTATTAATAAAGTTACTCTAGATAAATTATGTAGAGAATTACAAGGCCATCCTAGGATCAAAAAAATAATTCTACAGAAAAGACCAGAAAAATCCATCTTATCCAAGTCTCATAAAGGCCAGATAAAAGCTAATTTAAGTATACTATACACTTTTATAAGTTATTATTAAGGTTAACTCCAAGTTAATATTTGTTAGTCCTAGCGTAATAATACAAAGAGAGGGCAGATATGTCCAGAAAATATAAAGAAAATAACTATTTTTATCATAAACCAGGAAATAAAAATATTTATTTTTATTCTCAGAAAAATTCACCATTGAGTGTTTAAGCTCATATTAGCAGAAACTTCAGGATATTAAAATTATATCAAAACAGCAGAAATAGGGGATAACAGAGTTGGAAACTGACTTCTCTAAAACTGTGAGTGATTTGTAACCCAAAACCAGTACACATGAGGAAGGGCTGTCAAAGTCACTAAAGATCAAACTGAGGTATGTGAAGATGTTGAAAAAAATCCATGCAACTGCAGTTTTCAGAAATAATTTTGTCAGAATGGTTGTTTAAAGTAACGACATTTCATGAGGGGCAAAACCAAAAAATCAGCAGTGTCTTGTTTCTAACAGTGGGAATGACATCTGAGGGCTGGTTGCAGAAGATATTCTGAACGCCATAGAAGAAAATAAGAGCTGAACTTTAACAAGAAAGTATGCAGAAATATCTTCCGTGGAGGAGGTCATAGAGAATGCATGAAGGTGATACTAAAGTATAGGCAGCACTGAAACTGCTGATCTCTGTTATTTGGATAAAACTAAACACTACAACTACCTCTTTACACAGTCGATATCCCTTCAACTGCACAAACACAGGTATACACATATGCGCAACCCCCCCACCAAACACACGTAATATATGAAACTTCATAACCAATTGTTTTTGTTTTTTTTTTTTTTTTACTCTGGAGATTGTTATGTCCATTCTTGAAAATAACTAGTTTATGCTGTTATCTATACTTCCTCTTTACATGGTTTCATCCAGTCACATGTTTTTAAACACTATTTCTATTGTATTGTATACAATTGTATTGTATACAGTTGATTCCCAATTTGTATCTAGCTCTTATCTCTCTCTGCAACTAGAATTTTTTATCCATGTGCTCGATTCACACTGGAAGTCTGAAAGGCATCTCACATTTAACCTGTTCAAAACCAGGCTATTGGTTTCTCCATGCTAAAACTTGATTCTCTTCAGGCATTTCCGTATCAGGAAAAAGTAATTCCTTTTTTCCACCTAGAGCAAACATCTTGGAACCATCTTTAACTTCTCTTCCCCTCACCTTAATTTCATCATAAAAGCCTGTAAGCTCTACCTTAGTAAAGTATTCAGAATTCAATATTTTTCCTCACAATTTACAATTAACAACCATCTCCGTCAACTTTTAGAACTCATGTGAAATTTTTCAATATTAATATTTAATATTTTCATTCTTGCTTCTCAAAATATTTCTCAAAATTAATCCTTAAAAGCTATTGAAAATACAAGTTAAATCATGTCACTTCTACTATTACAACCCTCCAGTGGCCTTTTTTCTGATTGATGATAAAATTTAAAATTATTATACTGGCTTATACAGCCCAACATATTTCTTATTACAAACTATATGCTTTCATCCCTTTATATACTCCCACTTGCTAACACTTCTCCATTTTAAGTTATTTCTTTACTATTCTCAAATTGCTATGCATGTTCCTATTTAATATTTTTCATATACTTGTTCTCTTTTCTATAATACTTTCCTCACAGATATGATGTATACAGGACTTACTAACATTTTTCAGAAAATACCATCAACCTGTCTCCAAATAACTAGCCAGACAATTCTTCTCTAAAGGCTTCTTCTAAAATATTGACAATATCCTTCACTCTTTATTCGGTATGGTGCTCTATTTTCCTTTAGAGAAGAAAAAACACTCATATATACTATATTCAATTGTTTGTACTTTATTCATAATGACAAATGCAATGTTCATAAAACATTTGTTTTTGTTTTTGCTTTTGTCTCTTTTTGGTTTTATGTTTTCCAATTTTTGAAACAATGCATAGTTAAAATGTATTTATTATGAGGAATTGGCTCACTTGTTTATGGAACCTGAGAGTTTCCATGTTCTGCTATATAGATGCCAAACACCCAGAAAAGACAGTGGAATAATTCAGTCTGAGTCTGAAGGCCTGGGAACCAGGGAAACTGATGGTGTAAACTGGAGTCCAAAAGCAGGAGAAGATGAAATGAGATGTCTGAACTCAATCGTGAGGAAGGAATAAGAGGGAGAATCTCTCCTTCCTCTGCTTTTTGCTTTATTCAGGCCCACAATGGATTGGGTGATGCCCATTCACATTGAGGAGGTCAGTTGGCTTCACTGAGTCTACCATTTAAATGCTAATCTCATCCAAAAATACCTTTATAAACAGATCCAGAAATAATATGTAACCAGTTACACATCTCTGATCCAGTCAAGTTGACACATAAAGTTAACTATCAAAAGTCTGCCTCCTGTCAACATGGTACTCATATGCATCTTCTTAATTCATACTTAATCTCCAAATAACAACAGGTCACAATTCTGCCTAGTATAGTCCTACCCTACCTATAATAAAAAATGCACTAACCTTTCTTCAGAAAAAGAAGTACAATTCTTGAGTAGTGTTAACTGTGTGTTGATATCCTGTAACTTAAATACTATGATATAAAATTAGCAATACTTAAATACTAATATATAAAGTAAATATGTCTTATGTTTCATGACAAGAGAATAAGATGAAAGAAAACGAAGAAATATATATGTATACACACATACACATTTTTATTATATATAATTTATATTTTATATGTATATATACTATAAATTATATATGTATCAGAATACCATATTTATACACAATTTATATATATAACATAGCTGATATTTATAACTACCTATTCTGTATTCCTTTTGCCTTCAGCAAGCACCTCACCCACCTCGTCGAGATTCTGTACCCGTTGGAGATTCTCTACTTGATGTGGTAATCCAAATCTACAATTCTAAAGAGTCTGGATAATCTGTAGTCCTGCCTCGTTTGGGTCATAGTTTTTTTCTTACCTTAATAACATGGCATGACAATACTAAGAGACACTCTAAGGGGTCACCTGTATTACAGATATAGTCTTTATTACCTCCATTGTGGAGTAGTAGTTCAATTTTCTTTGGTAGTCAGAATTAATCATTGCATTCAGCATAGTAACTCCTGTATTTGTCTGTTTGATTCAAAGGCAGAGGAAACCCAAAGTGGCTAGGTGGCAACATTAACTTCTAATTCGAAGAAATAATAGTTGTTTCTGTTGGTGGAAACATTTCTCCCTCTGGAACTAAGACCTATACTCCAGGAAGGAATAATACCATAAGAACAAAGAGAAAAAAACAATCTCTAATGCCTTACCAGACATAATAGTGAGTATTGTGCATTATTATATTATCACATATTTTATATATAAATATTTTATAGGTATTTATTACACATATCATATGGTATATTATATGTTATACATATATAATTATATTTATTATATATAATTATATAATATATAAGATATAATGTATAATAATATATATTATAGTAGTGCCACTTCCATTTCCATCTCTTTTTGTTATTTCTGGATCCACTAATCCTGCCTATGGAAGAAACACCACCATATATTGAAAACTGATTCAAAGCATATACAGTTTTCTGAAGAACTTTGCTGCAGTCCTGAAGGATATTGCCATCCAGACAGCACTCTAACTGAGACTTTAAAATTTTATCAAGATTTGTACCAAGATTTTATCAAGCCAGCCGATTCTGCATGGTTGGGAAGAATGCAAAAACCTGTGAATTCCATGAATGTGGGCCCATTGCCACAATTCTTTGGGTATGAAATTAGTTCCTTGATCAGGAGCAATGCTTCGTGGAATACCTTGATGATAGATAAAGCATTCTGAGGTCCACAAATGATAGTTTGCACTGAAAAACTGCATGCAGGGAAGGAAAATTCCTATCCAAAGTAAGTATCTATTCCAGTAAAAATGAAAGGCTGCCCCTTTCTTGATGGAAAAAGTATAAAGCAATCAACCTGCCACCAGACTAATCATACTATCAGGGGCTTGATGTTGGTACGTGTTGCTGGCAAATTGGGTACTTCTATTTAGTGGCTGTAACCAGGTCAGCCTTTCTGAGGGAAAATCTATGTTGCTGGGCCATGTGTAACATTTATATACCTGCCAAAATGACTACATTGCTCATGAACCCTTTGGGTGATAACAAGGTGACTGGGAAAGTGACAGACTGGTGTCCACAGAACAGACATTTCTGATCACTTTATTATTAAAATATTAAAATCACTCACTGCTGAGGCCATTTTTTGGTAAGTATTCATGTGAGACACAAATATCATCATGTTTTTGTTCACTTAGAGAGATTAGTCTACATACCTCTTCCCCAAATCATCATGTCATACATTTTCCATTCATATTTCTTCCACTTCCCTGAAGATTCAGCCAAACCACTGGACACAGTTCATGAATCAATGTATAATTACGCATCTAGCAATTCCTCTGTCCAAACAAAGTAAACAACCAAGTGCACTTCTCAAAGTTCTGCCCTCTGGGAGGATTTCCCTTTACATCTTCCCTTTAGGGATGTCCCAGGGAGGAGCGGGAGTGCTGCAGCTATCCATTTTTAGGGATTGCCTATGTATTATGCATAGCCATCTGTACACCAGGTCTGAATATTATTTTCCCCTATCAAATGATTATATGAAACTCCCCATAAAATCATAGGTGCAGTATAGAGAAAAAGAAGGTAGTATAGCAAGAGTGGGGACCACAGGTATATGGCCTACTTTTTCATGTAACTTACTTGTACTTTCAGGGCCTGCTAAGTCCCAACCACACCCCTTTCCCTTGATGATAGAATATTGTGCATACTCAGCTTTATTGCTTGATGGATAGAATAACCCATGGTTCATGATGAGTAGCTCAGGTCACATGGGAACGTGGTGGTCCATGATTAAATGTCAGTTTCTACTAAGGCTCAGTAGCAGGATAAATGCTTTCTATAAAAAGAATAGTAGTAGTCCACACAGAATGGCAAGGCTTTGCTCCAAAATCACAAGGGCCTGTGCTGTGATTAACTGACAGAGTCCTGTCAAAGGCACTGACACTGACAGTCCTATCTGACCCTGACACTCCAAAGATCACTGGGTCTGGCTAATCAGTGGCAATTACTCCAGCCCAAGTGGCAGAGTAATTTGCATAGCAGCCTCCACCTATTGTAGAGCATTCTCTTATTCCGGGTCTTACGCAAAATGGTCAGGTTCTGGGTTACACTGTAAATAGGCCAGAGTAACACATCCAGATTAGAAATATGTTGCCTCCAAAATTCAAAGAGGCCCGCTAGACATTGTGCCTATGTTTTGGTATTAGGAGGGGTCAGATGCAACAACTTATACGTACTCATTGGTCACACATTGTATCTCACCTTTAGGAGCCTGCTGGAACTGGAGACTATTTATAGGTGTGGAAGAAAAGAGGAGTGGAATTAGTTCCTGAGTAGAATCAGCTTTGTCTGGCATAGTAACTGCCCTAGGAGAGACCATTATAATTCCCTCAAGCAATGCCGGCTTAATCTCATAAGGAGGTAGAAAGACCAATAACACTATGAATGGAGAGGCCAATAATACCACTGGGAGTGAGGAGAATGCTACCACCGAAAGTTGGGAGGCCACTGCCACTGGGGTGGGTACATCATTTCTGGGGTTATGAAAGCTACTTCTGCTGGGGATGGGAACACTACTTTCACTGGGGGTGGAAAGACATCTTACACCAGCAAAGAAGTTTCATCAGAATTGAAGATGCTCAATGTCTTAAGATTCATCAGGGTCTTTCCATATGCCCCCCATTTAAACTTGCAGGATTGTGTTATTTCCCAATTAATTACTTCATTTTAACAGTAGACACCTTGCGAGACTGTGAGTTCAACTTTTGTTGTAATTTAACACGTGCTAGGATGAGATTTTGTGTTTGATTTTTGAAATTTTCAGCTCTGCAGCTATGGAAAATAAGGGTCTCTTTCAGGACACACAAGGAAGTTCTTCTGTTATTTACGCAGCACTTAAATTGGGAATTTGAAATCCCAGAACTCATCCATTTCTTTGAATATTAAGAGCAACCAACCAATATCAGTATATTCATGTGGTTTCTAAATAGGATTGAAAGTGTCATTAACAGAGTTGCCCAACTCCTTTTGTCTTGTAACTATTTGATTAGGGGTATCCAATACAGTTATTTTGCATATCTTTACAGCCAAATAACACCATAGATTATTAACACTTTCTTTACTAATGGAAACAGAATTATTGATGTCTTTAAATCTAATCAGATTATACAGTAAATTCCAGAAACTCCAGTGTCAGCTTAGAAAACTCATCTTTAACATTCTGTTCCTTTACAATCACTTTTCATAAAAAATTCCTTATGAGTCAGGGATTTGTATACAGTGTTTAAAGCAGGTTTGTGTTCATATGAGCAAAAGGATGTAGCAGCTGTAAGGAAGAGAAAAATTACAAAGCAGTGTAAGAAATAGATATGTTTATTATCTTTATTTTTGTGATGGCTTCATGTATGAACATGTGCCAAAATCTCTTTAAACAATTTTAATGTAATTTATTTTATGTAAATTACACCACTATAAAGCAGTTTTTAAAATCTTGAGATGCAATTTTAATATCAAAGGAACTATGTTTAGAAAGGAAGAACGTTTATAGTCTCAAACATAACATGAAATCATAAATATGTATGCACAAATATGAAATCACACCATGTCATAAGTTACAGAAAATTGACTGAGAAATGTAAATCAAAAGAATAATTTAATTTGCATTTTTCATTCAATGATAAAGTAGATCAAAACATGTAATGATACAGAACAATTACCTCACACTTTAAACTTTAGGATACAGCTAAATGTTGAAATAAAGTATACACTTTTTAACAGTAATAATACAAAAGAGATAGTTATAATAACAAATAAAACATTCAACTTAGAAAGTCATAATTCAGGTAGAAAATAGATCTAATTGGAAAAATGTAATTAATGAAATAAAATATAATATGATGCAACATATAAATCTAAGATCTATTACATTGGAAAAAAACAGCAAACTATATTAAGACGAACTTAACCTAGTGAGGAGAAACATACACAAAATGGAAATATCGATATGAAATATCCACAAGAGAATTTAAATGTAATCATGAGATTACATTTCACATTGCAATATATAAATGTAAATAGGAGTTAGAAATTGTTGATCATTAGGAACACATACATTTTAACATAAACAGTAGAAGAAATAGAATTATTATTAAAAATTTAGTAAAATTGTTGGACAACTACCATACCTATCTCCCAAGCAAACAATATATTATTTCCCCAGATTCATACAGGAGAAATTTCCAAATTTATAAAGAATTAATAATGCAAATAAAAATTAAATGCACTGCATCAAAACTGAAGGGAAGATCATAAATAATTATTTTAAATAATTATAATTTTGGCATAAAAACTTGAAATATTTAGCATTTTTTTAAACACATATATACATAAATCTAACAATAAACATTGAATATATAAAAACCGTGAGATATTGGTAAAACCTATGTAAGTATACAATTAAAAACAAAAAGACTAGCAGTGTTTTCCAATGTGTTTTAAGACAGGTTGATGGAATTGTTCAATGGTTTCGAGTAAATATAAAAATAATCCTTTGATGCCCTGCTTATTTCCTGAAAGAAAATATTGATATGGATTATTAAAGAAAATATTATGGAGGAATATTGACATATACGTGTTTTTCTGTATATATATTTTTTGTAGGTGTATATATACATTTCTCTATGTCTGCGTATGTATATTTAGAAATACAGACATACACTGCATAGTGAGACATCAGTCAGCAAAAGACTGCATATATGACTGGTCCCGTAAGGTTATAATACCTAATAATGCCATATATTTACTGGAAATACATTTACAATAAATGTCAGATTGCAAGTCAGTGAAGGTAGAGATACATTATTTGATAAATGTATTTAAGAAAGTAGGATGATAGTTATAAAAAACACAAACATAAAAATCACATTTTTTCACCTTCATCAAAAGAAGATTCATAACATAGATTTTAAAACAAAATAAATGCCTAATAATTTAAATTTCAAACAAGAATAATATAACCATAATAGTATTATGAGAAAACATGAAATAATTATTTCAGAGTCACAGTTTGTTAAGAGAACAATAATTGTGACAGAATAAATTTTAAATTTGGGGATTTCATCATCAGAAACAAAGGAGAGATGATAAACTAGAAATGTACACAATATAATTATTTGATAAGCTAATTTCCTTAATATATAAATAAAACCTATAGTCAATAAGAAAAGTATAAGAACCCAGAAAAACTAACCAAGATATGAAAAAAGTTTTCAAAAACTGAATTATAATAGTTTTAAATATTAAGAGACAACCAACCATGTTTAGTGTAAGAGAAATGCAAGTTGAAACCAAAATTGCCCATTTCATTGATCAAATTTATGAAAATCAACAAGTTTTATAAGTTTTGGTGTTAAAAAGGATGGGTTGAGGGTCAACAGTAAATTGGTATAGTTTCTTGGTTCAGTAATTTCATCTCTAGAGAAGAAGAAGAAGGAGGAGGAGGAGGAGGAGAGAAGGAGGGAAGAAGGAAAAGAGGGAAGGAGGAAAAGAGGGATGGAGGGAAGGAGAGAAGGCAGCAAATGAGATAAATTTTAGAAGACATTCCAGAACCAAATCAAGATTTAAGTTACCATAAAACTTTCCACAAGATTTCTAGCTTTTAGATGTTTATACCTAGGTCAATAAACAATCCATAAGACATAAGGTGTTAACCTTAACCATCTGGCTGAGGTAGTATTTTTCAGGTTTTTGTATTATAAAGAGTCTGCTCCCTGTCCTATTCCATACTATATTATTTGAAAAGTAGTCACTAAATGCAACCCAGATTTAAGAAGTAGGAGCTATGCTTTCTCTTCTTAAAGAAGGATTTCTTCATAAATTATTTGCAATTATTTTAAATTGCAGATTTACTGTTTCTTCCCATTTATTTATTCATTCATTTACAAATTTTATCTTGGGAATCAATATAGGCACATGGATATTTATTTTACTCTTTTGATTCAAATCTAATTCTACTCTAATTATGTGCTTTCTCAAATTGCTCCTGCTTTGAGACCGTTGGGAGCTCTTTGAGAGCATTTCTCCATTGGGGATATTTTCTATTTTCTCTTGTAACTCTCTGACATAGCCCCATCAGTGTGAGATGTTCTTTCTTGTTTGTTTGCTTATTTAAGCATTTATTTAATTTCTGATACTAAGAGAGCCCCAGGATGATTTTACATATTTCCAGTATTAGTGTTAGCCATTTCTCTAAGGAACACTGGTTTCTTTCATTATAGAATTGCAGTAGAAACAAGTATCTGGCAATACATGTGCTCCTTGCTTCTGGGCATCTTTGCTATAAGACCTTCTCAGCTGATAAAACAAGGAGTTTATGATAGTTTGCTAAGAATGATGGTTTCCAGCTGCATCCATGTCCCGACAAAGGACGCAAACTCATCCTTTTTTTATGGCTGCA
Organism: Piliocolobus tephrosceles; assembly: GCF_002776525.5. Classification (NCBI taxonomy): domain Eukaryota; kingdom Metazoa; phylum Chordata; class Mammalia; order Primates; family Cercopithecidae; genus Piliocolobus; species Piliocolobus tephrosceles. Next base: position 116,014,080 of record NC_045434.1, on the reverse strand, counting down.
TAGTATTCCATGGTGTATATGTGCCACATTTTCTTAATCCAGTCTGTCACTGATGGACATTTGGGTTGATTCCAAGTCTTTGCTATTGTGAATAGTGCCGCAATAAACATACGTGTGCATGTGTCTTTGTAGTAGCATAATTTATAATCCTTTGGGTATATACCCAGTAGTGGGATGGCTGGGTCATATGGTACATCTAGTTCTAGATCCTTGAGGAATTGCCAAACTGTTTTCCAAACCAAACACCGCATGTTCTCACTCATAGGTGGGAACTGAACAATGAGCTCACTTGGACTCGGGAAGGGGAACATCACACAATGGGGCCTATCATGGGGAGGGGGGAGGGGGGAGGGATTGCATTGGGGAGTTATAGCTGATATAAAGGATGAATTGATGGGTGCTGACGAGTTGATGGGTGCAGCACACCAACATGGCACATGTATACATATGCAACAAACCTGCACGTTATGCACATGTACCCTAGAACTTAAAGTATAATAAAAAAAAAAAAAAAAACAAGGAGTTTATATATATATGCTGTGTGTATTCCAACTAAATATTTCTGTATGTAACTATCTGTATTTATGTTAATATAAACATGAATTCATAAATATGTCTCTGAGTTTAAACCATTACCATGTGGCTCATTTAAGACTTCTGCACTTGCCTATCTGTACATTCTCACTTCAACAGTAAGAAACTGGTCTTCCACCATTAGCCATCCGTTTTCATAATTACACAGTGCTAGCATGCATTTATAGGAGCATCAAAATTGCTAACCTATGAATCTACTGAAAAGTTTATCAGTTAAAGTAGAGTACTTATGCACAGTTAAATTTGCCTTGAGTCATAGATTCTGCTCATTTTGAATGTTAGTTAGGTCAATATTCTTCCACCACCTTTCAGTGAGGTTGTTTCATATTTGTAATATAGTTAGATTTTTTTTGTCATATTTTACATTTTTTCCTGAGATACCCTGACCTCCAAAATTATTTTTTAAAATTTGCATACTTAAAGAATTGATTTTTGTTCTATAAATTTGTATGGGTTCTGGCAAATTTATAATGTCAGGTTTTTACCATTACAGTGTCATACAAGACAGTTTCATAACCCTAAAAATTCCCCAGTGCGTTACCTCTTTTATACTCCCAGCCCCAGTTATCAAACATATATTTTTACTGTCTCTACAGTTTTCTCTTTTCTAGAATGTCATATAATTGGGAACATACATTATATAACCTTTATATACTTACCTCTTTCACTTAGCAATATTCATTGAAGGTCCATCAATATGTTTTCTTCCCTCGATAGATTATTTTTATTGCTGAATAATATTCCTTTGTTTGGAAATACCATAGTCTTTTTATGCATTCACTGATTCAAGGACCACTTGGATCGCACCACTTCTTAGTGATTATAAATAAAGCTTTTATAAACATCATGTGCAGCCTTTTGTGTGGATGCAAGTTTTCAAATCAATTGGTTATTACCTAAAAGTGCAATTAATATGTAGCATGCAATGTCTATGTTTATCTTTGTAAAAAACTAACAATTGTTTTTCACAGTGTCTCTATTCTTTTGCATGCCCACTAGAAATTAATTAAAGTTACTGTCGTTCGGGGTGCTTACTATGACTTGATATACATTTGTTGCTGTTGTTTTGTTTTAGCAATTCAAATAAGAATGCAATGTTATCTCACTGTCGTTTTAATTTGCATTCTGTAATAAAAAGCAATGTCCAACATCTTTTAATATGCTTATTCTTCTTCTGTACGTTTTCTTTGGTGAGGTGTCTGTTCAGATCTTTGGTAATTTATAAATTTGTTTTTTTTTTTTTTAATTACTGAGTTTTAAATTATCTTTGTATACTTTGGATAGAAGTTCTTTATCAGATATACATATTACAATTTCTTTCCTCATCTGTGGCTTTGCTCATTTTCTAAATGGTAGTTTCTTTGGTTGAATAAAAACAATTAATTATAATATATAATTTTTATGTATAATACGTAATTATAATATGTAATTTCTCAATGCACACTTTCATAATTTTTGTTCTTGGTTTTGTAGTTAAAAAGTGATCGCCAAACCAAACGTCACCTAAATTTAGAAAAACAGTCAAAATTTTTGTTATTATTTGATATAATTTATTTATTAAAAATAACTTCTCATTTTAACTCTGAGAAAAAGAGATTTTGGAAGTCATCAATCCTATCTTTAACACAAGGAAAAAGCTTTAAAAAATAAGTCTTTCTCTGTACCCGTTAGAGAGTTGACCTTACAAGGAAAACCACCACCCTGAAGTCTGCAGAGACAGGAAAAATACAAAGAATTACAGCTGAGAGTTGATTACCAGGAGTGGAAGTCAATGGAACTGTCAACTGGTAGAAACATTTTAGAAATAATTTTCACAAATTGCTAAGGCTGTGTGTGAATTAGAATGAGAGTGAGAAACTTCCCGAAGCCAGTCTTAGTGAGTCTCACATCTTTGTGGGTTTTACCTCCTGGAACCCTACCAGATTCTCACAGTGAAGAGCCAAGCCAGTTTTTGTTTCACTCATGGTTCAAAAGGGGAGGATAATGTTTTTGAAATATGATTTCAGTCTGCATGATAAAGGACCACTTTTCAGAGAAAATACTTTCTTAGCGCTTCATCCCACCAAGGGATAAAGCGTTTAGTCAACTGCAACTCTGTTAGACTTCCTATTTTACATAAAGGTGAGGAGACTGTTTATGAAATATTTGTGAGGGTCACAGCCTAGGAAAGCAGTCTAGCTTGTCTGAATGTTTGTGTCCTCCAAGATGTGTATATTAAAATCCTAATTGTCAGGGTGATGATATTAGAAGGTGAAGACCTTGGGAGTTCATGAAGTCTCCATCCTCATAAACGGGACTAGTTCTCTTTTAAGGAAACCCCAGAGAGCGAGCCAGTGTCTTTCATCATGTGAAGACACAGCAAGAAGGTACTGTCTATAAGAATGGGCCCTCACCAGACACTGAATCTGCCTACACCTAGATGGTGGACACCCCTGACATCATAACTGTAAGAATTAAATTTCTACTGTTTATCAGCTACTTGAACTAAGATATTTTGTTATAGTAGTTTAAATGAACTATGAAAGTCAAGTAAAAATAGAAAATTAAAGCTATTATTTTACATTAATTTATTTATTGTCTGACACTCTCTTTCTCAAAGCAAAATTGAGTTTCTGATCTGTTTTATTTTCCTTCTTATTGAAGAACTTCTTTTTATATTTCTTCCTGGACAGGTCTGCTGGTTATGGATTTTCTCAGTTTCTGTTTGTTTGAGGGAAGTTTTATTTTACCTTTACTTTTGAAGGATATGTTTACTGTATACTCCATGCTCTTCTTGTTTGCATGGTCTTCGAAGAAGCCCTTTTTAATTCTTTCTCTTGTTTCTCCATAGATAGGGGTTTTCCCCCTCTCTCTGGATTAATTCAAGAATTTGGCTCTGGTTTTCTGCAGTTTGAACATGATATGCTTAGGTGTAGATTGCTGAGTGTTTATGCTGCTTAGTGTTCTTTGAGCTTTCTGTATCTGTGGTTTGATGCCTGTTATTCAATTTGGATAATTTTAGGTCACTATTGATTCAAATATTTATGTTTTGTGTTCTTCTTGTCTTATTGATAATCCAGTTACACATATGTTACACATTATGCTCCACAGTTCTTAGATACTCTTTTTTATAAATTCTGTTTTTTCTTTCATTTTAGTTTAGAAGTCTATTAACACGATTTCAAGCTCAGTAATTGATTCCTTCTTTAGTCATGTCTAGTCTACTGATGACCCCATCAAAAATATTCTTCGATTCTGTTACATTGTTTTAATTTTTATTGGTTATTAATTTGGTTATTTATTTAACAGTTTATATCTCTGCCTACATTACCCATTGGGTTGTGTATGTTGTCACCTTTTTCCATTAGAATTCAGTGTATTTATTACAGTCATTTTATATTTTCTCTATTATTATTCTAAAATCTCAGCTAGATGTGAATCTAGTTCTGATGCTTGAATTGTTTAGTTCCTTAGAGATTCTGAATATTAGGCCTCTGTTGGATGCATAGTTTGCAAATATTTTCTTTCATTTTGTAGGCTGTTTAGTCCATTGATAGTTCCTTTTGCTGTGCAGATGCTCTTGAGTTTAATTAGGTCACACTTGTCTATTACTGGTTTTGTTGCAAATGCTTTTGTGACCTAGTCATAATTTATTTGCCAAAGCCCATGTCCAGAATGGTATTCTATAGGCTTTCTCCTAGGATTTTTGTAGTTTTAGGTTTTACATTTAAGTCTTTTTTTTTTTTTTTTTTTTGTCAGGGTCTCACTCCAGTTGCCCAGGCTGGAGTGCCGTAGTGTGATCTCAGCTCAGCGCAGCCTCAACCTCTCAACCTCCCAGCTCAGGTTATACTCCCACGTCAGCCTCCCAAGTAGCTAGAATTACAGGCACACACCACAGTGCCCAGCTAATTTTTGGAATTTGTAGTAGAGACGTGGTTTGGCTGTGTTCCCCAGGAAGGTCGTGAACTCCTGGACTCAAGCAATCTGACCACCTCAGCCTCCCAGAGTGCTGTGATTACAAGTCACCATGCCTGGATTACATTTAAGTCTTTAATCCATCTTCACTTAATTGCTATATATGGTGAAAGATAAGGGTCCACTTTGATTCTTTTGTGTATGGGTAACCAGTTATCCCAGCTCACTATATTGACTAGGGAGTCCTTTCCTCATTCCTTGTTATTATCAAATTTATTAAGCATCATTTGCTTGTATGTGTTTCACTTTATTTCTGGGTTTCTATCATGTTTGATTGACCTATGTGTCTGTTTTGTATCAGTGCCATACTGTTTTGCTGACTGTATCTGTATAGTACAATTTAAAGGTGGATAGTGTATAAAATATATCAAATAATAACACAAATTTTGACTGGTTTTCTATACTTTCATCATTTGCATACGTTTCAAGTGTTTTCCTATAGTTACTCCACCATTTGTGTAATTGGTTTTTCATAAAAAAAAATTGTAAGCCAGATAGCCTTATAGTATATTTTTTCCCTTTCATCCTAAGCTTATATTTCTTTTCTGACATCCCAGATTTTAAACTTATTCTTACTCTCACCAAATAAATAAAGAGCTTTCTATTCTTGTTATTTCCTGAAGAAACAGTCTTTTAAAACATTAGTTCATCCTAGTTTTATTGAACTGTGAAAAAAAGTTACTGTATTTTTTCTGCTTCATAATATTCATTGATAATTTCTTATGAGCTGTTTTATGATGAATGTTTCACATGTTCTTGGGAACAAAAGTTATATTCTCTAATGTCAAAATATGTAATGAATATGTTCACCAGAATAGACCTTATTGATTATGTTATCTAGACTTTCTATATCTTCCTTAATGTTTGTCCACTTGTCTTATAATTGCCTAAAATGTAGGGCACTAAATCTCCTATTATGACTGTGTTTCTGTCTATTTCATCTTGCATTTCTTTAATATATACTATATGGAAGTGAATTGTGGCTTTTACCATTATAGCATGCTCTTCATTGATTATTTACTGTTTTTGGCTGAGTTCTAGTTTGTCTAATAGAAGGTTTCTAACTCCTACTTTTTTTCTTTTTTTTCTTTGTAGCTTTGTCATTCTTTTACGTTTAGCTTTCAAAGGCATTGTTTTAGATGTATCTATTTTAAGTTATATACGTTTGGATGTTGCTTTGTGAAATGTACTGAAAATTTTTTGAAAAAACTGTTTTCAAACTATACATTCACCAAATGCTAATATTCAGACTTTACAAAGAACTCAAACAATTCAAAAAGAAACAAATAACTTTATTAAAAAGTGGGCAAATAATATTAACAGATATTTTTCAAAGAACATATACAAGTAGCAACAAACATATGAAACAATGTTCAACATCACAGATCATCACACAAATGCAAATTAAAACCACAGTGAAACACTATATTACACCAATCAGAGTGGCCATTATTAAAAATCAAAAACAACAGATGTTGGCATGGATGCAGAGGGAAGTGAATTTTTATGCACTGTTGGTGGAAATGCAAATGAGTATAATCTCTATAAAAAACAGTACAGAGATTTTACAAAGAACTAAAAATAGAGCTACCATTTGATCCAGCAATCTCACTACTGGGTATCCACTCCCCCGTCCCCCTCCAAAAAAGAAATTGTTCTATCAAAAAGACACAAATATTCATATGTTTGTCACAGCGCTATTCATACTAACAAAGTCATGAAATCAACAAAGTCATGGAATCAACCTAACTGTTCATCAATGGATGATTAGATATGGAAAATGTCACACACACACACACACACACACACACACACACACACGCACACATACCATGAAATTCTATGCAGCCATAATCAAAAAATAAAGTCAGTCTTTTGCAGCAAGGCAGATGGACTGCAGGCCATTAACCTAAGTGAAATGTCTCAGAAAGAGAAAACAAAAAGCTTTGTTTTCTCACTTACGAGTGGGAGATAATCAATGGATGCATGGTGACATAGAGAGTGGAATAAAAGGCATTGAAGACTCCAAATCATGGAAAGGTGGGAGGGGAGTAAGGGATAAAATATTACCTATTGGGTACAAAGTACACCATTTGGGTAATAAATACACTAAAAGTTCAGGCTTTGCCACTGTGCAACATATCTATGTAATAAAACTGCACTTGCACTCCCTTAAAATAAATCTATTTTAAACAGTAAAACAAAAACAACTAGAAACTTAATAAATTAGGTAAATTAAGCATGTTTACATATCAAACGTATTATGCCTGATATATTTGATTTCAACTCTCATCATATTTAATAGTGTATTGGTAGGCTAGGTTCTTCACAGAGAGAAAAAAATGTACGCACACACACACACACACACACACACACACACGAGGAGATTTAATGTGGGAATTGACTAAGGTGATTATGGGAGCCAAGGATCGCCACAGTACATTGTCTACAATCTGGAAAACCAGGGAAGCTAGGTGGTGTGTTTCAGTCTGAGATTAAAGGCCTAAGAACCAGGTGACTTGATGGAATAAGCCCATTCTGAGTCTAAAGGCCTAAGAATCAACAGTGCTGATGTCTGAGAGCAAGAATATATGAATACCTCAGTTCAAAGAGAAAGAGCAAGTTCGCTCTTTCTCTATCATTCTGTTCTATTTAGGCACTCAGCAGACTGGATGATGCCCACCACATTGGTGAAGGTGGTCTTCTTTATCCAGCCTGTCAACTGAAATGCAAATCTCTTTCAGAGACACTTTCACAGACATCCCACAATAATGATTTTACCAGCAATCTGGGCATCATTGAGTCTAGTCAAGTTGACACATACAATGATCTGCAAACAGTTTAATATTATAACTACAATGAATATTATATTTTATTAGTACACATACATATATCTGTATCAATGTATACATCTCTATTGATCTGTTTTCTTATTTCCTTTTTTAAAAATTTTACTTTAAGTTCTGGGATACACGTGTAGAATGTGCAGGTTTTTTATATAGGTATACATGTGCCATGGTGGTTCACTGCACCTATCAACCTGTCATCTGGGTTTTAAGCTCCACATGCATTAGGTGTTTGTTGTGATCTTCTCTCTCCTTGGGGCCCCACTCTCCAACAGTCCCCAGTATATGTTGTTCCCCTCCCTGAGTCCATGTGTTCTCACTGTTCAACTCCTCCTTATGAGTGAGAACATTCAGTGTTTGGTTTTCTGTTCCTTTGTTAGTTTGCTGAGAATGCTGGCTTCCAGCTTCTTCCATGTCCCTGCAAAGGACATGATCTCATTCTTTTTAATGGCTGTATAATATTCCATGGTGTATGTGTGCCACATTTTCTTTATCCAGTCTATCATGAATGGGCATTTGGGTTGGTTTCAAGCCTTTGCTTTTGTAAATAGTGCTGCAATAAAAATTGGTATGCATGTGTCTTTATAGTAGAATGATTTATATTCCTTTGGGTGTGTACCCAGTAATGGGATTGCTAGGTCAAATCGTATTTCTGGTTCTAGATTCTTAAGAAATCACCACACTGTCTTCCACAACGTTTGAATTAATTTACATTCCCACTAACAGTGTAAAAGCATTCCTATTTCTCTACAGCCTTGCCAGCATCTGTTGTTCCCTGATGTTTTAATAATCACCATTCTGACTGGCATGAGATGGTGTCTCATTGTAGTTTTGATTAGCATTTCTGTAATGTCCAGTGATGATGTGCTTTTTTTTAATATGTTTGTTGGTCACATAACTTTCTTCTTTTGAGAAGTATCAGTTCATATCCTTTGCCCATGTTTTGATGGGGTTGTTTGTTTTTTTCTTGTAAATTTGTTTAAGTTCCTTGTGGATTTTGGATATGAGACCTTTGTCAGACTAGTAGATTACAAAGACTTTCTCTCATTCTGTAGATTGCCTGTTCACTCTGATGATAGCTCCTTTTGCTTTTCAGAAGCTCTTCAGTTTCATTAGATCCCATGTGTCAATTTTGGCTTTTGCTGCCATTGCTTTTCACATTTTAGTTATGTTGCCCATGCCTATGTCCTGAATGGTATTGCCTAGGTTTTCTTCTAGGGTTTTTATGGTTTTGAGTTTTACATTTAAGTCTTTAATCTATCTTGAATTCATTTTTTTATAAGCTGTAAGGAAGGGTTTCAGTTTCTGTTTTCTTCATATGACTAGCCAATTTTCCCAGCACTATTTTTTAAACAGGGAATCCTTTTCTCATTGCTTGTTTTTGTCAGGTTTGTTGAAGATCAGATGGTTGTAGATGTGTGGTGTTATTTCTGAGGTCTCTCTTCAGTTCCATTGGTCTGTATGTTTGTTCTGGTACTTAAAAACTCTCAATAAACTATATATTGATGGAACATATCCCAAAATAATAAGAGCTACTTAAGACAAACCCATAGCCAATATCATACTGAGTGGGCAAAAGCTGGAAGTGTTTCCTTTGAAAACCAGCACAAGACAGGGATGAGCTCTCACCACTCCTGTTCAACATAGTATTGGAAGTTCTGGCCAGGGCAATCAGGCAGGAGAAAGAAATAAATGGTATTCAAATAAGAAGAGAGGAAGTCAAATGGTCTCTGTTTGCAGATGACATGACTGTGCATCTAGAAAATCATCTCAGCACCAAAACTCCTTAAACTGATAAGCAACTTCAGCAAAGTCTCGGGATACAAAATTAATGTGCAAAAATCACAAGCATCCCTATAATCCAGCAATAGACAAGTGAAGAGCCAAATCATGAATGAATTCCCATTCACAATTTCTACAAAGAGTATAAGATACCTAAGAATACAACTTACATGCGACTTGAAGGGCCTCCTCAAGGAGAACTACAAACTACTGCTCAAAGAAATAAGAGAGGACACAAAGAAATGGAAAAACATTCCATGTTCATAGAAAGGAAGAATCAATATCGTTAAAATGGCCATACTGTCCAAAGTAATTTATAAATTCAATGCTATTCCCATCAAACTACCATTGACTTTCTTTGTAGAATTAGAAAAAAACTACTTTAAATTTCACATAGAATCAAAAAAGAGCCTGTATATCCCAGAATACCATAAGCAAAAAGAACAAACCTGGAGACATCATACTACCTGACTTCAAACTATGCTGAAGACTATAGTAACCTTTTTTTTTTTTTTTACCTTAAAAGATTTGTACTTTTTAAGTGATTTCTTTTATATTTAAAATATATATATTTAAGATAGATTTATGTTTTATTTTTATTTAACCATCTATTTTTCAAGTTGTCAGATGAGTGTATTAGTTGAATACGTATGTTACTGTTACCACTGTGACAAATCATATTTTGTTCTAATCTTTAGCCATGTTTCCAACTTGATTAATTGTCGGATCTACAATTTAATATGTTTAATGTAGCCATGAGCCATTTTAAAAAATATTCCTAGTTATCAATATGTGGAATAAAGCTCACCCTCCAGTTGACTTCTCAAAGAGAGTTCATAATTACAATATTCCATGAGGCCTTACATATATTAAAATACTGTTATAACTCTGATATTTAAAGGCAGCTCTCTCACTCTCTCTTTCTCTCTCTCTCTCTATATATATACATACACACATATGTGTGTGTACATATATGGATATATGTATGTATGTATATATGTACATAGGTGTATATATATATGTATGTGTGTACATATGTGTGTATGCATATATACATATCTATACATGTATGTACATATATGGATATATATACTTTAACTCACAATTACTTTCTTTAAGCTTGTTGGAAATGATATTCTACTATACTTTGGCTTTGTATGTTTCTCTTGCAATGTCTGATTTTTTTTTCATTTGTAAGTATCTTGTTATGAATTTCTGGATCCACAAAAATTTCATTTTAATTCTACTGCTTTTGTAAATTTTTAAAGTATAGTAGTTTTACCACAACATATCTTGACTTGAATGTTCTTGGTCAATTATGTAATGATACATCATGAAACTTTTCACCATGTAGAATCAGGTCTTTTTTACTTCCAGGAGAATGATCTTGAATTATTGTTTTTAATATTAGTTTTATTATGTGTGTTTATCTCTGTGTGTGCTTATACCTGGGCTGAAATTATATTCTTTTACATATACATTGGCTCTTATTTTGCTTTTTCTTTGTATAGGTCACTTACTTTCTGAATTTTCTTTCTTATTTATTTTTATTTTCATCTTAAAGTTGATTTGTATGCAGTTCTGTGATCGCACATTAAATTTTAAATTTATCCTCGCTTTGGTTAATAAATCTTTGTTTCTCAGATATTTTATCTTTTCTATTCATATTTTTTCTGAAACTTTTCAATTCTCATTTTATGTATTCTTTTGTAATCTGTTTTCACTCTAGATATTGAAATCCTGGTATCAGGTTTGTATTATTGTTGCTTATGTTTTGACATCTATAAATGCTAGTTTCAGTATTGAATATTTTTAATAATTAATATTCATTCAGATTGAAGTATATGTTATAGTTGGATCAGCTTAATTTTATTTGGAAGAGGAAAACTTATCATTCTGAATATTGCACTTATTTTTCTCTATGTTTTTACTATGTTAGCATTGTGAAAATATAGCCTGTAGTATGTTTGTTATTTTGTAAATGTTATTATTCTAAATAAACAGTAATCATTATATGAAGAGAAAGATGAGAATTGTGGAATGCTAATTAGGTTTACTGGTTCAAGACACCCTCTCATTTTGATACAGTAGACTATTACTTCTTCAATAGTAATGGTCATTATTTTTTTTAGCAGGGAAAAATTGTCAATCTTCTTCTTTTTTTTTTTTTTTTTAATTTCTGATGTACTCTTAATTTTTGTTTTTTATTTTTTTTTCTTTTCACATAGAATCTCTATAGGGGAGTTTCCTTCAGTTTTCATGTTACCTGCTTCTTCCTTAGAATCAGTTCCATCCTGATATTGACACCTTAAGCCCTGCACACTTTTTACTGTCTTCCTCTTTAAAGTTTTTCATCTATGTATGATCTGATTTACCAACTATCAATATTTTCTCACTGAGAATGGGAATTTCTCTTGCTGAAAGCAACATTATTGGTGTTCCCTCACCATTAGAATTTTGGCACCCCTTTTGCATCTCTACAGTATCTGCCTGATTCCCTTCATTTGAGGAGCTCCAGAACCAGCCCTCCTTGATTTTTAAAATATACTTTCTAATGTAGTTGATTTCATATTTTTGGATTCTCTGCTATTATTTTTATATAGCAACCTGAAGGTTTTGAGATATATTTTAAGTAGTTTATATATTTTATATGTTCAGTCTTAATAAGTTCAGTATTTGAATTAAATGCTTTGTTTAATATTCATAAAAATAATTATTTTCAAAAATTTACTTTTATAGCATTAGTTTATATATTTTAATATGATTATTATGCATAAAACTAATAACAGCTATGTATTCATTGATATTTATATGTAACTTTTATTATTGTAAATGACAATATTTGTTCCATTTAATAATTTTTTCCACTGAATCCTATTTTGTCTCCTGTTAATACTGGTAGCCCTGAATTTATATTTGTCTTTACCAGTACCTTCAATATATTCAGCACATAATGCAGTCACCATGAGTTCAAGTTTATGCTAACTCAAAGTATCAAATAATGGCTTTAACTGGAAAAATGTTTTACCATCATAAAACTTACGCTAAATGGAACACTTTCTCTCTTTGCTTTTAATGTACATTTTTATTTGTTTAAATATTTTCTCCTAAATAATATATAACAGATCAGTTGAGATGTTTTAGCACAATGTGGAAGTATTTGCCTCAAATAAAAAAATCTATCCCAGTTTAATGGTTTTTAAATATTTTATGAAATGTTTAAAATCATGAATGTATTTGGGTATCTCAGTGTTTTTTCTGGTTCACCACTTTCTCCTGAATATGTGTTCTTTGTTGTGAAATGTTTTCTGGATGGATAGGTCAGAAATATAAGGAGCAAACAACACAACTATAACCTGACTAACTTTTGGATTTTGTAAGTAAGGGAGGTTCCTGATTCTCTTTCAGACACAAAATGAGGAACTCCCACAAAACAGGAAGATAATTTGGATTGTGATTACACAAATATTGATGAATGTGTCTTATATTGAAAACACATGAACACGATTTTAGCATTTGATAATTTTTAAACTTTATATGGCATAAGGAAATAAGATTTAAAGTTGGTCAAAATTACAGTATGAAAAATATTTTTTTCTAGTATAATAAAAATGCTATTCAGAATAATACATCTATAGATAACAGAGAGGAAAATGCAACATTAATGATGATACATAATTTTAAACTTTGATAGTATGTTTAGGAATAATTTGCTCTCTTTTTTGAATCATTCACAATTCAGTTGTTAATAAATACTACTATAGCTATTTTAAGTATCAATGTAATACAGGGAATTCAATTATTAATAAATTATTGGATGATTGAAGGCATAGACTCTATGCCAGGTCCCCAGAATGATAATCTCAGGACAAAATTTACTGCAATTAGGAAGCTGGAGAATCAGGAAGCTGGCATTCCAAATATTAGTTCCATTATTATACCTCATTGGCAATCATTTATCGAGTAAGTAGCTGTTGCCACTGTTGATTCCATGTGATGGTTAATACTGAGTGTCAGCTTGATTGGATTGAAGGATACAAAGTATTGATCCTGGGTGTGTTTGCCAAGGTGTTGCCAAAAGAGATTAACATTTGAGTCAGTAGATTGGGGAAGGTAGATTTATGTTAATCTGGTGAGCACAGCTGCCAATGAATGTAAAGCAGGCAGAAAAACCTGAAAAAGGTGAGAAGGGCCTAGTCTCTGAGCTTACACCTTTCTCTCACGCTGGATGCTTCCCTCGAATATCAGAATCCAAGTTCTTCAGGTTTGGGGTTCAGCAGGGCTCTGCTTGCTCCTCAACTTGCATACAGTCTATGGTATGACCTTCTGATCCTGTAAGTTAATACTTAATAGACTCATATATATGTATATATGTGTGTATGTATATATATGTATATATGTGTATGCGTGTGTGTATATATATGTGTGTGTGTGTATATATGTGTGTGTGTGTGTGTGTGTGTGTGTGTGTGTATATATATATATCACCTATTAGTTATGTCCCTCTAAGAGAACCCTGACTAACACAGATTTTGGTACCAGGAGTGGTTCTAGAGAAACGAAATAGTAAGAATGGAGTTTTTTCATTGGTTTTGAAGTTTCTGGAGTAGGCTACTCAATAGGATTAGACCAAAAATTGCTAAGGAATCCACGTCTGATAATATGAAGAACACTGAGAGTCTTTGGCATGAACTGTTTGGAGAGTTATGCAAAATAAATGCATTTGACACTCCTGATTTACCACTTGTGAGAGGCAAGGAGTCTAGAAATGCTATACATAATACCTTTGACCACATGCAGAGAACCAAGTAACATAATAAAACTGGTTGGTTGCTCCTAAGTTCACTGGGAAATGTGATGAAAGGAAATGATGAACTCGGGGATTCTGTCTCCAGGTTTCAGAAGCAGACACTCAGCCTCAAATCTGCTAAGATTACCCTGAGTGAGACTCTTATCTCCTGTAGAGAAAGAGCTGAAATTGTGGAAAAACAGATGTAAGCTGTTATCATGCGAGCGGCTGACTTGCAACAAAAGGTGCATGCACAGCCTCACAAGGTGTCTACTGTTAAAGTGAGGGCACTGACTGGAAACTAATGGAATTCTGCAACTTGGAATGGGGACGTATGGGAGGACCCTGATGAAGGTGGGGATGCTGAGTTTGTAAACCCTGATAAACTTATTTTGCCAGAAGGAACAGCATCCCCATTTCCAATAGTGGCAACATCCCCTCTCAGATCCATGATGCCATCAACCTTTCCACCATTGTCTGAGGAAATAAACCCTGTGCTGCCTGAGACAACAGTGATGGCCTCCCCTGAAGCAGTTGCCAGGCAAGATAATGTTGATTCTCCTCAGAAGCCACCCCCAACACCTGTCTGCTTCTATACCTAAAATTAGAGTGCCCGCAGGCCCCTAGAGGTGAGGTTGAGAGTGAGACCCATGAGGAGCTGCACTACACTCCAAAAGAAGTGCTTCAATTCTCCAATTTATATAAACACCAATCTGGAGAACAGATATGGGAAAAGATATTAGGGGTATGGGATTATCATGAAAGGAACATAGAGTTGGATCAGGCTGAATTTACTGATTTGGGCCCACTAGGAAGGGAATCTGCTTTTAATGTTGCTACTCGGGGAGTTAAAAAAGGCTCTAATAGTTTATCTGCTTCGTTAGTTGAAATATGGATTAAAAGATGGCCCACTGTGAGTGAGCTAGAAATGCCTTGGTTTCATGTAGAGGAATCATTCATAATTCAGTTGTTAACAAACACTACTATAGCTATTATAATTATCAATTTAATATAGGGAATTCAATTATTAATACATTGTTGGAGGGCTGAATGTATAGACTCTATGCCAGGTCACCAGAAGGATAAACTCAGGACAAAATTTACTGCAATTAGGAAGCTGGAGAATCAAGAAGCTAGTGTTACAAATATTAGTTTTATTATTATACCTCATTGGCAATGATTTGCAGAGTAAGAGGCTATTGCACCTATTGACTCCATGTGATGGTTAATACTGAGTGTATTAATACTGATTGGATTGTATATAATCTAGATAAAATAAACTCCCCTTCATTCAATAAACTCTTGAATGTAGAGGAAGGGATTCAAAGGCTTAGGGAGATTGGGATAGTGGAGTGGATTAGTCGCTTTAGAACTTTTCATCCCAGCTGTGAGGGTCCAGAAGATATACCCTTGACCAATGCCTTGTAAAGTGGATTTGTGAAGATGGCACCTGCATCTTTGAGGAGCCCTGTAATTGCACTTCTCTGAATGTCAGATCTGACAGTGGAAACTACAATCACTCAACTATAAAATTTAAATACAATAGGAATAATTGGACTCTGCAGTGGCAGGGGTCAAGTGGCAGCACTCAATCATAAACGTGAGCAAGATGGGCATAGCTACTGCAATGGACAGCAGGGGCAAGGCAACAATTAGAATAGTCTTACTCATGTAGAGCTCTGGCACTGGCAAATTAATCACAGTGTTCCTAGAAGTAGAATTTAGAGGAAGCTTACTGCATTCCTACTTAAATTATACAAATGGAAAACTTCTAGGCTGAATAGACAAAAGAGCAATTTGAATTACACAAACAGAGAATCATGGCCACTCAATCAATGTCCAGACTTGAGCCAGTTTACAGACCTAGAACTCTTTGAATGATGGGGAGTTCAGGTCGTCCGCTTGAAGGAAGGACACCACTAGATTACCAACAGTTTAAGCAGTGAATCTTTTTCCCATCCTTCCCCAAGGAGACCTCCAGCCATTTACCAAGGTAGCTGGGCATTGGAGAAAGGGAAATGATTAGACATTTAGAGGACTATTGGAAACTGGATCTGAGTTGGCGTTGATTCCTGGAGACCCAAAATTTCATTATGATCCTCCAGTTAAAGTAAGGCCTTATGGAGGTCAGGTAATTAACGGAATTTTAGCTCAGGCCTAACTTACAGTTGGTCTAGTGGGTCCCCAGACTCATCCTGTGGTCATTTTCCCAGTGCAAGAAAGCGTAATTGGCATAGATACACTTAGCAGCTGGCAGAACCATCACATCGGCTCCCTGACTGGTATGGTGAAGGCTGTTGTGGTAGTAGAGGCCAAGTGGAAGCCAGTAAAGCTGCCTCTACCTAGAAAAATACTAAGTCAAAA
Organism: Piliocolobus tephrosceles; assembly: GCF_002776525.5. Taxonomy (NCBI): domain Eukaryota; kingdom Metazoa; phylum Chordata; class Mammalia; order Primates; family Cercopithecidae; genus Piliocolobus; species Piliocolobus tephrosceles. The sequence continues at coordinate 115,997,751 of NC_045434.1, read as the reverse complement.
TCTATATTACATCCCTGGAGGGACAGCTGAGATTAGTGGCACCATCAAGGACTTGAAAGATGCAGGAGTGGTGATATCCAACACATCACCATTCAACTCTTTAATTTGGCCTGTGCAGAAGACAGATGAATCTTGGAGAATAGTAGTGGACTATCATAAGTTTAAGCAAGCGGTGATTCCAATTGCAGCTGCTTAACCAGATGTGGTCTCATTGCTTGAGCAAATTAACACATCTCCTGGTACCTGGTAAGCAGCCATTGACTTGGCAAATGCCTTTTTCTCCATTCCTGTCCATAAGGCCCACCAGCAGCAATTTGCCTTTAGCTCACAAGGCCAGCAATATACCTTTACTGTCCTACCTCAGGGATGTATCAACTCTCCAGCTTTGTGTCATAATCTATTCAGAGAGACCTTTATCGCTTTTTGCTTCTGCAAGATATCACATTGTTCCATTAAATTGAGAACACTATGCTGATTGGATCCAGTGAGCAAGAATTAGTAAACACAGTGGATATATTGGTGAGACATTTGCATGCTACAGGACAGAAAAAAAATCTGACTAATATTCAGGGACCTTCTACCTCAGTAAAATTTCTTGGGGTCCAGTGGTGTGAGGCCTGTTGAGATATTCCTTCTAAGGTAAAGGATAAGTTGCTGCATTTGGACCTTCTTACAACCAAGAAAGAGGCACAATGCCCAGTGGGCCTATTTGGATTTTGGAGGCAACACATTTGTCATTTGGATGTGTTAATCTGGCCCATTTATTGACTGACCCAATAGTCTGCCAGTTTTAAGTGGGGTCCAGAATAGGAGAAGGCTCTGCAACAGGTTGAGGCTACTGTGCAAGCTGCTCTGCCACTTGGGTCATATGACCCAGCAGATTCAATGGTGCTTGAGGTGTCAGTGGCAACGGAGATGCTGTTTGTAGCCTTTGGCAGGCTTCCATAAGTGAATCACAGTGGAGGCCTCTAGGATTTTGGAGCAAGGCCCTGCTATCTTCTGTAGATAACTACTCTCCTTTTGAGAGAGAGCTCTTGGCTTGTTACTGGGCTTTGGTGGAAACTGAACATTTGACTATGGGTCATCAAGTCACCATGTGACCTGAACTACCTATGATGAACTGGGTACTTTCTGATATATCTAGGCATAAAATGGATCTTTTACAGTAGTATTCCATCATCAAATTGAAGTGGTATATATGTGACCAGGCTTGAGCAGGTCCTGAAGGCATAAGTAAGTTACATAAGGAAGCGGTTCAAATGACCATGGTCTCCATTCCTGCCACCCTGCCTTCTTTTCCCCAGCCTGTACTGATGGCCTCATTGGGAATTCCCTATGAACAGTTGACAGAGGAAGAGAAGACAAGAGTCTGCTTGACAGATGGTTCTATATAATATGCAAGCACCACCCAAAATGGGACAGCTGCAGCACTATATCCCCTTTCTAGGATATCCCTAAAGTATAACAGTGAAGGGAAATCTTTTCAGTGGGCAGAACTTCATTGGGCACCTGGTTGTGTACTTTGCATGGAAGGAGAAATGCCAGATTTGCGATTATATACTGATATGTGGGTCGTAACCAATGGTTTGGCTTAATGGTCAGGAATTTGGAAGAAGCATGATTGCAAAACTGGTGACAAAGAAATCTGGGGAAGAAGTATGTGGATGAACCTCTCTGGGTAGTCAAAAACTGTAAAGATATTTATATACCTTGTGAGTGCTCACCAATGGGTAACCTTAGCAGAGGAGGATTTAAATAATCAAGTAGATAAGATGACTCATTCTGTGGGCACCACTCAGCCTCTTTCCCTGGCCACCCCTGTCATCCCCAATGGGCCCATGAACAAAGTGGCCATGGTGGCAGGAATGGAGGTTATGCATAGACTCAGCAACATGGACTTTCACTCAGCAAGGCTGACCTGGCTACAGCAGTTGCTGAGTGCCCAATTTACCATCAGCTGAGACCAACACTGAGCCCTCAATATGACACCATTCACCAGGGTGATCAGCCAACTATCTGGTGGCAGGTTGATTATACTGGGACTCTTCCATCATGGAAAGGGCACAGGTCTGTTCTCACTATAATAGACACTTACTCTGGATATGGGTTTGCCTATCCTGCACGCAATGCTTCTGCAAAGACAACCATTCGTGGATTCACGGAATGCCTTATCCACCATCTTGGTATTCCACACAGCACCGCTTCTGACCAAGGCACTCACTTTACAGCTAAAGAAGTGTGGCAGTGGACTCATGTTCATGAAATTCACTGGTCTTACCATGTTCCCCATCATCCTGGAGCAGCTGGATTGATAGCATGGTGAAATGGGCTTTTGAAGTCACAATTATACCACCAACTAAGCGACAATACTTTGCAGGACTGGGGCAAAGTTCTCCAGAAGGTGGGATATGTGTTCAATCATTGTCCAATACATGGTACTGTTTCTCCTATAATCAGGATTCACAGATCCAGGAATGAAGGAGTGGAAATGGAACTGTCATCACTCACCATCACCCCAAGTAATCCATCAGCAAAATTTTGCTTCTTGTTCCCGCAACATTACATTCTGCTGGCCTAGAAGTCATAGTTCCAGAGTGAGGAATGCTGCCACCAGGAGACACAACAATGATTCCATTAAACTGGAAGTTAAGACTGCTACCTGGACACTTTGGGCTTCTCTTACCTTTAAGCTGATGGGCAGAGAAGGGAGTTACAGTGTTGGCTGGGGTGACTGACCTGGACTATCAAGATTAAATCAGTCTACTACTCCATAATGGAGATAAGGAAGAGTATGCATGGAATACAGGAGATCCACTAGGGCATCTCTTAGTATTTCCATGCCCTGTGATTAAGGCCAATGGGAAAATACAACAACCCAATCCAAGGAGGGCTACACTTGACCCAGAACCTTCATGGATAAAAGTTTGGGTCATTCCACCAAGAAAAAATGCCAAGACCTGCTGAGGTGCTTGCTGCAGGCAAAAGGAACACAGAACGGGTAGTAAAAGAAGGTAGTCATCAATACCAGCTATGACCACATGATTAACTTCAGAAATGAGGACTGTAATTTTCATGAGTATTTCCTTCTTCTTTTGTTAAAAACATGTTTGTGCATGTATACACTTGTACTAAAAAAATTCTTCATTTTATTTCCTTTTTCCTTGATCATGTGATATAAGATTTGTTGACTGCATGTTAGCATTTAAGTATTGTTAACTTTATGTAATAGTATTTGGGTTGGGGATTGGTTTGTTTCCAGTTGTACGAAGGGAAGTTGTATTACATTATGTGTAATTATGACCTTAATGTTGTCTTTATTTGAGGATCATGTATGATCTCATTAGATGTATATATCTTCAACTTGACAAGGGGTGGACTTGTGATGGTTAATACTGAATGTCAACTTAATTGGATGAAGGATACAGAGTATTGTATCTGTGAAGGTGTATCTGCCAAGGTTGTTGCCAAAGGAGATTAACATCTGAGTCAGTGGTCTGGGGAAGGCAGATCTACGCTTAATCTGGTGGGCACAATCTAATCAGCCGCCACCAAATACAAAGCAGACAGAAAACCTGAAAAAGGCAAGACAGGCCTAGTCTATGAGCCTACATCTTTCTCTCATGCTGGATGCTTCCTGTCTTGGAACATCGGATTCCAACTTCTTCAGTTTTGGGACTAGAACTGGCTCTTCTTGCTCCTCAGCTTGCAGACAATCTATTGTGGGTCCTTGTGATCATGTAAGTTAATATTTAATAAACTCCCCTTTATATATATAAATATATCTCCTATTAGTTGTGTCCCTCTAAGAGAACCCTGACTATTATACTATAATAATATGCTGCCTGCCGGTTAGCTGCAATGTGGGAATCAGAGTTATGGTGAATCTGCTATATTTACACTGATAAAACAGATACCTTACTGATGCCAACTTTCTTTCCTTTTCTCCCTAGATAATTGTGCCTTAACAAGGATTTTCTGTATCAGTTGGCTAGATATTACACATGTATAATGTAATCAATAATTGGTTGATAATCTTTTGTGATGATTATACTAATTTTAAATATTGTAATAAATTCTCTTTTAGATATCTTATGATAAACAGATCCTCACAATAACTTATTGCCATCCTTGACAAAGGAATAGCTAAGATTACTATTCACTTTCTCCATATAGGTAGATTGTTAAATACATGATTGTTTTATGCCAATTTTTTCTGAGAAATACTTCCAATGGATTAATTAATATTTAGAATATAATTTATTTTTCATTAGAATTGATGCATATGTGGTTATTATCTTCATTTTTGAGATCTGTTAAGAAATAAGTAGATAAATAACAAATATTTCTCAGAAAAAAATGCATATCCACTTTCTAATATTTTGCACTCCAACCATATCCATAAACTCTTAGGATCACTTGTTCTTCATTATGTTCAACAATTCTATCCTAGGGTGTAGAATGTTATACTGTTTGTGGAGTAATTCTGGCAGTAGGATTCCAATTAAATGAATAGTTTATTAAGGAGAGTGCCACAGCTTGGCAGTGCTCTTTTGTATTATTTCTTAATCAGCTATGATCTAGTAAGATGCCTTTTGGTTCAGGATAAATATGACAGCAAAACTCTCAGGGGGTTACAGAAATAGAAAAACATTCAAAGTAAGCATTCAGCTGGTGTTACTTCTCATCAAGAATCAACTGATAAACCAAGAGGCTGAGAAAAGTACAAATCCTGTAATCTCTGTGAACTTACATTGAAGTTATAATGCTGACAGTGCGGGGAAGAAGGTCAAGTGGGACAGAAATATAAAATTTGTCTTAACCTTCAGGAAAGAAAGAGCTACAGCACTGGTGTTACATGGCCTAGAATTGTTCTGAAGCCTGAAAAGGAAACCTTTCTGGGCAAAGACATAGTCAAGTTATATTTTTATTTTCATACTGCAACAACTTCCTGTGGGTTGTTATGTGGGTTACATTCCTTGAAGCAGAGCATATAGCTGAAAGATTGCAACTCCTGACTCTGCACAAATTTAGCATTATCAGTCACTGTTCATTTTTCTTAACATTTAAACTGCTGGCAAGGTCCATGAACCAGTCACCACAGGAAAGCTCCCAGGTGGCAATTTTAGAGTGATTCAAGTCACTCTAGAGGAAAATCTGAAGGAAATTTTCCTCACTGGGAGACACTGAAATTTATACTACCTTAGCATGATAACACAACATGAAAAACAGACACCAGATAAGATTTTAGAAACTCTTTATAAGTATAAGGAACATAAAAAGAATGAGTATTTGTAAAAGTCAAATTCTACAGGTCAAACATCTATCGTTTATTTCCATTCATCTGAATTTAATGCTGCAAAGACAAATCTTACACATTATATCGATAAGAATTAATACTTCTTTTTTTATAACCACATTTTCTGGCCAAATTTTCTATGGTTTCTTTCTTTGTCTCTCCTCCTCTCAATTTTTCCTGCTGTCAATCTCTCTCTCTCTCTGTCTCTCTCTCTCACACACACACACACACACATTTATGTTATTATTCCTGAAATTATTGGATGTTTTAGACCATTCTGATGGTCATTATAATAAAATTGACTCTAGAGATGCTTGCAGGAAGCAGAAATAGTGAAGAGACTTTCTTTCCACCTGAATTTTTTACCAGGAGGAAGGATCAATGTTTTGGATTACAGGGGCCTATGGATTAGCACTGCATATGGAGACACTTTAGAACACATTAAAAATAACATGGAGATTTCCCCTAGGAAGTCTTTTGTTTAAAAATATAAAAAAAAAAAAACATTAATGATTTAACTGTGTTTCTGTTTATTGAGCTAATAGGAAGAATATGAACTCTGGAGTCAGAAATCTATCGAATTCATGCCCAGTAAATGTTCATTTTTAATATTTAAGTTTAAATTTCCTACCCATATAAAATTTATTTAAAGATTCTATGAGTTAACACCTATGCATTACTTCACTTAGTGCTCAATAAATGTGGTTTTCTTTATCTGAAGGAGCAAATCTAATCATTGTCGTTAGTTCATATCATATAATTTACACAAAAGAATGTCATGAATGCTAAATAAAGGCGATAGTATTATACTTTTCTATTGTATTAAATAAAGAATGTCTATCTCTAAAGAATTCATCTTATGACTGACATTTTGAAAATAAACACATAACAAACCCTGCTCCTTGAATAAAAACTATACTTAATCTTTACTTCCAGTTATTGATACAGAGCTTCATAAATACTGAATTTCCTGAATGATAGGACTGACTTGATTATCTTAATGAGATGATGCCATGTGGGGACCTGAGATCACTTCAGAATGGAGACTGGTAACCGGAAAAAAACAACCACTTAATAAGGAGGCTTAAACTTTCAGCACCACCCCTGCCGCAGACCTCTATGGAGGAGAGGATATATGGAGATCAAGTTCACGGCTTGGCCAGTGATTTATCAGTCATGTCTACCTAATGAAACTTCTGTAAAAACTGTCAACAATGAGGCTTGGAAAGCTTTCTAGCTAGGAACACCAGCTGTCCCTAACTCCAGGCAGACAAGAGGTACTGTGCCCCTTCCACTCAGAATTTAACCTATTTGTCTCTGCCATTTGGTTGCTGTGAAATATATCTTTGATAATAAGACCATCACTGGAAGTGTAGTGCTTTCAGTGAGTTCTGTGAATTATTCTGATGAATATCAAACCTGAAGGATTATCATGGGAAACTCTGAATTTGCAGCTAAGCCAGGAACGGGTGTGAGTATTCTGAAGACCCCTGTCCTAGCTGGTATCTGAAGTAAGGGCAGTCTTGCTGGGAACTGGTAGATCACCAACTTGTGGGTTCTGACATTTTCTCTGAGTACTTAACGTCAGAACTTAAGGACTTTTTCTTTATTTTGTGAGATCTGACACTAACTTTGGGTAATTTATGTCAGAATTGAATTGAACTGTAGGACATTGAGCTAATGTCAGAAAATTGGTTTTGAAACATAATACTCATATAGCTCTTCCCTATTTTGAGGGTCCTACACTAACTTCTTCCAAGCTTACATTATTCATTGATGGCCTCACCTCCTCTCCTTGCTAACCACCTTTGTCATCACATCAGTGTTCTGCTATCACCTTTGGATTACTTTTATATATAAGTAGACATTCTTAAGTTCTTAATGTGTTCATTTATACATCTACCATAGTTACCTCAGCTATCTGAGCTATCCACTTTTGGATAACCCTAATAATATTGTCATTAAAAACTGCACTACAATCCAAACTAGATATTTTCATGTTCAGTGATCTCACTAAAACCACACAAATGTTTAATTGTACTTAGCTAAGTCCGTAACATGTAAGTGTTGTTTAATCCATGAAAACCTTCAAATAATTGGTAGTCTCACCTTCTCTGAATCCATTTGCCTTCTTACTCCTCCTAGTTAATTTCGTTAGAACCCGGAACCAACATTAAAATCATTTTCTTGTAACTATACTCACCCAATTCAGTTCCAGTTTTATTCTAACATGTTCTCATAACAAATCCCTGACTTAGATAAATATATAGCTACATGTTTCCATTATGCAGCTGAATATTGATGGAGAAAAGTCATACAACTGGATATGAAAATTGTATGGTTGTAAATTCATGATTACAAATAATAAATGTATGATTGCCATTCTTTTTTGAGCATTAATACTATTCAGTAATATAATTATATATAACTAACTAAGCCCGACTCGTCACACTCTCAGCTGACTATTCCCTGTCTTTTACACTATCCTCCAACAGTCCTTGTCAAGCACAACCAAGAAAAAATAGCTGATGGATTTTCCTCATGATTTTCTGAGTTAATGGAAACTTTACTATCCACAAACTTACAAATCTACTTTATATTTCTCTCCACTTTTTCTTCTTTGTGTCACAAAAAAAGAATTTTCCTTCCAAGAAAGGTTAAACTCTCCACCTGTGTTATGAACCACATCCCCCTATCTTCTTTTGGACATTTCTCCTTTATTTATACCCACACCCTCCTGGGTGTACAATCACTAAATCTTTTTTTTTTTTTTTTTAATCAATATTGTAATTAACCAACACAGTTGATCTTGTAACACCTTTTTTAAAAGTAAATTTTAAAAAGTCCTTAAAACAGCAAGAACAACAAAAGCAACATTTATAACATTTGAATGTTATAGAGCTATTTGATATGATCTCAAAATACTCATTACCTCAATGACTCACTTTTACTTTAATTGGCAAACTTATCAAAAACTTTCTACATCACATTGGCTTTACATCTTACTAACTTTCCAAGGTATAGCCTTCCCCACCACTGCTCTCAGTCCACTCTTTCAGACCTCTAGCTCTGTTAAGCAAAGGTATATTTTTAGTCTTAATCTTATTAAAATTTTAATAGTGTTCAGACCAGTTAAAACTATATTTTGTGAAACTTTTTTATCTTGGCTTTCATGGCATAGTTTTCACCTGATTTTATTTTGATATCACTAACAATTTTTTCAATTTGTTTTCAGTATCCTTTTGTTCTACTCTAATGTAGATTTATTTTCCAAACTTCATCCTAGGCTGTTTTCTCTTTTTAGCAAATATCTCCTTTATGGGTGGGCTCAATCTTTCTAATCTATATATATGTGCTAACAGCACTCAAGTGTATATCACATAGAGATCACTTTTGAGAAATGTCTACCTCGCATCTTGCCTGAGTACTTTGAAGCTTCTACACTTCATATGTAATACATAGAAATTATAATTTTCCTATGTTATTGAAGCTCTATGTGATTCAGTCTTTTTCCCAAATAGGTGACATATTTTATCTACTTAGGTCCTCAAGCCATAAAACTGAAAATCATTTTGGTAGTTTCCTCTCTCAACTTTTATACCAAATCCACTAATACATCCTGTCTTTTCTAGTTCCTAAATCTATAAGGAGTCTGACCGTTTCTCAGAATCTCTGCAAAGTGGCTGCATTGTCTTTTCTATTCAAATGCTAGTCATTTTGGGCTTCTTTAATTTTCATGCACTTGTCAAGCACTATGACAGCTATGAGGATGCTATAGGGAGAATTAAATCAAATTAATTCACTCAAAAGTCTGACAGCTTGAGGAAAAATCAGCTGAATTTATTTCTCTTCAAGGAAGAAATATGGGTGGAAAAATGCAAAATATTATTCAAAAATTTATACTACTAATTTATAGCTGAATCAGAGAGAGAATATCTAGAGAACAGCTGATTTAACTATTTTTAGAGAATATAATGTTAAAAATTCCAAACAATGTATGCAAACTATATCTTATAATTCTTGCACACACAAAAAAAATCAGCTTGGGCATCTCTTTAAGACTATACAGTGTATTGAGAAGATAAGAAGACTAAGATTTGTTTAGTAAACATGATATAGGCCTATTGTGCCTCTTCAAATTTATTAGAATCATCTATACAGCATTTTTAGTATGCTACGTGCCCACAGTGGTTTTCTTGTATATTGTTAGGAATCATAGATTATTAAGGTATTTTTGCCTTCTCAAAAACAAAACAGAAAAACAAAAAGGTCAGCATATTGATACACCTGTTGTCCCAGTTGCTTGCAGTGAGGCTAAGGTAGGAGGATACCTTGAGCTCAGGTGCGGAAGTACAGCCTATGCAACATAGTGAAGTCACGTCTCTGAAAAAAAAAAAAAAGACAAAAGCAAAACTTCTCTATTATTAGATTTTAATAGATGTAATCATATATTTTGACTATTCCTATATGTGACTAAGGGTGCTAAATATAAAGATGTTCAAATTACAGAGAGTCTAAAATAGCCAAAAAATGAATTCATGCTTCTCTGGACTTACCTAGTATTCAGCTGCATCAAGGATCAGAGGATTCTTCCCTCAGCCCCTTTCTCACTCTATTCCCTATGGCTGAGATCTTTCCAATTTACTACCATCTACTCTCATTGATAACTTCCTGATAATAACCTAATAACTCTTGCTGATAACTTCAAAACACATATCCTGATTCCATTTTTCTTCTCTTATTTTGAGACCTTCACTTCTGTTTATTTTGCCTTTGCCATGAAAACCTCAGTAAAGGGTCTGACCTAGCCATTCTCCTCATTCCTGCTTCTGCCCTGGCCAAAACCTGGTGCTTTACTAAGTGGCCTTGCATGATATGTGACAGCCCCATCCTCTCAGGAAATGCAAATAAGAAAAATCTCTTTTTTATGGCACTAGTTTCTCCGTATTGTCAATTATAAATAAAAATGCTATGGGCACAATTGAGGCACGATTGAGTCAAAATCTACTAAATTATCCCATATAAACACTTGAATATTCTCTATTTTTTCTTGATTTCTTGGCTTCCACTTTCTGCACACTCACTGCAATGGCCTTAGGTCAGGCCAGAATCATCTCTTGAATGAATCATAAGAAGCAAATTGTTAACTTTTATACATTTATCCCTTTCTAATTCATTCTTCAAACTGAGGACAGAATGATGGCTTTAAAATTGGAAAGACCACAATATGTTAAGATATTCCAATTTTCTCTCATCTCCTAAAAGATAAAGTCCAAATCCCTAAACATAGCCAAGAAGAACATGTATCATTTGGATTCTTCTTTTTCTCCAGCCTCACCATCAGCCAGGCCTCTACATTGACTAGTGAACATGCTAGAAGCATTGAGCTATCTTTCACTTTCATGAGTTTTTTGCATGCTTAAACTGCATAGAACAATTTACCTCCACTCACCTGATCAACTTGTGGATATCTCTGAGACCTCAGAATTTTTTGTGAAGGTTTTCTTACTCCTTATAATGTTGTTAAGTCTTATAATTCCTTAAAACTAATGCTATCTTAAAATTTGTATTTTTTCTAACTGAAATTGCCTGCTAACTTGTCTGAATTTCCTAGTAGGCAGTAAGTGACTTGTGGTCAGATATTGTGTCTTAGGAACATTATACACTAGTTGGTACATAAAACGTTGCTTGACACGTATTTGATGTTCCAAAATGTTCCAGAGAATTACAAATTTTAATGTTTACTCCTTGAAATTGATCAAAAGATATCTTCAAAAAGTTAATAAAAATGCATATGATAAAAAAATTCATAGATTTCAAAAACGTGTTGGACCAAAATAAATCCATACTAACTTTTATAACACATCCAGACAAGGTTTAGTTAGAGGCACTAAGAAGCATAAATTCTGCAAAAATTAAACTAAGAATAAACATAAAATTTATGGTGAAGCTTGAGTGGATGAAGGGTGAAATCATCAATACTTTATAAAAAGTGTATTGACAATCGCCCAAAGAAACAAGCAGATTACAAAAGGGTACTTCATTTTAAGAAAGGATAAGCTAATTTTGAAAGTGAAGCCTGTAATGACAGACCATTTATATAAATTTGTGCAGAAAAAAAAAAAAAAAAACACCTCCTTTGTGCCCTAGTTGAAGAGGACTGATGATTAACAGTACAAACCACAGCCAACAATGCTTACCTATCAGCTGATTGAACTTACACAATTCTGGCTGAAAAATTAAAGTTAAGCAAACATTCCACTAGGTAGGAGCCAAAATGATTGTACCTGCAGACAAGAGCAAACCTGCGGACAAGAGCAGAGCTTTCAACGGCAAAGTTTTAAAAATGGGCTCAAGATCTTACAACATTTATTTAAAAAAAAAGTATAACAGGAGATAAAACGTGCTTTACTAGCACAATCCGGAAGACAAAACACAATCAAAGCAATGGCTACCAAGAGGCAGAAGTAGTCCAGTAAAGCAAAAGCAGAGTGGTAACGAGCAACGGTCATAGAAAAAGTTTTCTGAGGAGCTAAAGCCATTTTTCTTGTTGACTTTTGGGAGAGCAAAAGAACGACGACATCTGATTACTTTGAGAGTGTTTCAAGAAAGTTAGCCAAAGCTTCACCAGAAAAATGCCCAGGAAAACTTCACCAGAGAGTCCTTCCCCACCATGACACTGCACCTGCATATTCCTTTCATGACACAAGGACAATTTTGTGAGAGTTAAAATGGAAAATTTTTATTCATTCACCTTACAGTCCTGATTTTGCCGCTTCTGACTTTTTTTCCCCTTAATCTTAAAAAATCTGTAAAGGACACCCATTATTTTCAGACAATAAAAATAAACACTATTTTGACACAGTTAAATTTCCAGAATTCTCAGTTCTTTAAAGATGTGCTAAATGGCTGGTATCATACATACTGATAAAGGTGTCTTGACTTTTATGGAGCTTATGTTGAAAATAAACTTTATAATTTTTATTTTTCTATTTTAATTTCATTTTCTATGAACTCTTAGATGTTTCTGTTATTATATCTAAATGACAATTTTCAAAAATAGTATTTTGTTCTTTTTTAATAAAAACGCTATCATCTATTGTAGGACATAACAGTCAATTTTTATATGTTTTATTATATGTGAGTGGAATTGGGGTGGTTCAGGAAGGTAATGATAATATTTTTTTCTTTTAGTATTTGCTGATAACTGGTCTGATTCCACTAAAAATTGCATTGTCAAAAAGTTCTTATTTTTTTCTTCATTAGACCCTATTACTATTCAATATATATAATCATATATATGATTCTCAACAATACATATATATATATAATATGCATCTATAAATAACATGATTTAATTAGTAACTCAGTTCTGATTAAATATAACAAATGTTACATTTGTTTATGTATTAATAGTTACCACTTAACTGATTGGTAATGCTTCTTTATCTTTTATTTTTACCTATTCTTCTTGTTTTCAAATTTTTGAAAGAGAAGTCTCAGCTTGTGTTCAATTAATTCAAAAGACACAATTGCATTTTATTTGTAGATAGTTTATTCTATTAAGCTTGGTTGAACTTTCATCAAATAATTCATTTCTAAAACAGACTCAATAAATATTTTAGGTGGGATATTTTCAAGTTTAAATTTCAATAAACATGGAGGTTTGTTATCACTTGCAGTAAGATTGTTTATTACAAGAATCTATATGAAAACTGGGATTTTTCTAAGCTTCCATGACTTGAAATAAATAAATGCCTGCACTCATTTCAAAAATATTTTATGTATCTAAAACTTTGAGGCACAGACACCAGGGATGCCGTTTTTTGCACTGCAAATGTTTATAATCTTTTTGGAAAACAGATGTGTAAAGGACAATTTAAAATGCAGCATAGTGTTATATTGAAACAATAAGTGCAGTGACTTCTGGAACACAAGAGAGAAGGCCTACTTAACTCTGCTAATGGAGGCTTTTTTTGATCTATTAAACAGTAGTCATTATCCCTAATTATGGATTTTTTTCAACTTGTTGCAGAGTCTGAGATAGGGAAATACCGTAATCAGTAGTGTGTGTCTCTTCTTTACTGAACAGTCTCCTTGGTTTTTTGTTCTATATAGTAGCTTGAAAAATCATGTTAGTTGTTTCTGAGGTAAATTGACTATACTGGGATGAGTAAATCAAATTTTTAAACTCCAATATTATCTTAAATAGAAGAGATATCAAAGACACAAGGTAAAATATTTTCATTTTACTAGGTAATTATAAGTAGTCTTTCATTTTCTTAAGAATATCACAGCCTAACTAGCAAAAATAAAGTATCTTATTCATATTAAAATGCAATGTGAGTAGTTTTATTTAAAACATGTATTTCCCAAACTAAATTTTACTTCATTGATGGCATTTTCTAAAGTCTTTTTATGTCAGATTACTTTAAATAGTGGTAAGTTTTGGAAGCAATATTTTTTAAAGAGCTCATCATTTTGAATTTTCCAAAATGATAGAATTTGATTTATTTCTACTTACTATATAAAGCCATAGGAAGATAGTCATATAAATCAGTAAAATCCAAATACTTAATGGAAAGATGATAACTATTCATGAGTTAAGACAAGAATGCCCTTAAAATATTTTCAATAATAACTTAATTATTTGACTCCTGTTATGTCTTGAATTGTATCTCCTTACCCTCTGATTTATATTTTGAAGTCTTAGCTTTCAGTACTTCAGAGTGAAATCTTTCTGGGGAATATGGTCCTTACAGAGGTAATCATAGAAAATAATGCTTAATCCAAATGACTGGGTGCCCTATGAACAAGAGAGATTTTTGACACACACATTTATGAACGGACACAGGGAGGAGACAGGCATTTACGAACCAAGGAGAGATGCCTAAAAAAGATTCTGCCCTTAATGTTTGAAGGAACCAACCCTGTCAACACCTTAATTTTAAATTTCCAGGTTTCAGAAGAGTGACACAACAAATTTCTGTGTTTAAGCTACCCAGTTGGTTGTACATTGTAAAAGTAGCTCTAGAACATGAATAAAAACTTTAAATATATAGAGGCGGATAAAACCCTTAAAATACGTATCTGTTTAATAGAAAATAAGGGTTGTCATTGCTTTGGGGGAATGGTAATGCACAAAAATGACCTTTATGTCCTTCCAGGACTTTGAAACCAAAATATCAGCAGAAATAAAATTCACTTGAGAAGAATTTGGAGTAACACTATTTTGTTTTTTGAAACACCATGAAATAGACCACTTAGAAAATGTAAATCAAGACTATAATTTTCAAAGTTTAATTTTAAGAGTAATTGTCATGTTTTTTTAAAGAGTGGAATTACATGTCTGCTTTTTCTAGATTATCAAAAAGATCATTTCAGAAGGCATCTGGTGAGACAGGCTTAACTACGGATTTCAGCTATTTAGTTTCACAATTTACGGAGAAAACAGAGTTCTTTTAGTAGTAGAAAGCACTGGAAAGCCACTAACATAACCTTTTTATAAGCATTTTGCATGCTAGAATGAATTTTAAAATTTCATTTTTATAAGATATTGGACACAAAGAAAATGAAACACATATATAATATTATAACCAAATATTTGATGTTATAATAAAATAAAATATAAACTTATAGTTTTGTATTGTGAACACTTACACAAATTTTATTTTTATCAAATTTTTTTAAGTCAATGCAAAACATTATCTTATATTTTCTGGTCTGATTAACAGTAAACTTATTTTGCATTTGCAACTACTAGGAAAATGCCAGTAGAATAAAGACAATAGGAAAAATCTATTTGAATATTTAATAGTTTGAGATTATTTGTAGTTAAACATTGTGTATTGTATCTATGCTGTTATTTTCTTCAAGTGACCTCTTTGGACTGTCTACAAGAGAGGGGACTCACCAGTGGTTGAGAATTACTGGCTCCCATATACTTGTTCCTTATCTATGGCATGTGATAAACTCATCTATAATTTTTTAATTAAAGAGACAAGCAGTGCCTCAGACTAAATTGGGATTATATTTACAGTGTGGGGTTAGGTACCTTTGTACATCTTTATGAACCATTATAAGAATCATGCTAAAATTATTTATAATTTAAACACTAATTTAATTATATTAAACTTTTTTATTGTATTATAATCTACTGGACTTTTACAATTAAACATTTATCTTCTAAATATTAAAGTTAACTAATTTAGGAACACAGGAGAAATTACATCATAGACTAATATAACATGAATACAAGCACAAACAAAAATATACTTCTTTTTGTTTAAATTTATGAGGTCTGCTGCAATTTTTCACATGCACTGATTGTGTAATGGTGAAGCCAGGGCTTTTATGGTATCCATCACCTGATTAATCTACATTGTATCTATTAAGTAATTTCATTTTGTCTACTCCCTCCTACTTCCCCATTCTTCGGAGTCTCCATGTCTATCATTTCATACTCCATGTCCATGTGTACACATTAATTCCCATTTATAGAAGAGAGCATGCAGTATTTGTCTTTTCATGTATGAGTGGTTTCACTTATGATAATAGCCTCCAGTTCCATCCATATTACTAAAAAAGATATATTTTAATCTTTGCTATGGCTGAATAGTATTTCATTGTGTATGTATACCACATTTTCTCTGTCCATTTATCCATTGATGGACACCTAGGTGGATTCCATGCCTTTGCTACTGTAAATAGTGCTGTGATAAACATACAACTACAGCAATCTTTTTAATACAGTGATTTCTTTTCCTTTGGGTAGATATCCAGCAGTGGAATTGCTGGATTGAATGGTTGTTCAATTGTTTTTAGTTACTTAAGGAATCCCTGTATTTAGGTCACAGTCTTTCTCAGAGGAATGGATTTGAAACCCACTTCTGACAAAATGTGTGCTCTTTCCAGTCTGAATAAGTATTATTAAAAAGACAAAAAGTGACAGATGTTGATGAGCATGCAGAGAAAAGGGAACTCTTATACATTGTTGGTGATCATGCAAATTAGTGTAAACTCTATGGAAAAGCACTTCTTATGTTTAATATTGAAAATGTTCATATAATGTGTGGCATCAGTTCTTGGCTTCCCTCTGTAAAAGCTATTGTTACTAAAATGTCTAAGCATGATGTGCTTGGGTTATTCTGACTGTTAAATTTGTAGGATTCTACATTATACTATGCGTAAGCAATCCTTCAAATATATGTAAACATGAGATTTATTTTTAATCAGTCAAAATAAAGTATTCATATTTTTAATGTTGTATTTTTTGCTATTAACTTTCTTTTTCTAATTTTAGGCAGTATTTTGTATCTATATTATATCAAACAGGTCTTTCAAATAATTATTTAAAACAACTTTTTGAGTAAGAGAATTCTAAGTGCCAGAAATCTGTCTCTTTACCTGGATAAAAGTTGTACTGGAAGAATCTATCTGATGTAACAACGTTTTATATCTGGAGTCCATGGAAAGTTTTAAATATGTAGAAGAAAATTTTAGCAGTAAATTACACTGAATTTTCATTAATTTTACCTTAGTACAGAACTGGCTACCCATTCCCTACCCATAGCCTTATTGCAATCAGCCATGCATGTGTTCCTGGAGAAACTTGCATGCAATTTGTAGAAACCTGAGTGAAAAACAAAATCCTGTTCTCCATATATGAGGATGTGTATTTTCATCACTGAGTTCTGCCTCTGTTCATGGAGCTTGAAACACAGAGTCAGGCAGCCATTACTTCACACATACATATTACCTTCCCCTCATTGCAGTCTCCTTCCTCTGAAGCTAAAACAATATCCAGAGGAGTTAAAGAGCAGTATTCTACCCCTATCTTTAGTATTATGCCTTTTCTTATTTGGAGAGCCAAGCATTAAAGACTAAGACATTGAAAAGTAACTACATTTGAATCGGAAATTAGAAGGTCATTATGCATACACAGGAAAGGTACAGGAAAAGAAAAGACCTGAAAAGAACTGAAGTTACATTGGCACAGAGACAGCCTATACCTATCAAAGCTAAACCAAAACCAAACAAACCGAAAAAAACACCTCAGAAAACCTAGAAGGGAGAGAATCTGATTTCCATAGTTACCACATTATTAGAATGACGTTTTTAGCTTTCAATAATAACAATAATACAAAGAAACAGAAATGTATGGCCCATTCAAAAGAAAAGGAAAGAAAAACAGAAACTATCCCTGAGAAAGACCAGATGGCAGACCTACTAGCCAAAGACTTTTACAGTAGTTACCTTAAACATAATCAAAGAAATTTTTTTAAAAAGAGAATATCATGAGAGAAAATTATGTATGGACAAAATGGAAATATTAATAAAGAGATAAAAAGCCTTTAAAACTGACAAAAATAGAACTAAAAATGACAATCACTAAAATTTTAAAATTAGCCAGAGGAATTCAAAAGCAGATATAATTGGATACAATGCTCAGTACCTGAGTAATGGGATCATTTGTACCCCCAAACCTCAGCATCATACAATACACACAAGTAACAAACTTACACATTTACTCACTGAATCTAAAATTAAATTTGGTGGGGAAAAAAGCCAGATATGAGAAGACAGAATAAAATATCAGCTAACTTGAAGATAGGACAATTGAAATGATCATATTTGAGGCATAAAAAGAAAACAGTATTGAAGAAAAGCAACACACATGGAGACTTCACCAAGTGGACCCATTTAAACATTGTGAGAATTCCAGAACAAAAAAGCAAGAAACAGAGAAAGTATTTGGAGAAATAACAGAAGAAAATGTTCAAAACTTGATCAAAGTCAGAAGATCAACACATTCTGAGTAGGATGAACTCAAAGATGCCCACAGCAAGACACATTTTAATCAAACTGTTGAAAGCCAAAGTCAAAGTAAGAAACATAACTTATCACACACCAAGGACTCCTCAAAAAGATTATCAGCAGATTTCTCATTACATTGGTTGGCCAGAAGGCAGTGGAATGACATATATAAAGTCCTAAGGGAAAAATAAAATAAAACCATCAACTAGGAATTCTATATGTATAAAAATTATCTTTCAAGATCAGAGAAAAAAATAGCACATTTCCAGATAATCAGAAGCTGAGGAGTTTGTTACTACCAGACCTGCTCTGAAAGAAATCCTAAAAGGAGTCCTACAGGTTGAATTGAAAGGACACTGGATAGTAACTCAAATCACATGAGTAAATAAAGATCTCAGGAAAGATAAATATATGAGCAATTATAAAACCTAGTATTAGTGTAACAATAACTTGCATTTCTACCTTTTGTTTACATAATTTAAGAGATTCATGAATAAACAAACAACTGTTAATTTATGTTTTTCAACACACAATGCACAAAGATGTAATTTTGTGACATCAACAACTGAAAATGTTGGGTAGAGGTGTAAACGAGCAGAATTTTTATATGTTATTGAAGTTGATACTCATTCAAATTAAAATTGTTTATCTTTAGGATGTCAAATATAATTTCTATAGTAACATAAAGCAAATAAAAGCAAATATACAAATAAGAAAATGAAAAATGAATTGAAATATTTTACTGCAAAACATTAAAAACAAGAGATAGTAATACAGGAAATGAGATATAAAATGCTATAAGGTATATAAAAATAAATAACAAAATTACAGAAGTAATTCTCTTCTTATTTATAATTACTTAAATGTATAATGGATTAAACTCTCCAAGTGAAAGGCAAAGATTGGCATAATGAATTAAATAAAAAAAAAACCTGTTGTAAAGACACAAATAAGCTAAAAGTGAGAGGATGAAAAATGGTATTCCATACAGAAGATAACCAAAATAATGCAGGTGTGGCTATACAAATAACAGACAAAATAAAATTTAAATTTAAATGTTACAGAGTAGATAGTAAGAACAACTTGCTTCAGTGTATCTAAACATTAGTTTCCCATAAGAAAAATGGAGATAAAATTTCTACCTACTTCACAGAATAGTTGTGAGGTTAAATAAACTAATGTATGTATAAAATTCATATCACAGTGGTTAGAGGAAGGAAATAGGACATAATTCTTAGCTTTTTTTTTAATATTATTAATCATTGAAGATAGCAGCCAAGTACTGAGTGGGAAACTACTCTCATACAGCGTATTGTCCATTTAGTAAAAAAAAGTGATAACAATAGAAATTTGTGTTTTTTTACTTAGTATTTTCTTTGTGTGAGATTCACAATATATGTTTCCTAGTATTTTTCATTTTAGTTTAATCAATAAGAGAGAAGAAAAGCTCCATAAAAACAAGTCCTTCTGTCAGTTTTGTTTTGTTCACCTTAAGACTGCATAGCAATGCGTGATCTTTGTTGGGCACTTAGTAAATTTTTGTTAGCTAATTGTTGATTTTCCTAATTACTAGTTGATTTAAACTCTGTGCTAAAAAAGCTTCCTTTTCTGTCTTTTTGTTTTCTTTAATCTTCAGGAGATATAAACTTTGTAAAAATATAGTTCAAAATAATTGCTTTTGAAATAAGCCAAGATAGGCAAAGGAAAGTTTGTCTTGTAATTCCCACGTTAAGAAAGAAATAGCCTTTGGAATGATCACTGTTAGAATAATTAAGATAACAATACTAGTTCTACATGTCATAAAAAAATCCATGAATGGAACAGAAATTTATTTACAGCTACACTAAGGAGACTGGGGAAGACATAAGTAAATACAATAATGTAAACCCATAACTCCTCTACATAAATTGTATTTCCATCCTTGTTAGGCTGTCCTGACTGGTCTTTGACACCTTGGCTCAGAATGTAATCTAAGGTATCTGGGAGGTTGTATACCATGACATTTGTATTAAGAAGTTGTGCTTTCTTTAATTTTAGTTTTTATTTTTATCAAAGTACTTTATGCAAGCTATTTAAACATCAAATTATTCACTGAGGCCTAGTGAATTATTATTTGTTTGTTTTGTAATATCTCCACAATTTTTATGACTCCAAATAAAGCACATTTATTATCTTACAGTTTCTGTGGGGCAGGAGTCAGGCCAGATTATCTGGGTACTCCTCTGCTAAGGGGCCAATGAGGCTGCAATGGAGGTATTGACTTGAGGCTATGGACTCCTCTCAAGGTTTGACTGGGAATGATACTCTTTCAATGTCAAGTTATTATTGGTAATGTTCCCAGACCAAACCAAGTGTCCAGCTGCTTATTCTCTCTGCCCAATAATGATGCAGATGAACTGGGAAAGAAGGGAGTTTATTTCTATAACCAAGTACAGGGAAGAGGCCTGAAAAGTATCACCAGGCCAACTCAAAATTACAAAGTTTTCCAGAGGTTATATACCTTTTAAACTGTATGTCTACGTGTAAGTGTGCATTCATATAAAGACATAAGTGATTGACTTCTTGTAATCTGTAACCTTCCTTTGAAGCCTCAGTAAATTTACCTAATCTAAATGGGTCCGGGTGCTAGGATGATTACCTTTATATTTTCTCCTGCTAAATTACAGAAATTTGGAGAATTCCTTCAGATTCCCAAAAACTTGTTTGTGGAGGTCTGGGGAGTTTCTTCAGGTCCCCAGTAAAACTTGTTTAATCCTAAACTAGTCCTGTTAAGAATTTCTTCGTTATCTTGTCATGCTTCAAGCCCCAGGAAAAGCCTAGGTAAAACTCTTGGGGGCCTCTTGTTACATTCCAGCCTTTGTGCAAGGACACTGACTTTATTAGCTTTTAATATTTAAATTAACCACTCAGTCGGTGCTGAAATAGTTGTTATGGAGGCCTGCATTAGTGATACTTGACCTGCCACATTAATATTTACATTCTCACTACTTTTTAGATTGCGGGCTTCAGGGTCTTGCTAGCCAGCCATTAGCTAGGAAGTGCCCTCAACGCCTTGACACCTGAGTCTTCCCAACATGACCTGTTTCATCCTCAAAGAAAGCAATGGAGAGAGAGTGTCTACTACCAAGACAGGTTTAATTTTTTTTTTTTTTTTTTTTTTTTTTTTCAGATATAGTCTCATTCTATCACCCAGGCTGGAGTGCAGAGGCACAATCTCGGCTCACTGCAAGGTCCCCCTTCAGGGTTCACGCCACTCTCCTGCCTCAGCCTCCCATGTAGCTGGGACAACAGGCGCCCACTACCACAGCCAGCTATTTTTTTGTATTTTTAGTAGAGACGGGGTTTCACCGTGTTAGCCAGGATGGACTCGATCTTCTGATCTTGTGATTCACCCACTCTGGCCTCCCAAAGTACTGGGATTACAAGCATGAGCCACTGCGCCCAGCCCAACACAGGTTTAATCTTAAGTAACAACATAAAAGTGACATTCCCATAACTTTCATTGTACTGGTTATAAGCAAGTCACACACGTTGCCCATACTCAGGGGAGGAGATTACTCAACATCATGAATGCAAGGAGACGGGTCACCTTAGAGTACATTCCCCACACGTAGTACAAAACACCCTCTGTGCCCCACATAGCTCCATGATGTCTCAGAGCCAGCTGCTCTCAACTCTTTTATCTGTTGTTGTTTTTCTTTTGCTTTACCTCTTGCATTTAAATGATATGATCATGTAACAGCTTCTTAAAACTATCAGCTTTACAAATGTTTTAATGTCCTGCCATGGAGGATAAGCATTTATCTGTGTGATATATTGCACTGCATCACCAAATAAATTCATGAGACATATTCATAGTCACACATCCGCATTCACACACACTTATATAGTATTAATAGCCCATAAATTAAAAATAGTTTTTATTTTTTATTTGTGTATTACTTTATATTCATTCATATTTTATTATTTTATATTGAATATTATTTATTGTTTGCATTAGGACTACATACATGTCATTTTCAACCCGGCCCCATAGTATTCAGCTATCTAAACATTTCTTAATCAACCTGTTTTCCCCTAAAATTAATAGTTGCCTTATTTTGCATTTGCTTAGTCTTTAATGTAATTATTACAAGTTCAATCACAAATACTTTTTCCATGGAATTATTAAATTCTACATTCAATGTGTTGAAATGCAAAAGGCATTTGTCAATATCATTTTCTTGGACCAGGTACCATCTGAAATACTCATACTAAAACGATATACTTTCTGTTTCACAGCTGTCATCTAACTTTTTTCTTAATCTTTATCCCAGGGAAGGTTTTAATACCTCTCTCATATTCTGAATCCTATGTCATCCTCTTTTCATTTGCCCTCTCATTTTTGGGAGTATCTTCATGACATGGTTTGGCTGTGTACCCAACCAAATCTCATCTGGAATTGTAGTTCCCATAATTTCCACATGTCGTGGGAGGTACCTGATGGGGAGTAATTGAATCCTGGTGGCGGGGACCTCCATGCTGTTCTCGTGATAGTGAGTGAGTTTTCTTGAGATCTGATGGTTTTATAAGGGTTTTTTTTTTTTCCACCTTTCACTCATTCTTCTCCTTCCTGCCACCACGTGAAGAAGTATGTATTTGTTTCCCCTTCTGCCGTGATTGTAAGTTTCCCGAGGCCTCATCAGCCACGCTGAACTTTGAGTCAATTGAACCTCTTTTCTTTATAAATTACCCAGTTTTGGTATGTCTTTATTAGTAGCATGGGAATAAACTAGTACAGTAAACTGGTACTAGGCAGTGGGGAGCTGCTGTAAAGATACCTGAAAATGTAGAAGCAACTTTCAGAACTGGGTAACAGACAGAAGTTGTAATAGTTTGGAGGGCTCAGAAGAAGACAGGAGTATGTGGGAAAGTTTGGAACTCTCTAGTTACTTGCAGGGCTCAGAAGACAAGAAGATGTGAGAAAGTTTGGAGCTTCCTAGTGACTGGTGAATGACTTTGACCACAATGCTGATAGTGATACGGATAATACAGCCCAGGTTGAGGTGGCCTCAGATGGAGATGAGGAACTTTTTGGGAACTGGAGTAAGGTCACTCGTGCTATGCAAAGAGACTGGTGTCTTTTTGTCCCTGCCTTAGAGATCTGTTGAACTTTGAACTTGAGAGAGATGATATAGGGTGAAGAAAATTTCTAAGTGGCAAAGCATTCAAGAGAAAGCAGAGCATAAAAGTTTAGGTAATTTGCAGCCTAACGATGTGATAGAAAAGAAAATCCCATTTTCTGGGGAGAAATTCAAGCCTGCTTCAGAAATTTGCATAAGTAACAAGGAGCAGAATGTTAATCTCCAAGATAATGGGAAAAATGTCTCCAGGGCATGTCAGAAACCTACACAGCAGCCCTTCCCATCAAAAGACTGGAGGCCTAAAAGGGAAAAGTGGTTTCCTGGGCTGGGCCCAGGGTCTTTCTTCTCTATGCAGCCTCAGCACATGGTGCCCTGCATCCCAGATGTTTCAGCTCCAGCCATGGCTAAAAGGGGCCAACTTACAGCTCAGGCCATTGATTCAAAGGCTGTAAGTCCCAAGTCTTGGTTGCTTACACATGGTGTTGAACCTTTGCATGCACAACAGTCAAGAATTGAGGTTTGGGAACCTCTGCCTTGATTTCAGAGGATGTACAGAAATGCCTGGATATCCAGTCAGAAGTTTGCTGCAGGGGCAGAGCCCTCATGGAGAACCTCTACTAGGGACCTATGGAACGCATATGTGGGGTTCGATCCCCACAGAGTCCCTCACTGGGGCACTGCCTGATGGACCAGTGAAAAGAGGGCCACCATCTTCCAGACCCCAGAATGATTGATTCACTGATATCTTTCACCATGTACCTGGAAAAGTCACAGGCATTCAGTGCCAGTCTGTGAAAGCAGACAGAAGGGTAACTGTACCCTGCAAAGCCACAGGGGTGGCGCTGCCCAAGGCCATAAGAGCCCACCTCTTGCATCAGTGTGACTTGGATGTAAGAAACTGAGTGAAAGGAGATTAGTTTGGAGCTTTAAGATTTAAGTACTGCCTTGTTGGATTTCGAACTTGCATGGGGCCTGTAGCACCTTTGTTTTGGCAGATTTCTCCCATTTGGAACAGGTGTATTTACCCAATACCTGTACCCTCATTATATTTAGAAACTAACTAATTTGCTTTTGATTTTACAGACTCATAGGTGGAAGTCACTTGCCTCATCTCAGATAAAACTTTGTACTTGGACTTTCAGGTTCATGATGAAATGAATTAAGACTCTGGGGGACTTTTGGAAAAGTATGATTGTGTTTTGAAATTTTAGGACATGAGATTTGTGAGGAGCAAGGAGTAGAATGATATTGTTTAGCTCTGTCCTCACCCAAATATCATCTTGAACTGTAGTTCTAATAACCCTCACATGCATGGGAGGGACCCAGTGGGTAGTAATTGAATCATGTGGTAATCATGCTGTTCTCATGAAATCTGAGTGTTTCATATGGGGATTTCCCCTCTTTTGCTCATTCTTCTCCTTCCTGCCAGCATGTGAAGAAGGATGTGTTTGTTGCCCCTTCTGCCATAATTGTAAGTTTCCTGAGGCCTCCCCTGCCATCCTATGAGTCAATTCAACCTCTTTCCTTTATAAATTACCTAGTCTCAGTATGTCTTTATTAGCAATGTTAGAACAGACTGATATACTCCAAAATAAGCACTCTTGAAAAGGATTCATGCTGGTGAAGGTTTTGAGATGTCATATGTAAGATAGTACTTGTATTCTACTTGAATGAAAATGATAATGCAGCTGGAAATAGAATTCTAGGTTAGAAATAACTTACTAATGTTTAAGTCTTTGTTCCATTATCTCCCTGTTTTCAGTTTATCTCTGAAAAATTCAATGACTTGTTGATTATTGATTATTTCACATGGTCTTCTTCAATTTAATATTTTAGCATGTTTTATTCTCCAAAATCTGAAAATTGTTGATAATATGAGATGATATTAGCCTGCTTTTAATCGTTGTGCTGGGCAATCCATTGAATGCTTTAAATCTGCAAATCTACATTTCACAGTTCTATGCAATATATTGAATTATTTATTCAGTGATTTTATTTTCTCTCTTTTTTTGTTATTTCTTCCTGGATCCCCAGTATTTGTGGGTTAGATGTCAGACCCAAATCACTAATTTTTCTACTTTTATTTTATTTTTTCATTTTTCTTTCTTTCTGTATGTGTGTTTATGAACATGTGTGTGATTTAAGGGAGTTCATTCTCAAATTTATTTTTCAGCTCTGTAGAGATTCTCATTTTTGTTAAGAAAGCTTTAATTACCAAAATTGCTTTCTTGTTCTTCGTCATTTTTAAAATTAATTTTATAATATTTAGAATACTTATAATATCTTTTTATTTTTCTTTGGATATAAGTGTTACTAGGATATATAATGTCATTCTCCCTGTGTAGTTTTGTTTCACCACAAATCACTTATTTTTAAATAATGCTTTGATTTTCATCTTTCACACTAGAAGTGTTCCTCAGTATGTCATTATTTTTAGCTGTCTTCTCATATTAAAGAAGGGAACACTAGAAACTGAGTAAAGCACCTGTGTATGGAGAGGATTGGTTTATTGACCATGGGTTTCACTGTGGAATGTACCAGTTGGGTTGAATTTTCTAGACTCCTCTTAGAGAATACTATTCAGTTTGCCGAGAACAAAGATCAGGAGTCACAATATTTGGTCAATAATTTTTTCCACAAATTCTCTAATTTACTGTAGAAGCTCCTCCTCCTACAAGGCTTAGATATCTTTAGTAAAAACAATTTTGTTTTTCTTCCCAGAGAATAAATCTCTAGTCTTCTGGTAGTGTGCATGAGTGCATTTGAATGCAGGGGCAGTTAACATACTCTCCAGAGTAGGGAAAAGGATCTCAGGGATTGAGGAGGGGAATTCGATCATATTTCTAAACATACATTCTAGCAATCTTCTGTATTTGTGATTCATTCTCCCTTAAGATTCAGGTTGCTTTTTACTGCTGAACTAGGATTCAACTTTCTCTTGTCTGCTAATTCAATGATGCTTGTTTTTATGGTGCTTCACGATTTCCAATATGTGTTTTCTTTTAAGTAAAATGTTATGGGTACATAGTAGGCATATATATTTATGAGGAACATGATATATTTTGATACAGGTATATAAGGCATAATAATCACATCAGTGTAAACGGGGTATTCATCACATCAAGCATTTGCCATTTATTTGTGTTACAAACATTCCAATTATATTATTTTAGTTATTATAAATGTATAATGTTTTAAAATGCCTAATAAATTACTGTTGACTGTAGTTACCCTGCTCTAGAATCAACCACTAGATCTTATTTATATTTAACTACCCATTTCTACCCACCAGCCATTCTCACTTTCACCTCACCCCATCCCACCCCACCACCACTACCCATCCCATGTTCTGGTAACCATTCTACTCCTTTTATCTATGAATTCAGTTGTTTTAATTATTAGCTCCCATAAATAAGTGAGAACATGCAAAGTTTAGTTTTCTGAGCCTGGGTCCTTCAGTTCCATCCATGTTGTTGCAAATGGTAGGTTTTGTCTCCCATTCTCTTGATCCTTGTGGGTAGAAATATATATAACACTTTATTTTCATTATGGTGGGAGGTCCAAGGGACTGGAACAAAGGGTATATATTAAATCCTCCACATTTCCTCTAAATTTAAGACAATCCTTATATATAATTTTTAGTGAGTAAAATGAAACCAAATATTAGTTTTAGCAAATTGATTTTAAAAACTATGAACTGAACAGTAGTACTTAATAATTTTAAGTAATTGGCAAATGATAGCTGTATCATTATTTTCTGTGGCTGCTGTAATAAATCAACAGAAAATAAATAAATTAAAACAATAGAAAATTATTTTCTTACTCTTTTGGAGCTCAGGATTCCAGAATCAAATTTCTGGCAGGAATATGTTCCCTCTAGAAGTTCTGAAGAAGAATCTGCTTGGGGAATCTCTCATAGATTCTGGTGGCTGGTGGCAATACTTGGTATTTTTTCACTTGAACATGCATAATGCAATGTATGCTTCTATTTTCACAGTATCTTCTCCTCTGTTTCTTGGTGTTTCTGTTGATGTTGTTTTGCTTTTGTTTTTAATTGCTTTTCATTTTCTGTATGTTCTCTTTTTTTTTTTTCTTTTTTCATTCCAAATAAGGTGACATTCACAGATTCCAAGTATTTGGTTGTATACACATCTTTAGTTTGGGGGTTGGGACATCATTCAATCCACTACAGCAGCATTAAAAAATAATTTAGGCACAATTTTGATATCATTTTTTAAAAAGCAAAGAACACAGAATTGAACATATTCTTAAGAATGTACTTAGTGTGTTACATGATATGAATATAGTATCTAATACTTAAACATTTCATTTGTAGAAGAGATAAATAAAATAGATGAACAAACTAAGCCACAAACGGAAGTACCTATTCACTAATGCATAACAAAATAAGATGCTACTAGACCAATATTATTAGAACAGATGATATTCTTTGTGTGTGCAATGTAGCAAAACCTAATATGAGGAACAGAATTGACATAGTACTTACCAGCAATGGTTCACAGAGCACATACTACTAGGAATTGACTTCATATCTAAAGTAAGCAAAAATGCATTTCTCTAGAAATGTGAAAAATAAGCTCAAACACTATGTGATTTGTTGGTTTAATAATCTTAATTCCTTCATTAGTATTAGAAAAAATTTGGTTCTACCAATGACTATGTAATTTTGCTTCTTCTTAAAATATGAAATAATCTTCAGTGAAACAAAAATGTAAAACTTTAGATTGTTGTAATCCGAGAGGATCATGCAGAAAGAACAATGTAAATATAGCTGATGCTTTGATTAACCTAAAAGGAATATTTTTAGCTTTTATTTTAAACTCTCAAAGATATTTTACTTCTTTTGGTATTATCAGTGTTTTCTCATATTAGGCAATTTATTGGATATTCTACATGAAAATATAATATTTTTAAAGTGAGATACAAAATTGAGTGTATATGTGACAAATTTAAAATGCTAATATTTCTTTATAGCAGTTAAGATTTGCTGATTCAAAAAGCAATTACAATTCCAATTAAATTTATTACCATACTGTCCTAGCAGCAAAATCTATTTCCTTATAATACTGACATTTATATTGATGTCTGACTGTTGGCTTAATTACACTTAAGCTATTAATAGAACATCAACTCTGCATTGTACTTCTAGATAACTCGTCCGTATTTGTATAGTTTGTCAATTCAACTGGTAAAAGTCTGTGTGCTATGAAGGAATAAGATTACTGAATGGATAATCTAATCCCGTCATTAAAATAAAACCTATTTTGAGATCAACATAGATCTTTCTCTTTTATAATGACCAACTCAGCTTCATTCTGATAAAGCAAGTTGATTAGAATTTTTTTCAAAAAGCTATTAAGACAATTGGAATAAAATAATAACTTAAATAAATTGGGTTATTTTTCTTTTATATAAAAAGTTTCAGAGGTAGACAACTTAGAGACTGAATAGTAATTTCCAGCTTTCTCTTTTGCAGCATTTATTTACCTCTTCTCAGAGGCTTAGTTTATTTGGTCATGTTTCAGAAAGCAAGATGGTGCAGAATCAAGCAGAAAGGGCATATGAAACCTTAGAGTCCATTTTTCCTGTTAAATGACTTTACTAGAAGTGTTACATTGTAACTCCTTTTTATATGCTGTTGACAGAAGATATACCACAGCATACCACATAGCTAACCTATTATCAAGAAAGGATATGTGGTAGGGAGAGTAATGGCTCCCCAAAGATATACATGTTTTGATTTCAAGAACCCATGAATTGGTTACTTCTCTGGCTACAAAATTCCTTGCAGATGTGATTAAATTAAAGACTTTGACATGGGAAAATTAACCTGTAGTACTGGGGTGAACCCAATCTAATCACAAGTTCTTAATAGCTGGGAACCCTTCCCAGCTGGGTCAGAGAGGGAAATGTGTCCATGTAAGAGACATCAGAGAAATAATGTGAAAAAGAACAGTTTGCTGTTCCTGGCATTAAAGATGAAGGAAGATAGCCATGAGCCAAGGAATGTGAGAGATATCTAGAAGCTGGACAAAGTCAAGGAAATCTATTTTTCCCTAGAGACTCTGGAAAGGATCTCACTGGGTTGACACTTAGAGTTTAAACTATTAAGACCTGTACCAGATTTCTGACCTACAGGATGTTCGTTGTAAAGTACATGATAGTCTATCTATTAGCAAACTAATATTTATCACATTCCTTTTAAAGTAGCATGTGTATATAGTCATCACTTCTAAAAGTCTTCTCTTGTCTCATAGAAAAGAGTTTTCTCCTTTCCTCCTCTCCAAGATAAGAACAATCATATGCTTGTAATTAATCATTCATTTTGACCTGCTTTATGTCTCCTGAAATTTCTATTCATTCAGTTTTCTTCTATTTCTTTACTGTCAACCTAAAATGTGATCAACTTCCTATCCAAAACACATTCCTAAATATACACACACAATTTACTTCTACTTTGTTTCTCCCGTTCCCACTCAACCTGTCATAAGAAACATGTTGCTCATAACACTTCATTAAAATTGCTGCTTCCGGAGGCCCTGATGACCTCCTCATTGCAAAATCAGTAGATCTGCAAAAAAAAAAAAAAAAAAAAATCTGTTTGACCTTTATTCAATTAAATATTTATCATCATTCACTATTACACAAGCAACCCAATTTTTATCTTGGTTTTCATAACTTGAAATTATTGACAGTGCTCAATCTATTTTGGTGGGTCTTCCATGTCTACTTAAATCTTAAAAGTTTGGAATGTTTACCATTCTGCCATTAGAACTTATTTTTTTCTGAATACTTCCCTTGCTCATTTTATCTCCTAAATTGGCATCAGCTCTTCTCTAAAAGCTGATTTCTCCCTAATCTGGACCCCTGGTCTCAACTCTGTCTTAGCAGCAAACCTTATTTTCTAGACATTTTCACTTGGATTTTGGTTTAGTGATGTCTTACTAAATAACAAACCAACCCAAAACTGAGGCCCTTGATTGAGTCAGGAAACAATTTATTTGCACATATACCTGCAGTCAGGGCTGAGCTCTGTTGGATAACTCTGCTGATCCTCCGAGCATCCACTCCTTTTCATTTAAAAATTTAGATACCTAAAGATTGAAATAAGTTTTTATTCTTGACATTTAAGTGTTAAACGGGGCCTTTCTCTTTCTTTGTACTCTTAGATACCTTTCACAAAATGACTAACTGTAGTGTTTGTTGTTTCTTATCCATTGAATTAGCCATCAATACCATTGAATGTACCTGAGAAATGTTTCTAAGTTCCGCCTTTAATGTTTGATGACTTTGTTATTTCAGTCTTTAATAATTCTGACTTAAAATATTTTTGTATCCAATTCTTCTTCCATTTTCATGGGTAAACTGATATTATCAGCCATGTTAAGATCACTCACTATTTAATTTTGTTTTTTCCTAAATAAAATCAGTGTTTATTACTTATTCTTTTTCACAATTATATTAGAAAAACAGATCTCTAATATGGTTACTTCTACCAATAGTTACATTCTAAATAGTAAAGAAGATATCCCACTATGAATTGAGAAAGCCAAAGATATATATATATATACACATACATACACATATAATTTTTTGGTTTGTTTGTTTTTTTTTTTTTTTTTGGAGATGGAGTCTCACTCTGTCACCCAGGCTGGAGTGAAATGGTGCCATCTCAACTCACTGCAACCTCCACCTCCCAGGTTCAAGCAATTATTCTGCCTTAGCCTCCTAAGTAGCTGGGATTACAGGTGTGGTGGAGTGTACTCCAGTGCACTCAGTTTGTATTTTTAGTAGAGATGGGGTTTCACCATGTTAGCCAGACTGGTTTTGAACTCCCGACCTCAAGTGATCTGCTCATCTCAGGTTCCTAAAGTGCTGGGATTACAAGTATGAGCCACCGCACCTGGCCCAAAGAGATATATTACTTGTAATGCAGTCATACTAATTTACATTTATTAAGTAGGGTAATTTCAAAATAATACGTCATGTGTTTAATTTTAATTCAATAATACAGCAGAATTATGCTAAAGGGAAAAAATGTAAGACATTGATTACTCTCCTGGAAATCACATAAACACTATATTTGTTGTGAAAAAGCAGATAGCAAAAAGTCATTATAAGATAAACTAAAATCTGGACCAATAGAAAAATCACCAAATACTGAAGCAACATATAAAACCTTGTAGGACAAGTTAAATAAAGTTGAAGATGTGCACATCCTGTAACACAGTTTTTTCACTCGCAACTTGATAACCCTGAGAAATGTTTATGCATATGCATAAAGAGACATGCCCATGAATGTTCACTACAGTATTGATTTCAAAAATTTTAAAAGGCTAGGTTAAATGTCAATAAACAGAAGAATCAAAAAATAAATGATGGTAGAGTCCGCTAAAATGAATATTAAAAAAAAATCTTCACTACGTGGAACAACATGGATACACCTCAAAACGAGTCTAACTGGAAAAAATTGCAAAAAGATATATGAATTATGATATCATTGATACAAAGCTTAAACCATTAAGAAATGTTGTACAATATGTATCTATATAGAGATACAAAAATGTAGAAAAACGGTTATGAAATTAAAACACTTGGCAGATGTAGATGCAGTTGGAAGAAAGGAGAAAAGGAGAGAATGGAATTAAGTGAGAAGAAAATAGTGCAAATTAATATTATTTGGGATGTGTGCCTTACATCATATATATATATATATACATACATATATATATATGAATATGTGATTCTATGAAGAAAATAGAAGAAATTATTGAGGCTTGAGATACATGGTGGCTAATTAGGGTATCTTATTTTTTCTATATATAATTATTGCATTCAGACTATTTAAAAATTAAAAGTAATAATAATAAAATAATAGCAGTAATACCAATAAACAATATAGAATAAAGTCACTGCAGACCTAGGTCCTTCTTGCATATGTAAAAACTTGAGACTTAAACAACAAGTACATATTCCTGGGATATAATTTTTTCTTAAATAGTTCTACACATGAAAGTGTTTTGTCAGCTTTTATATTGAATATGTATTTGACAGTATGTAGTAAATTGTCCCACTACAGCATTTTATACATACTCAGCCCTTAGTCTAATACTAGCATAAAGAAAAACGATCCTGATATGTTACAGCCTATAAAATATTTAGCTTAATGTCATAAGGTTCTTAGCAAATTTTGATACTTCAAAAAGAAAAATGAAGGTAAAATCTCAATGAAACATGAAGGATTGATTTTGCGAGATTAATGAATTAAAACTCTTCACACTTCATTCTGAAGATGACACACTCTGGTG
The DNA here is from genome assembly GCF_002776525.5 of Piliocolobus tephrosceles. NCBI lineage: Eukaryota > Metazoa > Chordata > Mammalia > Primates > Cercopithecidae > Piliocolobus > Piliocolobus tephrosceles. The sequence goes on along the minus strand of NC_045434.1, from coordinate 115,965,187 downwards.
TGTCACAAGAAATACCATATACCCAAAGGAGCCAGCTTCAAAAATTATTAGTATCTATTTTTTGTCAACCACTCTCCTGAGAATTCATGTTACAAAGAAAATTCACAGCACCTACTTTAAAGAGTTAACAATGTAGTAACAGGAACAATTCTGAAAATAAATTATAATAATATAACAGCCATGATAATAGAAAGTATGTGCAAAGTGGAATAAATGTCGTACAAATGTACTGTCTTGGAAAAAACCCTTGGTTAACTAATGCACAAAGATGTTGATTTTGAGCATTGTACCACTGGGGACATTAATTTTGTAAAAAAATGGTTTTGAGTTGTCACATTGGTCAATTAAAATATTAGTGTACTGTAAAGCTGATGTAATAAAGCACTTCTGTGAGAACAGTTCAGGAAATTATAAACACATGTTTGTATAAATTAGTAATAAAACATATTGAGAAAATTACAAATCATAGAATGTGGTGATTAATTTCAATGATCAAATATACCTTCTAAAATCAATTTTTCAATGAAATGGACATCACTTGTTTTAGAGTATCAATTTTATTGTACTAATAATATAATACTAATTTAATACATATCTAATCTTGATATATTAATAAATAAAACAATATTCATCTGAACATATGTCTCTTGGTTTTCAGTCCACAGTTCTTGGAGAAGTCTTCCTGATTGCATAGTGTATTAGCCAGGATTCTCCTGAGAAACAGAGTTAATGGGAAATATACACATAAGTTTCTTTACTTTTAGTTTTTGTGGGTACATAGTAGGTGTATATATTTATAGGGTATGTGAGATATTTTGATACAGGCATGTAATGTGTGTATTTTTATACTTTAAGAGGAGATTTATTATGGGAATTGCATTACATTATTATCTAGTTCAAGAAATCCCCTTCTATGCTGTCTGCAAGTTGGAGAAACAGAGAAACTGATGATATAAATCAGTCTTAAGTCTGAAGACCTGAGAAATTAGGAAACCGCTGGTGTAAGTCTCAGACTCTGAAGATCCAGGAACCAGGATCTCTTATGTCCAAGGGAAGAAGAAGGTGGATGTCTCAGCTCAAAGAGAGAGATAAATTTTACCCTCCCTCCATGATTTACTCTATTCAGGCTCTACAAAGACTGGATAATGCTCACCCACATGGGTGAAGGATATCTTTTTTACTCAGTCTACTGATTCAAATGCTAATCTCTTCTGGAAGCACACTGACAGATACACCCAGAAATAATAATTTACCAACTATTTGGGCATCCTTTAGCTCAGTCAAGTTGACATGTAAAATTAGCCATCACAGATAGCTCAGAATAATGAATCTAATTTGAAAATCAGAAACATTAAATATGTTAATATAATCTTACCATCCTAAGGCCATTTCCCCTCCCACCTTGATAGAGATGGTCTTTTCTAGATCATAAGACACAGTAAAAAGATAATTCGACAGAGGAAAAAATGTAATTTTTATATAAATATAAAATGTGAACACAGGTCAAATACTCTAACTAATTCAAGAATGAGGGAACTAGAAAGGAATAAAAAATATTATATTAATATATAGGCAATTAAGAAAGCTGAAATGAATTTAATACATACAAAACTGGCATCATTCACAGAAGAGGTCAAGAATAAATTATACTTCCTTTCAACAACATTAATTTTAATTTCTCTGAAAGTTAATTATTTACATTACTATCAAAATTCCAGAATATATCAAATTGTAAAATAGTTTGATGACCATGAAGGATGCTGACCTCCATAGAATCAAATAACCTGATAATGTTTTGCCATGTTTAACTCTTTCACAATTTTTGTTTTTGTCAAAAGCTTAGAAACAACAGAAAAAAAATAGATATAGAAATAACTTAGAAAATTTTATTAATTTCCTGAAAAAAAGAACAATGAAACAAAAATAAAGCTTGTTTTAACAGACTGCAATATGATTCAAGATTGTAGTGTTCCTAGACACTATTTTTCTCATATACACCTAGAACAGAGGGCTAAAAGAGGGTTTGTGATGCCTTCTCAGATCATGTATTCTCCCAACTCCCACTTAGCCATTTATAGTACCCAAAATGTTTAGTGCCAAATTGATCCCTTTGTTGCCCTTATTTTAGATATTTCAGTCAAGCTTGTATTGTCCCATTGATATCTGACCCACTAGAAGAAGGCTGTGAGCAGAAAAATGGAAGAGAAGTGGAATTATTACCCCTACTCCAAAAATGCTGTAACAAGAGGAAAAAAAAAAAAAAACTAAAATTATTTCAGGCATTTTTTCGGCAATTTCTCTTAATGTTTGCAAACCATTCTGCTTTACAACAATGTAACATGCTGACAAAGGATGGAATATACAGAATTCTAAATTTGTCCAATTTTGTCTGAAAAGCATACTCAATGCTCTTTTAATAGTAAGCCTCTAAAAATGTACTATGTGTTAACACCTGTTATTTTAACAGTGTGAGAATTATGAATTAAAATTTTATTTATGTATATATATTTATCTATATATACGTTACATGTACAAAATTTTACATATAGGGTATATACATAATGAAATATATGTAGTGAGATATCTCTTTCTGTATATCTATCTTCTCAGTCTGAAAAAGTTATTTTTTATAGGAAAAAGTGTAATACTGACATTTCTTTTGCTTTGTATTTCTATATGAGTGATGAAAATCCTGCAGAAGCAAAAATTGATTTTAATAGATAGAGGATACATACAAGGAAGTTACACATAAAACATGCTTGTTAGTATTTTGATATATTATTCCCCATGTGCTTCTCTTTACTTATGCTGTATCTAAGCACTGCTTAGTAAACCATGTATTCTATCTTGCCTTCGGATGAAAATTTCTCCTTCCTTTTTCACCTCCTCCTACTTCTGGGCTGCCACTGCCATTAGCTTTTTCTTTTCCTCTTTTATCTTTTATATTTTACCCTCTGCTTTCTCCTCCTTCTCCTCTTCTTTTCTTCTCCTTCCCCTTGTCAGCCTCCTCCTACTTCTCCTGTCTCTTCTTTTTATATATTTCTCGTCGTCTACTTCCTTTCTCTCCTTGTCCTCCCCCATTTCTTCCCTCTTCTCTTTTCTCTCTCCTATCTTCTTTTATACTCCTCACTTCTACATTTGCCTCTCTATAACTATCAGTTTTGTGGTTGCTATCACCTTGTTACACAAAATTTTTAATACCTAACTAGGTTTAGATGGGTCAGAACTTGTTTTACAAAATGTTAGAGTACTACAATTTCAGTCACCAATCTGCAATTCAAGTCGCTGGTGACTTGACTCAGATTCTTGTACAGGTACAACTACATTGAGTAGTAGCTTTGTACAAATTCTAATTCCAATTAGCACAGTTTAAAAAGTGTCTCATCAAAGCTAAGGGAAGGCCTAGACTTTGTAAATCTTTAATATGCATACGTATGTGAAATATATAATGTAAAATTTTTTTGAAAACAATGTATTCAGAAGTTGGGGAAGTTTAAATTACTTAACAGTGCCCTTTTTACCTACGGTCATTGACTTTGTAAAAATAAACATCGTATTCATATTTATATCTTTGTGTATACTTACGCAAATATATATTTTCTATGTATCTACATAAATATATAAAATGATACATGCATATCTATATAATGAGAAATAGAAATATAGACTCCAGTATTAATAAGGTACACTTGCTATCTGAATTTTTTTTGTTGTTCCTAAATTTTGAATAACAAATAGAAGAAGCAAGGGCATCAAGGAATATATCCCTATATCAAACATTTTACACCAAGCTGCTACATATCTGAAGTAAAGAAACAAGAGTTCAGATCACCAGAGAGAACCCTAATCTTGAACGGGTCATAGCTGCAAATTTTGTTTAGCTGATTGATGGGCTTAGGCAACTCTGCCCCCTTGTGGTGTTCAATGGGCTCATAGGAAACCAATATCCTGCAGGTCATAAATTTGGAAACAATTCTCACATGCCATTGACTGTGCCTAAGCATTAAAATCAAATGCCTGGACAATATTGTTATTCTTATGGGTCCCAGGAGTACTGGGAGGAAAAATATGAACCAGTTTTGATAAGAGTGGAAGAACTGAGACAAACAAGCAATCTCTGTGGCTTTACATATTACATTTCTCAGTGTCGGTGTTTTGCGGTCAGTTATCCGTAAGTGATATAGCAGCTCATGCTTCTCTGTATTGTGCCACAAACTTCTTCTAGGTTCCTCCAGTCCTCTGTTATATGCCAAATCTTTCCAGCAAATAGGACATTTAAAAAGCAGAGAATTGTGCTTGAGGCTTTTTGTGCCCCAAACGTACAAATGTCATGTGTCTTTTTTGTCCAAATTCAACAGTCTAGAACCCAGTCACATAGTCATACCTAAATACGATGATGACTAAAAATGTAGTCTAATTTAGTCAAAGGACAGAGAAATAAATTTGGTAGACAGATAACCAGCTGCGATTCTTTTGTTAAAATTAGGTCTCAGATATTTGCAGATCCCACTGACTGATTCATAACCCTCAAAGAAACACCTTTAAACAAAAAAATTTTTAATTTAAATTTAATACAATTTAACACTTAGAGAAAATCCCCATAAGTGATATAAAAAGTTAGCAAAATAGGCTAGACTAAACAGTACTATACGTATATCAGAAATAACAGTAACAATCTTTTGTGGAACACAGCCCCTTTCTCATGTTAGACATCCCTACCCTCTCCCTCAAAGCTCACTGTTCCAGAAAGGGTAATGAGTCACTAGACTCTCAAAAAGTCCCAGAAGAGCTGGTGCAATAACTAAGAGGTTCTAGAAAGTAGAATGTTGATGTGTTATATTTTTCAAGAAATATAACAATACATTCAAATGCAACTGGTATTATAAAAAGAAAAAAAAAAAAAAAAAAAACAAGATGCATCTTCTTAAAAATCCCAACAGTCTTGCTCTAAAAACAAAATAAAAAGTGTAATGTGGATAGGTCAGTTTGACACTCAGTGTAGTGTCTTCACAAATAGTTTATTACTGAGTAAAACCCTTTTCCATATATTTCAAAATGAGAAACTCCAACCGAAGCCTAAACTCTCCTATATTACAGTAATACTAGACATACAGTTGCACTTGCAGCTCCGTAGACTGAAGGAAGATGCTGGGCATCCTGTGGTCTTCAGCTTATAAGTATCTTCACAAGCATTGGGGTAGAGGTGACAGCAAGAGAAAAATCCCCCTTTTTTCTAGTATTACCATAGTGATTAGCTTTCTGCTCTTCGCTTGGTTTATCTTAAGTTCCTGTCAGTGAACAACTTCATATACTTGTCGTGTTTGTTCTTGCTCTCCTCCTTTTGTTGTTTCTTGCTGTTTTTTGTTTAATCCATACATGTTATCATTTTCCTCCACGTGGCAAACATTTAAATTCTGACTCATTTGTGAGGGTATACATTTGTTAATTGCTTTGAGTGTCATGTCAAATGTTCTAACTTAGGAAATTTGGATCTGACTTAACTTTCTTTTCCCACTTCTATGTGGGCCACTCCACACACTCCAGCTTCTGGATTTTCCACTTCAGCAAGCTGCCATCTTGGGCTGAGATTGTGGGCAGTTATTGAGAGATAACTTATATCGCAGTAACCAACAGAAATGACCATTCAGCTTTCAGTAAACTTTTGCAAAGTTTTCACATTAATCACAGAAATTGACCTTAACCCACATGCATACAACGTTTCTCAGGTTCACTCTTTTTCCTTCAGGCCACTTCTATTGTCCCAGCTCTGGGCTTTAACAGGATATGCACATCTCAGACGAAAGATATCACCAGTCCCTGACAAATTTGGAGAGGAGAGATTTCTTTTCTTCTCAAACATTGTGGAAAATGAGATAGAGTTATCCCCCCAAAATGTTTTACCATTACCAAAAGGAAGGGAAGGTAGAAGGGATAGAAAATCATCATGCCATTTCATTCTATCCTCAAGGAAAAACTGTGATGGGTCCATTTTTAATTACATGCAAATTCATGGGCAAATCTTTGCTATTGATATGTATCTTGATTTAATAGACTTGCATCACATGTTTACTCCTGTGCCCACAATAGCAGTGTATACCAATAGGCTGCTTCAAAACCATCATGAAAAGTAGGAGGTGGTGTTTCCAAAGGTAGTGCTTTTGCCAGAAGAAATGGAAATACTGTGAAGATAAAAATAAACATCTATTAACACAAAAATAGAAAACTAATATATGTGCACACATACACATACTTTTCTACATATTTTATGTAGTCATATCATAATAAAGAGGGACAAAAGTATAAATGAAATAAGACTCAACTTAAGTTAGACTCATTTCATGTATTTTCCTAGTCTTACTGTAAATTTATTTTGTGGCTTTAGGAAAACCTCTGTTTCCTTATCTGATTATTTTTTCTTTCCAAAGTAATACTTTGGCCTAGATCAGAAGTCAAAAATCAATTGCCAATGGGTGCCAAGAATATAGTATAAATGAATGGTATAGGGAACACAGAAGTTTTCCAACTAAAACTTGTTTATTTGCATTGAACCAAAGATAAAAGACAGACAAAAAATGTTTTCTGCTGTTTTCTTGAATTATGCAGTCTTCTAGGTATATATCTCATTTTTTAAACTTTACCGTTTGGAAAACACAAGTTATCTGTCCAGCAAACATTCTTGTTCTCTTTTCCATCCCATAGAGTTAAAGGAGGAGCCCAGGCAGGGACCTCATTTCCCAGGCCTCTTGCATCTAGGCACAACATGAGATTTATTATTGGCCAAGGAATGTGAGGAAAAATGGTGTGCCTCACTTCCTGAATATGTTCCTTGACATAGTTACAAAATTATGAGAGAACTGTACCACTTACATCCTTTCTTTTCTATCCACTAACTGATCACACATTAACTCTAAATCCCAGGGGATCTAAAAGTCACAAAGTAAGAGGAAGAAGAATTCCCTAATCACAATTTGGAAGAATACACACATTGAAGTGTAACATAAAATAGAAATCAAAATATTCTCGGTTAAGAGCTGAACATTTTGCTGTTTCTTTATTGTAGAAATTACCTCTGCTTTAACTAATATGAAAATAAAAATGGAAGACAGTTTCACACTTTGTAAAAATATAGCCATGCAAGTATAGTGATAAATGACAGCAACATACTGAGCAATGTGCTGAAGTTTATGGTGACTGATGGGGACAATGTGAAAACCGGAACATACCTACTTTTTGTTTTTCCCATGAGAATTTGAGTTCTAGTACTTCAGAAAATTTTATCTACTTTACTTACTTTAATTTTATAAGCAACTAGAATAATATAATGTGGAATAGACCATCAATAACTATTAGTTTGAATAAATGAATGAATGAATAAATATACAAAAGAGGAAGTTACTAACAGTTCTAGTACATTACTCAAATATAACAATGCACATTCTCTGTTGCTAAATTTATTTTCACAAGAAGTTATAAATGTGAATATTTATATATAAATTGAAAACACAAGATAACCCTCTGTGGATCAAAAAATCATGTTTATTTGTTCAAATCAGGCCACTGACAGCCATTTTATGATCTCTGAAAAATATTATCGGTTCTCAAAACTGGATAGCAAAGTTTTCTAAACCTCTTTGGGAGCTGTACGATCATGTTTTAAAGTCTTGACTTTACTTCAGACCTGTTAATTAGAATCTCTAGGAGTGGAACATGCTATTATATATTTTCATTAAGTTCCTCAGGTGATTTTCATATCACCAGTCTAGACTTCATCCATGGACTAATACTGGAAATTACTCTATTAGATGACACCAACTTTTATGTTAGAATTTATGTTTTTGGATATAAAACATAATAACAAAATCAGACTAAATTACAATAAATTTTTAGAATACCAACTGTTTAGACAAAGTATTTATTTATTCATCTAATATTTTATCTTTTCTCACTTCATTTCTTGTCATACTAAATTTAATCAGTCCAAACGTTACTAATTTGTATTTCTCATTTCAATAATCTGCCATTTACTTATGTATTTGAACACTTGTTTATACAAATATTTGATCACTAAAGTTAAAAAATGTCTCTAGTGAGGTGTTTCACTAGCATTCTATTCATGATTACATTGTCTATAATAGTTAAATGTGGTGATTGAATGTATTAAATATTAATAATCCCTTTTTTATGTCCTTATTTTATCTACATAATTTTATGAACATGTACATGTGCGTTTTATTAGGTAGGTAAGAATGCCTACTTATTTTCATCATTTAATTGGAAATAGTTACACTTTGATTAAATATTTTCCACATTTCATGTTTTAACAAGTGGTTATATTTTTGGCTTTTTCTTCTGCTGCCATGTTCTTATACTGTAAACCAATCAATTCAGCCCTAATTAACTAGATCTAAAGAATATGTTACATTCATTTATTTCTGCATTCACTGGTAAATTGCATTTTGTACATACAATGTGTCAGGCACTGCCCTAGGTGCTGAATATATAGCAGTTAAGAAAAAAATTCTGCTCATTTGAAAAGTAAAATTATGTTGGCAGAGACTAACAAGCAAATGTGGGTCTTTGTGTGTATGTATGTATAATGTTAGAGGGTAATTGATGCAGAGGAAAGTAATGAAAGCAAAATTTATTTTTCCTTGATTCTCAGATGGGGGAGAATGTAATTTTATATGGGATGACATGAGCAGGAAGGTAATGTTTGAACAGAGACCTACAGGAGAAGCAGTTTGTACAGATTATATGGGTGGGGGAAGTACTCAGGAAAAGGGAACAGCAAAAGTACTAAGTCAGAAGTATGTTAACTGGAATCAAAGAAAAGCAATGAATGAATATGAGTGAGCAAAGAATGAAAAATAGTAGAAAACTAGACTAGAAAAAAATAAAAGTAGAGATCTTGGAGGACTTCAGCTGATTTTAAAGGTTTTTAAAGGTTTTTATTTTTCTTTCTTTTTTTTTTTTTTCTTTAGTTAATATTGGACACTAGCTTGCAGGAAGTAAATGTCAGAATTTTGAGATCAATAAAGAGGCTATTGTAATAACTCACAAGAGAAATGATACAGGCTTGGACTAAGATGATAGTTTGAGATGTGTAGTTAGTCATGGTCAGATACTGGCTATATCTTGAAGAAAGTTCATTTGTTAACTGCATTAGTCTGTTGTCACACTGCTATAAAGATACTACTTGAGACTGGTAATTTATAAACAGAAAAGGTTTAATTGACTCACAGTTCTGCATGGTTGAAGAGGTCTTAGGGTACTTACAATCATGGCAGAAGGCAAAAGGGATACAAGGACTTTCTTCACATAGTGGCAGGAAAGAGAGTGTGTGCAGGGGAAACTGCCTCTTTAAAGCTATCGGATCTCATGAGAACATGCTCACTATCATGAGCATAGCATGGGAGAACAACTTTCATGATCCCAATACCTCCCACCAAGTCTTCTCCTTGACACATGGGGATTACAATTCCAGATGAGATTTTGGTGAGGACACAGAGCTATACCATATCATTCTGCTTTGGCCCCTCCAACATCTCATGTCCTTTTCACATTTTAAAATCAATCATGCCTTCCCAACAGTCCACCAAAGTCTTAATTTATCCTAGAATTAACTCAAAAGACCAAGTACAAAGTCTCATCTGAGACAAGGCAAGTCCATTCTGACTATGAACCTGTAAAACCAAATCAAGTTACTTTCAACATAAAGTGGGGTACAGGCATTGGGTAAATGTTTCCATTCTAAATTGGAAAAATTGGCCTAAACAAAGGGGTCATGGACTCCATAAAAGTCAAAAACCAGACTGGGCATCATTAAATCTTAAAGCTCCAAAGTATTCTTTGACTCTATGTCTCACATCCAGGACATGCTGATGCAAGGGGTGTGCTCCTTCAGCCTGGGCAGCTTCAACCCTGTAGCTCTGCACAGTACATTCCTGCAGCTGTTTTCATGGGCAGGCATTGAGGGTTTACAGCTTATTCAGGTGCACAGTGCAAGCTGTCAGTGGATCTAACTTTCTGGGTCTGGAGGATGGTGTCCGCTTCTCACAGATCCACTAGACAGTGCCCTAGTAAAAGCTTTGCATAGGGGCTCCAACCCCACATTTCCCCTTGGATTCCCCTAGTCAAGGTTCTCTGTGAGGGCTCCACTCCTCCAGCAGACTTCTGCCTGGATATTCAGGTATTTTCATACATTCTCTGAAATCTAGGCAGAGTCTCACAAAGCTCAACTCTTGTATTCTTCACACCCACAGACACAATATCATGTGAAAGTCACCAAAGCTTGAGGCTTTCACCCTATAAAATCAATGGCCCATGCTGTACCTTTTCCTTTTCTAGCAACAGCCAGAACTGGGGTGGCTGGGGTGCAGGGCTCAATGTCACAAGACTGAACAGTGCGATAGGGCCCTGGGCCCAGCCCCAAAACCATTTTTCTTCTAGGCCTCTAGGATTGTGATGGGGGGTGCTTCTGTAAAGGTGCCTGACATGCCCTGGAGACATTTTCCCCATTGTCTTGGCTTTTAACGTTCAGTTACTCATAACTTTTGCAAATTTCTGCAGCCGACTTGAATTCTTCCCCAGAAAATTGGTTTTTCTTTTCTATCACATGGTCAGGCTATAAATTTCCAAAGTTTTATGCCTTACTTTCTTTTTATATATAATATCCAATTTCAGGCCATCTCTTTGTTCACAATATGAGCATACATTTTTAGAAACAGTCAGGCTACGTCTTTAATGTTTTGCTGCTTAGAAATTTCTTCCTCCAGATACCCTAAATCATCTCTTTCAAGTAAAAAGTTGCTTAAATCTTTAGAGTATTGGTGAAATGTCACCAGTCACTTTATTAAAGCATAGCCAGAGTGACTTTTTTGTCTAGTTCTCAATTAATTTCCTGTCTCCATCTGAGACCACCTCAGTCTGGACTTCATTTTCCATATTATTATCAGCATTATGGTCAAAACCATTTAACAAGTGTCTAGGAAGTTTAAAATACTTTCACATCTTCCTGTCTTCTTCTGAGCCCTCCAAAATGTTCCAACCTCTACCTGTTACCTAACTGCAAAGTCACTTCCACATTTTCAGGTTACTTTTATAGCAGTGCCCCACTCTTGCTACCAATTTTTCCTGTATTACTCTGTTTTCATACTGCTATAAAGATGTCATCCAATGCTGAGTAATTAATACACAAAAAAAGTTTAATTGATGCAATTTCCCATGACTGGAGAGGCCTCAGAAAACTTACAATAATGGCAGAAGACAAAGGGGAAGCAAGGACATTCTTTATATAGTGGCAAGAGAGAGAACACAGTGGAAAATTCCATTTTTAAACCATCAGATTTTATGAGAACTCTCTCACTATCAGTAGAACAACATGGAAAAACCACCCATGTGACCTCATCATCCTCCACTAGGTCCCTCCCTTGACATGTGGGAATTACAATTCCAGATGAGATTTTAGTGGGGACACAGAGCCAAACCATATTAACTGACTGATATTGATAATTATACTTTTTGAAAGAAATCTGCTAAATTTCTAAATAAATTAGATTTATATTTAGAGAAATATAAGTAAAATTTAATTTACAGATTTCTGTAGTTATCCCTGGGGTATATATTCACATACAGATAAAAATTGAGATAAATAGACCAGAATTGTTCTGTTATTAAATTCATACAATCAATATAAAAATATATCAATTAAAAAAACATATGTTAGTTACTACAGTATGTATTAAGGCATTAATAGTTTCAAAAATGAAGTATGATGACAAAATATTTAAATTTTAATTGAAAAACACAGTTAAATCTTATTTTAAAGGTTAACTTTCATGATTATCTTCCTGTAAGGTATTCGGATACTTTGATTGTTATGAGTAAATTCCTTATCCACAAAATTTGAACAGTTTAATATTTACTTAAATACATTTTTCTCACGTGGATAAAAAAATAATTTAAGGATACAGCTAAGTAGACTATAACCATTGTTATGCAGAAGACTTATTTTAGAGGCAAAACAATAGGCAAACAAAACTGTTACTTCTAAAATGTCTTTCATGTCATCAAGAGCAATTTCATATCTATCCTTAATAATGTCACTATTTATATAAGAGGTAAGTTGCAAAAATTATGAAGACATTTGTAATATTTACCAGATTTCATCAAGGGCCCACCTTCTTGACCATGAAATAATATTTATACCAATATAACTAGAGCAAATAAGTGACCAGCATATTAAATACTTGAATGTTAGAGTGAAAATGACACCCAGTATCAAGTATTTAAATCAAATATTGATTTGAAATTTTAGTCAGTATAGTTAATAAAATTCAATTAGACTTGGTAAAAGAATAATCAATTCACACTTCATATAATATCAGGAATTTTTCAGTAATAAATTATGTGATATGAAATTATTACCCTTGTGTTTATTTAAATATTGAAATTGATCATTGTGTTGATCAATATGTTGACTACATTATGATCAGTTTGTGCATATTTTATCACTGCACTGAATCTGATTCAGTTATAGCTGGCTGTAAATGTGAAACAATTATTGTCTTAATTATTACTTATAGAACCCATTTTTCATATAATCAGGACACAATTCCAAGCATAGAAATATAAATAATTTTTAAAAAAATAATTTTTATTCTATTTGTAGTTAACATGTATCAGAAATTGTAGATACTTAGCCAATAATTACAAAAATCATAATCAAATTGCAATTGTGATGGGTTTAAGAATGTAAAAATCCAGTGGCCTGAATACCTTATTTTGAGCATGGATGTTAAATAGCTTATGAGTTGTGAGGTTACAGAAGATTTACATAAGAAAGTGTCAGATATAAAATCAGATATAAAAGCTGATTTATCCAAGTAAAAGAGAGAAAAGTGTAGCAGGAATATGCCAGAGCACAGTAACAAAATTAGTTTAGTAATGTGTCTTGAGATAAGGATACGTACAATCTTGATTTTCATCATGAGGGTAAAGAAATCTCTCTAATAGGCTTCAAGTCAGGAGATGAAAGAATCTCCCATTCAGTAAATGGTGTTGGGAAAACTGGTTAGCCATATGCAGAAAACTGAAATTAGATGCTTTCATTACACCTAATACAAAAATTAACTCAAGATGGATTAAAGACTTACATGTAAAACCCAGAACCACAAAAATGCTAGAAGAAAACCTAGGCAATAACATTCAGGACATAGGCATGGGCAAATACTTCACGACTAAAATGCCAAAAGCAATTGCAATAAAAGCCAAAATTGACAAGTGACATCTAATTAAACTAAAGGGCTTCTGCACAGCAAAAGAAACTATCAGTAGTGTGAACAGGTACCCAACAGAATCAGAGAAAATGTTTAAAATCTACCCATCTGACAAAGGTCTAATATCCAGAATCTACAAGGAACTTACACAAATTTACAATAAAAAAAACCTCATCAAAAAGTGAGTGAAGGATATGAACAGACACTTCTCAAAATAAGACATTTATGTGGCCAACAAATCTACAACCACAAACTCATTATTAATGGTCATTAGAGAAATGCAAATCAAAACCACAATGAGATACCACCTCATACCTTTTAGAATGGCGATTATTAAAATGTCTGGAAACAACAGATGATGGAGAGGATGTAGAGAAACAGGAAGATTTTTTACACTGTTGATGGGAGTGTAAATTAGTTCAACCGTTGTGGAAAATAGTGTGATTCTTCAAAGATCTGGAACCAGAAATACCAGAATTACCATTTCTGAGCTAAGAAATACAGCTCTCATAATTTTTTCAGGAATCCCACTACTGGGTATATACCCAAAGGATTATAAATCATTCTATTATAAAGACACATGCACACATATGTTTATTGCAGCATTATTTACAATAATAAAGACTTGGAACCAACCCAAATGCCCATCAATTATAGAGTGGGTAAAGAAAATGTGGCACATATACACCATGGAATGCTATGTAGCCATAAAAAAGAATGAGGATCTGGGTGAAGTTGGAAATCATAATTCTCAGCAATCTAACACAGGAACAGAAAACCAAACACTGAATGTTCTCACTCATAAATGGGATTTGAACAATGAGAACACGTGGGCACACGGAGAGGAACATCACACACTGAGGCCTGTTTGTAGCAGGTGGCAAGGGGAGGGAGAGCATTTGAACAAATGCCTGGTGCATGTGAGCCTTAAAACCTAGATGACAGGTTGATAGGTGCAGCAAACCACCATGACACATGTATACCTAGTAACAAACCTGCGCATTCTACACATGTACCTCAGAACTTAAAGTAAAATTAAAAAAAAAATTACTCAGAAGGCAAAAGTGACTGTGATTCAGACACCTGTGAAGAAATTAACTGTTGATACAAAGGAGTTTCTTCTCATTAATACGGAAGTATAAAAATGGGAAGAGGATGTTTGTGTGTACTTCTTCTGGCCATTTCAGTACATTTTCAGATAGTGATATTACTTTTGTTTTGGATGCTCCTTTTTTCCCTCTGTTTTTGAAAAAGCCTGAAGTAACTCTATTATTAGAACATTTCAAGTTGATAATTTCAGTTGAGTAGGTTAATGGACAGTCTTTCTTATGTCATATTGTAGATAGTTTCATACACTCCTGATACTAAATTTATGCAAAACTGTCTAATTAAAAATTATATATAACTTCATTTCCGATATGTTGGTGTCAAAATGTTGGAGTATATTAAGAAGTTAAAGACAGACAATCTTTTCTCAATAAATTTGAAAATTCTACCAACAATTTTCTCTGCTTGTCAAAAACGTTAAAGGTAAGTTTTCTAAGCTGAATTTCTGAGCTAAGAAATACAGCTCTCATAATTTTTTCAGGTACATATATTTGTAATTTCTGATGCCTTTCTCATGCCTTAACATCCTCAAAAGATCATTTTGTGAGAGATAGTCAACCTGATAAGAAGCAACAATGTCCTAAATCTCCACTACAGAATAAGCCGTTCAAAAATAAAAATATAACATTTACATTTTAAAATTTCCTTTGTTGGGAGGCAAAGCAAGATGGCAGAATAGAAAGCTTCACCCATTGTTTCCCATGCAAGGGCATAAAGTGAACAACTATCTACAGAGAAAAAACAAAACAAAACAAAACAAAAATAGCTTCATAAGAATCGAAAATTAAGTGGGCACTCACAATAGGTGATTTTAACTGAAAGAGGCACTGAAGAAATTTTTAAAAATCAGTCCTGAATCACCGATGCATCCCTCTCCCATCCCCAGGCAGCAACAGCAGCATAGAGCAGACAGTCTATGTGGACTCTAGGGGAGGAAGAACATGCAACTGTGAGGTTTCAAACTAACTGCTGTCCTATTAGAGCAGAAAGAAAACTGAACCAAACCCAGCTAAAGCCTGTCCACAGAGGGAGCATTAAAAACCATCCTTAGCCAGGGGGAATCACCAGTGCCAGCGGTCCAAACTTGAGTGCCTCCAAACCTCGCCACCAAGGGCTACAGCAGTTTGAGTCTCCAAGTAAACTTGAAAAAGCAATATAGGCCATAAAAGCTGCAACTCAGACAAATTCTAGAGACAGTGCACTGGGGGTGGGGACGTGAAATACTGAGACACCACCTGAGGCAGCCAAGGGGTGCAGGTACCACCCTTCTCTAAACTCAGGCTGCACTACTTGTGGCTCTAAAAGAGACCCCTATCTTCCACTAGAGAAGAGGACAGGGAAGAGTGTGAAGGACTTTTTCTTGGATCTAGTATACCAACTCAACCACAGCAGGACAGTGCACCCGTCAGAGATGTGAGGCCCGTGTTCCAGAGTCTATCTGCCAGATGAAATTTGTAGACACCCCCTGGGCCAGAAGGAAACCCACTGCCTTAAAGGAAAGGACCCAGTCCTGGTAGCATCCATCATTTGGTAACTGAAGAGCCCCTGGACCCTGAATAATGACAACAAAACTCAGACATTACATTGAGGGCACTGGATGAGCCTCTGATACTTTCCGGCTTCAGATTAAACTCGGCACATTACCAGCTTCAATGGGCTATGGGACCATTGAAACTCCTTCTACTTGAGAGAAGCAGAGAGAAAAGTAAAGGAAACTTTGTCTTGCAGCTTAGGTACCATCACAGACACGTGGCATAGAGTACCAAGCAGGCTCTTGGGATCCGCAATTCTAGGACAGGACTCTTAGAAAGCATAGGGGAGCCCTGGGGCATAGGGGAGCCCACTGTCCTGAAGGGTGAGTCTTGGGGCAAGCAGCATTCAGGACAAGCTAATTTAAGAGACTTTAAGCCTTAAGCAAACATTGGTGGTATTCTGGAGGTACTTTCTATGACTTGTGGCGGTGATGGCTATTGGATGAGTCTCCTCCGCCTTTGGAAAGGGGAAGGAAGAGTAGAAAAGACAGAGTCTGTGGTTTGATTGCCAGCTCAGCCCCAATACACAGAACCTCAGGTAGACTTCTAAGGTTTTTGACTCTAGTCCCTGACTCCCAGAGGGTACTTCTGGGACCACCAAGGGCATTTGGGACCTTCCTGTCTTGAAAGCAAGGTCATAGGATTGCCTGAATCTGATGCCTACTGATTGTAGATCCCACAGCCTTCAGCAAATTTAGACAGTAGCCGGAGAGTGGTTATAGAAGGCCTTGTGGAAGTTCCAGTGCTGTGCTGGCTTCAAGTGTGACCTAGCTCAGTCACAGTACTGATAGCCACAAGGATGCTAATGTCACTCCACTACCAGATTTAGGTGACTCAAAAGAGAGAGGGAAAGAGAGAGAGAGAGAGAGAATCTGTATGTTTGGGAGGATGTAAGGGAGGAGAACAAGAATCTCTACCCAATAATCCATATAATTTTTTTTTTTTTTTTTTTTTTTTAGACGGAGTCTTGCTCTGCCGCCCAGGCTGGAGTGCAGTGGCCGGATCTCAGCTCACTGCAAGCTCCGCCTCCCGGGTTCACGCCATTCTCCTGTCTCAGCCTCCCAAGTAGCTGGGACTACAGGTGCCCACCTCGTCGCCTGGCTAGTTTTTTGTATTTTCTATTAGAGACGGGGTTTCACCGTATTAGCCAGGATGGTCTCGATCTCCTGACCTCGTGATCCACCCATCTTGGCCTCCCAAAGTGCTGGGATTACAGGCTTGAGCCACCGCGCCTGGCCAATCCAGATAATTATCTGAGATCTGGTCCAGGACTATCAAGGTAGTACTTCTACAAATCTACAAAAATCACAGCATTACTGCACTTGAAGTGCTCACTAAAGCAGATACAGCTTAGATCACAACACCTAAGTCCTTTCAAATAGTTAGAAAGCCTTCCCAATAAGAATGGGTGGAAATAAGCTCAGACAGTGAAGACTACAATAAATACCAAACTCATTAATACCCAGACACCAAAGAATATCCACCAGCATCAACATCATCCAGGAAAACATGACTTCACCAAATGAACTAAATAAGTAAGCAATCCTAGAGAAACAGAGACATTCAAAATAGCTATTCAAATAGAGAAGAGAATTCACAATAGCTATGTTGAGGGAATCCACCCAAAATCAAAATAACACAGAGAAGAACTTCAGATTGTATCATAAATTTAACATAGAGATCAAAATAATGAAAAATAATCAAGAAGAAATTCTAGAGCTGAAAAATGCAATTGGCATAGTGAAAAATACATCAGAGTTATTTAATGGCAGAATTGATCAAGCAGAATAAAGAATTAGTGAGCTTAAAGACAGGCTATTTGAAAATACAGCCAGAGGGGGAAAAGAAGCAAAGAATAAGAAACAATGAAGCACGCATACAGGATCTAGAAAATAGCCTCAACGGGGCAAAAGTAAGAGTTATTGGCTTTAAAGAGGAAGTAGAGAAGGAGGTAGAGGTAGAAAGTTTATTCAAAGGGATAACAACAGAGAATTTCCAAAGCTAAAAAAAGATACTATCCAAGTACAAGGAGGTTATGGAATAAGAAGCAGATTTAACCCAAAGAAGACTAGACATTTAATAATCAAACTCCTAACAGGTAAGGAAAAGTAAAATAAAATAAAAAATAACCCTAAAAGCAGTAAGAGAAAAGAAACAAATACTATACAATGGAGCTCCAATATGTCTGGCAGTAGTGTTCAGTGGAAAGCTTACATGTCAGGTCAGAGTAGCATGACATGTTTTTTTTTAAAAAAAGAAAAAAAGTAGCCTAGAATTGTATATCTGGCAAAAAATAAATAAAAATAAAATTAAATAAAATCCTTCAAACATGAAGAAGAAACAAAGATATTCCCAAACAAAAAACTGAGGGATTTTATCAGTATCAGACCTGTCCTACAGGAAATACTAAAAGTAGTACTTCTATGAGAAATAAAAAGATATTAATGAGCAATAAATAATCACCCAAAGGGTACAAAATTCACTGGTAATAGTATGTAAACAAAAAAACACAGAATATTGTAACACTGCAACTATATTGTGCAAATTATTCTCATCTTAAGTAGAAAGACAAAATGAATGATAAACCAATCAAAATAATTACAGTAACTTTCCAAGACATAGTTGGTATGAAAAGATATAAAGAAAAACAACAAAAGGTTAAAAAGTGGGGTAGCAAAGTTAAGGCATAGAGTTTTCATTAGTTTTCTTTTTGCTTGTTTGCCTGTCTATTTATGTAAATAAGCTAGTGTTTATTATTAGGTAAAAATAATGGGTTATAAAATAGTATTTGCAATCCTCATGGTAACCTCAAACCAAAAACATACAATTGATACATGCAGAATAAGCAAGAACTTAATCATATCACCCAAAGAAAATCACTTTCACAGAGGAAGACTAGAAAGGGAGAAGAGATTATAAAACAACCAGAAATTCCATGACAAAATCTCATAACAAAATGGCAAGAGTAACCCTTTACTTATTAATAATAACATTGATTGTAAATGAATTAAACTCTCCAATCGAAAGACATAAGCTGGCTGAATTATAAAAAAAAGACCTTTGGATCTGTTGCCTACAAGAAACGCTCTTAACCTGTGAAGTCATACATAGACTATAAATAAAGAGATGGAAACAGATGTTCCATGCCAACAAAAACCAAAAAAGAAAAGAGCTCACTATCTTTATATCTGACAAGATAGATTTCAAGACAAAAATTGTAAGACACAAAGAAAGTCATTATATAATGATAGAGGGAGTCTGTTCTGCAAGAGGATTAAAACAGTTTTAAATATGTATGCAGCCAGCATTGGAACACTCAGATATATAAAGAAAATATTATTGGATCAAAAAGAAAGATAGACCCCAATACAATAATAGCTACAGACTTCAACATCCCACTTTCAGCATTGGACAGCTATTCCAGACAAAAAAACCAACAAACATCAAACTTCACCTCTAGGGGTCTGCCGGACTTTAGACTAGTTATGGGTCTAGAAGCAAAAAGGAGTCTTGGGGCTCCTGAGGAGAATCAACATTATCTTGCCTGGCAACTATCTTAGGGGAGGCCATCAGTCTTGCCTTAGGCAGTGCAGGGTTTTTCTCCTCAGACAAAGGTAGAAAGTCTAATGTCAGTGTGGATCAGGGAGAGGATGTTGCCACTACTGGGGATGGGAAGCAGTTTCTTCTGGCAAAAAAGTTTCATCAGAGTTCACAAACTCACTGTCTCCAGCTTCATCAAGGTCCTCCCACATATCTATTCCAAGTTTCAGGGTCTCATTCTTTTCTAGTTAGTGCCCTCACATTAACAGTAGACACCTGGCAAGACTGTGCATACACCTTTTGTTGAAGTTCAGCCACTAACATAAGAGCTTGTGACCGTTTTTCCACAATTTTAGCTCTTTCTCTACAGGAGATAAGACTCTCACTCAGGGCAGTCTTAGCAGATTTGAGGCTTACTGTCCATTCTTAAAGCCAGGAGTTAGAATCTCTGAGTTCATCGTTTACTTTCATCACTTTGTCCAGTGAACTTAGAAGCAAATACCAAACTTCACTGTGTTTCCTGGTCTCCACATATGGCCAAAGGTATTATGTATAGGGTCACTAAACTGCTTGCCTCTCATGAGCAGTAAATCAGAAGTGTCAAATGCATTTATTTTACATAACTCTCTAAACAGTTCACACCAAGGACTATCAATGTTCTTCATACTATTAGAAGTAGAGTCCTTAGCATTTTGGCGTCTAATCATATTAAGCAGTCAACTTCAGAAACCCCAAAACTAATTAAAGAACTCCATCCTTAATATTCTGTTTCTGTAGCGCCACTCCTGGTAATAGTACCAAAAATCTGTATTAGTCGGGGTTATCTAAAGAGACAGAGCTATACATATATACACATATACATACATATATATACACACATATATATACACATATATATACACACACACATATATATATATACAGAGAGAGAGAGAGTTTATTAAGTAGTATTAACTTACAAGATCACAAGGTTCAGTAATAGGTTGTCTGCAAACTGAGGAGCAAGAAAGCCAAAGCCAATCCAAGTCCCAAAGCTGGAGAATTTGGAATCCTACGTTCAAGGGCAAGAAGCATCCAACACAGGAAAAAGATGTAGGCTCGGGGGGAAGGCTAAACTAGTCTAGCCTTCTCACATTTTTCTACCTACTTTATATTCTGGTCATGCTGGCAGCTAATTAGATGGTGCCCACCCAGATTAAGGGTGGGTTTGTCTTTCCCAGGCCAATGACTCAAATGTTAATCTCCTTTGGCAACACCCTCACAGACACACCGAGGATCAGCAGTTTGCATCCTTCAATCCAATCAAGTTGACACTCAGTATTAACCATCACAATATCAATCCTATTTAAACTATTAAAAATATATACAGAAGTATGAAATACTTTTAAACTCATTTTATGAGGACAGTTTTACCCAGATACCAAAACCAGACAAAGACACTTCAAAAAAGAGAAGACTACACACTAATATATCTGACGAATATTGATGTAAAAATACTCAACAAAATAGCTGGCAAACCAAATTCAACAATGCATTAGAAAGATCATTCATCATGACCAAGCAGAATTTATGCTGGTAATATGGTTAGGTTTTCTGCCCCCTTCCAAATTTCATCTTAAATTGTTATCCCCAGATTTTGAAGGAGAGACCTGACAGGAGGTGATAGGATTAGGGGAATTGTTTCACCCATGCTGTTCTTTTGATAGTGAATTATCTTGCGGTTCGATGGTTTTATAAATATTAGTTTTCCTGTGCTTTTCTCTATCTTTTCTGTCACCTTGTGAAGAATGTGCCTGCTTCTCCTTCTGCCATTGTTGCAAGCATCCTGAGGTCTCCCAAGCCATGTGTAATTGTAAGTCAATTAAACCTCCTTTTTAAATAAATTACCCAGTCTCGGATAGCATTTTTATAGCATTGTGAAAATGGACTAATACACCGTGGGTTTCAAGGAGAGTTCAGCATATGTTAATCAATCATTGTGATGTTTCATATTAATAGAATGAAGAATAAAAACCGTACAGTCATTTCAATCGATGCTGAAAAAACATTTGATGAAATTCAGCATGACTTTCATGTTACAAACCCTCAAAAAACTAGAGATGGAAGAAACATACCTCAGCGTAATAAAAGTCATATATGACAGACCCACAGCTACTATCATATTGAATAGAGAAAAACTGAAAGCCTTTTCTTTAAGATATGGAAAACAACATAGATGCCCACTGTCACCTCTGTTATTCAACATACCACTGGAAGTCCTAGCTAGATGAATCTGACAAAAAATATATAAAAGACATTCAAATTGGAAAAGAATAAGTCAAATTTTCCCTGTTTACAGATGATATGATCTTATATTTGGTAAAATCTAAGGACTCCGTAAGAAAACTATTAGAACTGATGAATTCAGTAAAATTGCATGATACAGAATCAATATACAAAAATCAGTAGCATTTCTATATGCCAACAGTAAGCAGTGTAAAAAAGAAATTTAAAAATAATCACATTTACAATAGCCACACACAAAATTAAAGTCCTATGGATTAATCAAAGAAGTGAAAAATCTCTATAATAAAAACTACAAAACACTGATGAAATAAATTGAACAGGACACCAAAACATGGAAAATATTCCAAGTTCATTGATTGGAATAATCAATAATTTAAAACATCCTTATTACACAAGGCAATCTAGGACTTAATGCAAATTTTACCAAAATACCAAGGACATTCTTCACAGAAGTAGAAAAAGCAATCCTAAAATTTATATGGAACCACAAAAGACCCAGATTGTGCAAAGCTATTTTAACCAAAGCAAGAACATCAGGAAGAATAACAAATGGACACTGGGCTTCATATTTAGATGAAGGGATGATCTGTGCAGCAAACCACCATTGCACACATTTATTTATGTAACAAACCTGCATATCCTGCACATGTAACTCTGAACTTAAAATAAAAGTTAAAAAAAAAAAAAAACAAAACAAAAGAACTAAACTACAGGAATCACAATACCTGACTTCAAATTATACTACACAATTATAGTAACCAAAACAGAAAGGTACTGGCATAAAAACAGACACACAGACCAAGCAACGGAATAGGGGAACCCAGAAACAAATCCACAGATATACAGTGAACTTATTTTTGACAAAGACACTAAGAGCATACATTGAGAAAAAGACACACTCCTCAATAAATGGACTGGTTAACTAGATATCCATATGCAGAAGAATGAAACTAGACCACTATCTCTTGCCATATACAAAAATCAAATTAAAATAGGTTAAAGACTTAAATCTAAGACCTCCAACTATGAAACTACTATAAGAAAATTTTGGGAAGATGCTCCAGACATTGTTCTGGGCAAAGAGTTCTTGAGCAATACCCCACCTACACAGGCAATTAAAGCAAAAGTTGACAAATGGAATCAAATTGGGTTAAAAAAACTTCTGCACAGCAAAGGATACAATCAATAAAGTGTAGAGACAACCCACAGAAATGGTAGAAAACGTTTGCGAACTACTCATCTGACAAGGGATTAATATATAGAATATATAAGGAGCTCGAACAAGTCTATAAGAAAAAAAATCTAATAATCTGGTCAAAGAAATGAGCAAAAGATTTGAACAGACATTCCTCAAAGGAAGACACACAAATGGAAAACAGACATATAAAAAAGTGCTCAATATCATTGATCATCAGAGAAATGCATATAGAAACAATGAGATATCATCTCACATCTCACCCCAGTTAAAATGACTTATGTCCAAAAGACAGGCAATAACAAATGCTGATGAGGATGTGGAGCAAAGGAACCCTTGTACACTGTTTGTGGGAATGAAAATTAGTACAGTCACTATAGAGAGCAGTTTGGGGCTTCCTCAATAAACTAATAATTGAACTACCATAGGATCCAGCAATCCCACTGCCGGGTATATACACAAAAGAAAGAAAATCAGTGTATCCAAGAGATTTCTGAACTGCTATGTTTGTTACAGCACTGTTTACAATGTTTAAGAATTGAAAGCAACCTAAGTGTTCATTAGGAGATTACTGGATAAAGAAAATATGGTATATATACAAAATGGAGCACTATTCAACCAAAAAAATAATGATATCCAGTCATTTGCAACAGCATGGATGGAAATGGAAATCATTATCTCAAGTGAAATAAGCCAGGTACAGAAAGGTAAATATCACATTTTCACCTTTTGTTGGATCTCATGGACAGAAAGAGTAGAAGGATGGTTACCAGAGCCTGGGAAGGATAGTGGGACGCTGGGGAAAAGGTGAGGATGACTAATCGGTACAAAATAAAAATTGGAAAGAATGAATAAGACCTACTGTTTGATAGCACAACAGGGTGACTATAGTCAATAATAATTGTATATTTTAAAATAAAAAATAAGGGAAAATTGGCAAAATTTTCTTTGTGTATTTAGATAACTTGACGTTACATAGCTCCTTTTGCCTTAAGGCGATCAGCAGATTCACTGTGATTGTCACTATTTGTATGCCTTGCTGATGACCTGAAAAGTGTAGATACACTCAGAAATCAGAAATAGCTTTTCCTTGGTAAACCCTGCATGTTTTTTGTAGATCATGACTGAAGAACATGTACAAATATATATACTTTTTTAATGGATAGAATAGATGTACTGCAAATGGTTTACTTTTACTGGGAATTCTGTTCCTATCTTTGTGTCCATATGCCCTTTCTTAGTGAAGACTCACAAAATGGCAAATACCAATATAATGGTGGAGAAAAGTCACCCAAGAATAGAACTGACTTTAATGCACTGACAATAACGGATGTAGATATATGAACAGACTCCCTCCTACTTAAAAAACCATAAATTTTGATTCCCAGGAAAAAATACAAGGTTTGCTTGGATGATACTTTCCTCCACCTCACAGTCCTATTCATTTTCTCTAGGTTCATCATGGAATAGAAATTCTGAGTGGCAACTTGCTTATTTGGTTTATGATCATAGCTGCATGAATAGAAACTTAAGAATTCTGATACAGGTTAATAATTTGGCACCTTTTCTTAGTAATATTTTTAATATTTGTCCAATATTTACTTAGCAAAGACTAGGAAAAACTCATTTTATATTAATAACTATACATTGCTTTATTTTAAAATAAGGATTTACTGCATGCACTGAATGGAACACATAGTTAAATAAAATTGTCATATTTCTTCTCAGCTTTGTATCATTCCTACTTAGCATTCCTAAGTAGCATTGCTCTCTTGCCTAGAAAAGACATAATCTAGATAGATCTGTTTAGAGTCTGACGTTTAAAAAGTGGTTAACATTTTATTTTCTGTCTTTCATGTTACTGAAAAAGCACCTTTCTAAATTTATTGTTTCTGCTGACTGCAACTATCAATTTTAGATGAATGTGAACTGATGGTTTTAGGATTATTGCCATTTCCTTTATTTCAAACCAATGCAAACTTAAAGTGAGTATTAACTATCTCCTTCTAAGAGTATTCTGGCCAAGTTGACTTCTCTCCTTAGCTCTGTTCTTATAAATATATTTACTTATTAATATACACAATTGATGTCTCCCAGATATCTCAAATTTTACATATACAAAGTAGATACTTGATTTCAAAATCTCACCAAACCTCACTTTCACTAATTTCCATCTCTGTCAATTTTACATTTTCTACATTTTTGGTCAAACAGTAAATCTAGAAGACAACTTTAATTCATCTGGTTTACTATTATTTAATGCATCAAATTCATCTGTAAGCCCTGAAACTTCTACATCAACAACACTTCTTTATTGCATTTTTTTCACATCCACTACTGTCCTATTTCATCAAACTATCATCTCTGAACCAGATAAAATGATGTCTTTGTACCTTTCTTAAAATGAATATCATATTATACAAATACTTGCTTATATATAATCAATGGTCTTTTGGGCCTTGCATTATCATACCCTATTCATTTCTTCTACCTGATTCCAAGGTATGTTCTCCCTTGCACATTCCACTCAAGCCATACTTCATCTAAACAAATTAAGTTCTTTCTTCCCTTAGAAAGTCCAAGAAGGTGGAATGATGCTTGTTGTGTTCATTGTTTTGCATATGGCTTAGCAAAGTTAAGTCGATTTCAAGAATATTAAGCAGAAACAATTGCAGCTACTACTAGGTGTTCTAGTTTGCAATCTTGCTTTTGTGCCCCTGCAAAGGCAAAACATGCAACCAGGAATTGCTTGTAGGTGATTTATTTAGGAAGTCATCCCAAGAAGTAGTAGTGAGAGTTAGATGTGTTGGAGAAATGAATAAAAGAGCCAAAAAATAGATGTATTAAATAACTGGTTATTTTTGTGGGCAACCGCTCAGGACTTCTGAGTAACTATAAACTGTGCTCAGAATTTTTACTATAAATGAAGACTGGCCCATTTATGTGCTAACTCCTATCCTTCTTTGCATGAAGGTGGATCCAGAGGGCTTTATTTTTATGCATTTTTAGGCCACACATGTGGGTAGGCTTAGCAAGCTTCTGTGGTTTCAGAAAGGGCACAGGGCCAAAAAAAAAAGGAAGGAAGGAAGGAAGGAAGGAAGGAAGGAAGGAAGGAAGGAAGGAAGGAA
>NC_045434.1:115915777-115939112 GCF_002776525.5 Piliocolobus tephrosceles | reverse complement strand
G
The DNA here is from genome assembly GCF_002776525.5 of Piliocolobus tephrosceles. NCBI lineage: Eukaryota > Metazoa > Chordata > Mammalia > Primates > Cercopithecidae > Piliocolobus > Piliocolobus tephrosceles. The sequence continues at coordinate 115,939,111 of NC_045434.1, read as the reverse complement.
AAGGAAGGAAGGAAGGAAGGAAGGAAGGAAGGAAGGAAGGAAGGAAAGAAAGAAAGAAAGAAAGAAAGAAAGAAAGAAAGAAAGAAAGAAAGAAAGAAAGAAAGGAAGGAAGGAAGGAAGGAAGGAAGGAAGGAAGGAAGGAAGGAAGAAAGCAAGCACAGAGCATTGGAAGGCACTTGAGATTAGACATGCCCACTTGCTCAAATACTGCCCACCAGAACTTTGACACAAATCAAAACAGCCCTGAGGGAATGTCACATGTGGCACCAAAAGAACTTTCTATAATGTACCCTTTGCACCAAAAAAATCTGTCCACTGTTTCTTCAAGTTTACTCTGGCTCTCACTCTCCAAAGTGGTGTTCACCTGTTGTCTTTAAAAATGAATAATAAGGAGGCTAGTGAAATAAACTACAGTGTTCACTGATTTAGTTTGTCTCAAGGTGATAATTCATTATCTCTCCCATTTTAGAAAGAGGGATAACCTCTTTCTAAAATGTTATCACTCCTTGTAAACATGTCGCCTGGGCCAGGTGACTTGCTTAGTGGTACGGCACAGATTTTTATTACAGAGTATCACAAGTCCTTGCTCTTTGCTCTTTATATTCCTTGTCAGGTTGTGGCTTCTGCAGTTTTCTGTTCATTGTTATCATCAGGTATGGTAACATCAGAAAACATATATGTGGATTTTAGGCCTATTATACTTTGACCACATTATGTAGCAACACCCCTAACTCCTCAACATGATCAGAGTCAATTACACTTGCCAGCATAGTGACTTATTTCTGTGTCTATAGTCTACTGTCATGAAGATCCCAAAATGGCCTCACCAGAGTAGTATTATCAGATTTAATGCAATCTTTACACTACACACTGGTGGAAGTGCTCACCTGCTGGGATCTAACACCAATAATCCAGTATTCCTATAGTAATAAATATAAATAGGACACATTCCATAGGAGAGTCACTAGGAGTGATGGTGGAATAGTTTGTCTCTAACTGGAATAGTTTATCTCTAAAAGGCACAGCAATATATGTGGCCCTTTCGCTCAACAAATACATAACAACACCCTAAAGGACAACATTTTTAATTAAGATTTGTACAACCAAAGCATTAATGAATGATCAAATAAAAAAATGTGGAATATATGCACCATGGAATACTAACTAGCCACAAGAAAAATAAAATCGTATCATATTGCAGCATCATGGACAGAGTGGGGGGGGGGGTCACTGTTTTAAGTGAAATAACTCAGATCCAGAAAGTTAAAACATGTTCTCAATTATAAGTGGCAAGTAAACAATAAGTACATATTATGCACATTCAGAGTAGAAAATTAGAGACTCCAAAAGGTAGGAGGGTGGGAGGGGGGTGAAAGATGTAAAACTACCTATTGGAAACAATGTACACTATTTGGGTGATGGGTACAATAAAGGCTTCTACTCCACCACTATGCCATATACCTATGTAACACAATCTGCACTTGTATCCCATAAATCTATAAAAAATAAACATTTTAAAAATCAATTAAAATGAAACAATGTAATTTAAAAAATGGGCAAGTCCACCTGAACAGACACACTCCTCAAAAGAAAACAGGCAAATGGCCAACAGATATACTAAATGATGCTCAACTTCACCAACTGTTAGGAAAATGCAAATTAAAACCATACTCTTTTCAAAATGGCTATCATGAAACAGATGAAAGATAACAAGAGTGACAAGAATGTGGACAAAATGAAACACTTATATGCTATTGGTGAGAATGTAAATTCATACAGATATTATGGAAAACAGTATGGAGGTCCCTCAAAAGAACTAAAAACAAAACTATCTTATTATCCACCAATTCCACTTCCACATATTTACCCAAAAGATTTGAAAGCAGTATGTCAAGAGATATCTATACTCCCATTTTCATTGCTATACTATTCACAATAGTGAAGTTATGAAATCAACCTAAAAGTGAGCATCAAAAGATGAATGTCAAGATATTGTGGTATGCACAGTTGTCCCTTGGTATCTTTAGGAGACTGATTCCAGGAGGACTACCGCACATCCGTAGATACCAAAATCCACACACGCTTAAATCCTTTAGGTAAAATGGTGTTATATTTGCATATAACCCAAGTGTATCCTTCAGTATACATTAAATAATCTCTAGATTACTTATAATAACTAATGCCACATAAATTCTTTTAAAATAGTTGCTATACTATATTGTTTAGAAAAAAGTCTATACATGTACATGTATATACATGTACAAGTATAACCATCCATTTAAAAATTAATTCCAAATATATTCAATTCACATTTTCTTGAATCCAAGGAAGCAGAACCTATGGATATGGAGCGCCTGCTTGTACACAATGGAATACTATTCAGCCTTTATAAAGAAATAAATTTTGTCACTTTGTGACAACGTGGATGGAATTGGAGAACAATCCACCAAGTGACATAAGGCATGCACAGAAAGACAATAACATGTTCTCAGTTGTGTGTGGAATCTAAAATAATCAAACCCCAGAAGCAGAGAGCAGAATGGTGGTTTACCAGAGACTGATGGGAATTAGGGGGCTGGGAGTGGGTGATGGAGGAAATAATGGTTGAAGGGTAGAAAGCTTTAATTAGATGGGAGCAATCAGTTTATTTATTTTTTTTCTTGGAGCTATATTGCACAGCATGGTGAATGTTGCAAATAACAATGTACTGTATATTTCAAAATCACTAGGTAAATTTCAAATGCTGTCATCACAAAAAATGATAGGTATTTGAAGTGACAAATATGTTAATTAAATTAATTATTTCAGATTGTATTCATATCACTTTGTACTCCAGAAATACATACAACCAACTTTTTAAATTTCCAATTTAAAAATAAGTAAAAAAGCAAATGTAATAATAAGTAGGCAAGTAGTATATGGTTGTAACTGTACTTTTGAATTTTTGTAGTTTTTCTTTCTTTTCTATTTTTTAATATTTTTAAGCACACAGAGAGAGTTGGGTAGTGTATAACACCTTCGTGTCTTCTTCAAGTATTCTTCTTAAACCCCTACCCCGGAGTCTAAATTCTGTTCTTCCTTAAGGTTAAAGAGTACTTTCTAATTTACAAAGTAAAAAATCTTTACCAATGGCTTTGGCTCATACTCTACATGTATGAAGTTCTAAGAGAGTACATATTTAAAGTAATTGCATTATTTATCATTACAACAAACATTTGTCAATGACTTTTTATCTGGTAAATTCTAAGAATTTAAGATAAAATACAGAATAATTACGAGACAGCTTATAAATTAGTTGAGAAACAAGGACACCACTTCAACCAAATGTAAAAATGCTTTAAACAAGTAAAAATACTTTTATATTGGGGGTCCAGAATACATATAACATAGATGGGGTTAGGCAGATTTAGAACATTTTATGAACGATTGATTTTTGAAGGATGAATTGAATTTTACTGTTAACGAAAGCAGTATAAAAGGCGGAATAAGTATAATATAAAAATACATTCTTTTAGAAAAATATTAGAGTGTTGAAGGAGATATGAATTATTCCATATAACTAAAACATAAAGTTCAAGATGGCAAGTAGAAATAGATGAGGCTAAAATGACAGGAAGCTGCCAACTCACAGAGGGATGAAAATGTAAAAATAATTGTAACTTCCTTCTAAGGAAGATGGAGAAAATTGAATAATTTTAATCTTTGGATATAACTATCTCAAAATTTTATATATGATATAATGGTATAACTGGCTTAACATTTTAGCAAGGTCAAGCTGGCAACTGTGTATGAACTTGAAGTGGATGAAGAATAGAGAAGAATGCTGGGTAGGAGGCTGTTGGAATAACTTAGAATAACCTAAAAGGAAGATGATAGAGGTTTGACTGAGGTGATAATGGGATGGATAAAATAGAGTAAATTATAAGGACTGTAGTAATGATAGCTAATCCTGTGTATAAAATAAAGTGCTCACTATGTGACAGAATTTATTCTAAGTGTGTGTGTGTGTTTACTTATTTAATGTTCGCAAAATACATGCACTAGGTACTGTTGTTCTTCCCAATTTATATGAGAATACTAAAGCAAGGAGACAATTAAATCGCTCAGGATCAAATAGCTAGAAAGAAAGATCTGGAACCAAGATTTGAAGTCCAACATTTCTGCTCCAGAGTCCTTTCTCAGAACTACTATGCCATATTGACTTACTTAATACAGGAGACATAGGACAAAGGACAAATAGAAAGAGTTTATTCACTAACTAAAATGGATTGCAAAGAAAAGATACAATTTATCCATACATTTAGTTTGTGGAAGAAATTAGGTCATTACTTTATGTTAACTACATATGTGATGGAAAAGCCTGTTTATTTAAGGGTCATAAGACCATAACCAGGAGCTGAACCTTTCCGGTGGTGACTTATTCGAATTCCTGGAAGAGTATAAGTGGAAAAAAAAAAAAAAGAAGTATGTACTCAAAGAATTGCTTAGACTTACTTTACAGATTAAAGATTATAAATGACTGTAATTATAATAGCTGCCTACCAGTACACACACAAAAAATATATTATTTTTCATTAAGACTATGAAAATAACTGACTCTCTTAAATCATATTTTCCCTTGATTCCTAGAAAAAAGACTCAAAAATGCAAACACAATGTCATTCTTGCCACCTTGTCCATTTACTTAGTAACCAGCAAATGACTGAGGAAGGGCATGTAGTTAACCGTTTCTCTAAATTAATTCATGTGTACAAACAGGGTACAGATACACTTTAAACTGGTGTTCTGATAGTCGATGTTCTCACAGATTTTTTATTAGAGCCTGAGGTGCTAATGTGAAACACCCCTAACACCTACAGTTGGGAAAGAGACCAGCAAATACTGTGAATTTCACAGAAATACAACATTTCTTGTAGTAAAATAACTCTGCAAGGGAGATTTAAAAAGAATGTTCACGTCCTTAAAATAATTTGAGCACAAACTTGGCTGTATTTGTGTAACTGTCATCTATGCTAGAAACAATGATATCATAACCTGTTTCCAGCGGCCCTCTGATTCTAAATTCTACCTAACAACCGACCTAGATTTCCTGAGAACGCCCTCTGGGTGCTGGTTTGCTTGGCTGCTCCTTCCTCGAGTTTCAGAGCTCCTTCTTCATTAAACTTACCTACCTGCTTATTCTGAATTTCTCTCCCCAGTTCAGTACTTTTCGGAGAATCAGGTTACAGGTACATTTCTTATCAACACTCTATGGAGAGAGCTGTAGTAAACACTGCTTTTGTACTGGTTGTAACTGTTTGCCATTTAATTTTAAATCTACCTTCTGGCCTTTAGGACCTGTCTAAATCTGTCTGCCAGGAAGAACAAGAAGCATTATCACCTCTTCACAGTCTTCATCATGGTAATGATCTTCAGGCTATGTGGATGTCGTATTCTCTCAACTTGTCTCCTAAAAACCCAGTCTGCCTTTATTGTTTTCATTCTTTTCTACTTATTTATCTATCAGAGCAGTGTTGTACAGGATATGGTTTGTGAGAGACCCAATCCGAGGGTTCCAGTTAGAAAGAGTTGAATGAAACTATAAACCAGGATACCTGCAATCTGTCTACCATTAACATCTTAGACTCCAAGTCTGTTCAGTGTTGAACAGGTGAGAGACGTATAGGGAAAAATAAAAAGAAGACTTGTCTAGTCACTCTTGGTATGTAAGTTAGGCCAATTCAACTGCTCCCCCTTCCTGCTTCACAAATTAGCTTTGGCATAGATCCTCCCTCATAACAATCATACTACAAATATGGCATATTTTACAACACTGCTCTCTTATTACAATTTTACAAAATTAAAACAGTTTAAATTTTTAACTGTCACAAGTAACACAAATGAGGTCACACTGGATGATATATCACCTTTAAAACAACAGGAAAATTATCTTTTATGTCTATAAATCAAAATGAAACCTATTTAGATGCTTTTCAGTTGCAATCCACAAACTACACATTAAGAAACACAGACTAGGATATTTATTTTATATAATTCTCATTATCCTGTGTTTGCATGACTTTGATTTTGTGTTTAGATAATGCTTTAATATGATATTTTTTTTACTATCATTACAGCCACCTGTTCCTATTTGCTAAGATTCAATGAAAAAATATTAGCAGTGTTTTAGTCAGGATATTCCCAAGAAACAGGAACAACGGTGTGTGTGTGTGTGTGTGTGTGTGTGTGTGTGTGTGTGAGAGAGAGAGAGAGAGTATGTGTGTATGTGTGCATAGAAAGAGAGAGAGGAAAATTAAGATTGATTTTAAGGAATTGGCTCACATGATTGTGAAAGTTTGAAAGTAAAACCTGTGGAGTAAGACAGTAGGCTAGAGACCCAGGATGAGCTACAGTGGGGGTTCGAAGGCAGTTTACTGGCAGGATTCTTTCTTGTTCCAAGGGAAGGGTGGGATCTTTGTTCTATTAAGGATTTCAACTGTTCAGATGAGGTCCAACCACATTATGAAGGCAATCTGCTACACTCAAAATTCACCAAGTAAGATATGAATTTCTTCCACAAAACACCTTCACAGGCACATCCAGAATAACATGTAATAAAATATCTTGTCACCATGATCCAGCCACACTGACATAAAATTAACGTTATAGTCACCATGTAGATTTCAAAAATGAATACATAGATACCATCTCACACCAGTTAGAATGGCAATCATTAAAAAATCAGGAAACAACAGGTGTTGGAGAGGATGTGGAGAAATAGGAACACTTTTACACTGTTGGTGGGATTGTAAACTAGTTCAACCATTATGGAAAACAGTATGGCGATTCCTCAAGGATCTAGAACTAGATGTACCATATGACCCAGCCATCCCACTACTGGGTATATACCCAAAGGATTATAAATTATGCTACTACAAAGACACATGCACACGTATGTTTATTGCGGCACTATTCACAATAGCAAAGACTTGGAATCAACCCAAATGTCCATCAGTGACAGACTGGATTAAGAAAATGTGGCACATATACACCATGGAATACTATGCAGCCATAAAAAAGGATGAGTTTGCGTCCTTTGTAGGGACATGGATGCAGCTGGAAACCATCATTCTTAGCAAACTATCACAAGAAGAGAAAACCAAACACCGCATGTTCTCACTCATAGGTGGGAACTGAACAATGAGCTCACTTGGACTCAGGAAGGGGAACATCACACACTGGGGCCTATCATGGGGAGGGGGGAGGGGGGAGGGATTGCACTGGGGAGTTATACCTGATATAAATGATGAATTGATGGGTGCTGACGAGTTGATGGCTGCAGCACACCAACATGGCACATGTATACATATGTAACCTGCACGTTATGCACATGTACCCTAGAACTTAAAGTATAATAAAAAAATAAAAAAAAAAAACACATACAATTTTATTCATCAATTAAAAACTAAAATAAAAATAAATAAACTACAATATGAAAAAAATGAATACATAAATTAAGAATAGCATATATTCATTTGTCAGCATTCTTAATTATACTATTTATTAAAATATATGGTAGAGTTACTTTCCCTTTCCTTTCTAGAATTTTTTTCCCTTATGGAAACAGTTTTGGTTACTTTATATTCTATGGCTATTTCAGTTCAATTCAACTAAATTAAACATATACCCACAAGCAATATAGGGTAAAGTCAGAACTAATATTTTTCTTTATTAAGAAGGGAGAAGATGTCTCTCTCTCTTCTTATAATTTTTAACAATTTTCCAAATTGCAAAACGCATTAAAACATTCTTAGATGTTACCAAAAATTCTTAATTTACCTACACCTACTAACTCTGGCTGAGTGATGATAAATTTAATAAGCTGTGGAATACATCAGTTTCTCTCATGCGATGATTTTTAAACATCCTATCCTTAATTTTCTTGAGAAATAATCTATATTGTCTATAGATTTTTAACACAATTTAGTAAATGTATAAAAAAAGAACACAATTTCCTAAATATAGTGTATTTATTTTAAATCTTAGTTTATTTTCCGACAAAATAGAGAGGTTCAAATGATTATCTCTAAAGTCCCTTATGTTCTCGATGTTCTATCCTTCCCTATCTTCAGCATCATCAGACCACATATGAGGCCAGAGGGTGAACTGTGATTAAGTCTGAGGTGTATGTTAATAACAGCTGCCGTTCATTGAGGACGTTAGTAAATGTTTTCCATACACATCTCTCGTAATCTGTTCAGCAAATCTATGGAGCAGATATTATTATGAAGCAATATAAATTATTGTTGTCACACAGCTACCATTTTGAAGGGTAATGTGAAAACAGGCATCTTAACCAAGAAAAGTAAATGCTATCTCTAAGGTTATTAAAACTACCAAAGACTTAGTTACTCTAACTGTGTGAAATTACTTTTTTATTTTTTATTTTATTTTTATTTATTTTTTTATTGTACTTTAAGTTCTAGGGTACATGTGCATAACGTGCAGGTTTGTTACATATGTATACTTGTGCCATGTTGGTGTGCTGCAGCCATCAACTCGTCAGCACCCATCAATTCATCATTTATATCAGGTATAACTCCCAATGCAATCCCTCCCCCCTCCCCCCTCCCCATGATAGGCCCCGGTGTGTGATGTTCCCCTTCCCAAGTCCAAGTGATGTCATTGTTCAGTTCCCACCTATGAGTAAGAGCATGCGGTGTTTGGTTATCTGCTCTTGTGATAGTTTGCTAAGAATGATGGTTTCCAGCTGCATACATGTCCCTACAAAGGACACAAACTCATCCTTTTTTATGGCTGCATAGTATTCCATGGTGTATATGTGCCACATTTTCTTAATCCAGTCTGTCACTGATGGACATTTGGGTTGATTTCAAGTCTTTGCTATTGTGAATAGTGCCGCAATAAACATACGTGTGCATGTGTCTTTATAGCAGCATGATTTATAATCCTTTGGGTATATACCCAGTAGTGGGATGGCTGGGTCATATGGTACATCTAGTTCTAGATCCTTGAGGAACCTTTCACGCATGCACTGTGAAAATTATATTCTTTGTATAGCAATCAAATAGATATATAATGGTAGACAAAACAGAATTTTAAGATGAGATATGAAACTTGGAAGAGATGACAGATGAGAAAAAATTATCACCAACATAAGTACCATTTATGTTTTTGTGGGTCATTTGAATAAAATTATTACTGAAGTTAAATTATAAATAAATAAGCAGACCAACAAATCTAGGAGACAAAACAAAACTTTAAATCACAAAATAATACAAATTATCTTATTAATAGGCAAATGGGAATATCGCAGACATCATAGAAGTTGTAATGTTTTAGAAATAATTCAGTATTCATTTTTGTTTAAAATGAATTCTTTAAAAATTAATGTAAATCCCATAAATGATTTAAAGCTCTCTTTTAAGCCAGTAGAGAACATTTTATTTAATGAAGAAACATTAAGGAATCTCAGTAATATCTGAATTATATCAAAAATAATCATTCTCGCAATTATCACTTTTTCTGGAAATTATAGCTGAATGCAATACATGACAAAATTGTATGTATAATGATATATAGAGAGATAAAAACATACACATGTATTTATACACACAGTAAAAGAAATGTGTGTGCTTATGTGTGTGTGTATAGAAAATAGAAATCATCATAATTTGCAAATGATTTTAGAGTTATTCTAGAGAAAATAAAATACAAAAAGAAAATTGAAGAACCCAAGATGATTGCGAGTATGTAACCAAGTATTCCCAAATCAGTTATTCCAATATTACAGTACATATCTGTTTAAATATGATATTTTTTAAAGTATGAAACAATGAAAAAATGTAAAATAAATAGAAATACAATTAGTAGGAAAGGCTCTTGATCAGGATAAAGAAAACTAAAATTTTACTGAAGTGCATAAATAACAATTTGATAAGTAAAGAAACACACAAATATCCCGATTTGAAAAATAAATATATTAGAAATGTTCATTATTTTTAAACCAATTTATAAATTATAGTGCATGATTAACAGAATCTGTAACAGATTACATAATTGTAAAATGTTCCTGGAGCTTATATATAAAAAGGTAGCCAAGATATTGTTGAAAAAAATAGAATGATTCGCATTATCAACTATAAAAAAGTACTATGAAACTTCCATAAGGAAAAGGTTTTAATACTGCCAAAATAATTGTCTTAAGATAATTTTAAAAATAGACAAAAACATGTAAATCTATCTTTATATATTACTAAAGTAGGAAATGTTATCATTGAGGATAAAATGAATTATTATATAAATGATTAGACAACTATTTAAATATTTAGAATACAAAGTTCCATTTCTTATCCCCCATGCCCATCCCCCACACATAAATCACAGGACTAAACTGCCAAAACTTAAAAAAAAAAAAAAGTATGAAATGATCATAATTGAATGTTTATCTCATATCAGTCTTACATCTGTAATATCTTTTCTGAAATATTTTACCTATTATAATTATGTTTCAGAAAAATATTTAGTTACATAGAAAGTTATTTGCAACATGTTATAGTTTATATCAATATATCAATAACAATTATTTATCAGGGATAGAATTTTTAGACAGTTTTACATTCTTTAATTTTTTCTGTATTTTGTAAAATTTTCACAATGTATATTTGAAATGTTAAAAAATTGTAAATGAATATATTTGCTTATTTAAATAGATAAAATATTTTTATTTTGCATCACACTTTGTCATAAAATGTGCATATACTACAGTTATAGTGATCTATATAACTAGCCTTCTATTTAATATATGATCCATATAATAGATGAGTAAATAAAAGTAAAAAATGAAACAACACACTGATGAATTGAGTTTTTATTACATTCTCTAAAGCAAACATCTCTTCTCTAGTAATTTAATCTTTTAGCCCCACTTGTAAGGTCAAATCTTTTTTAATTAGTCTCATTTATTGTTTGATATCTTTCAAATTCTGAGAATGTGAATAGGTTGCAATCTGAAGCAAGATTTTTGCAGGAGAAGCAAGATTTTTGCAGGAGAAGCACGATTTAATGACGTTAGTGTTGTGCTCGAACTATTAATGAACAAATGATACCCTGTCTGAGTTAGACACATTCTAAAACCTAGAAGGAGATGATTTAGTCAACAATTCAGAACATATGTAAATATAAAGGAATACATTTGAGAATATCAATAATATTTAATGCAACAATGAATTTTTACTGATTGCTTTCTTAATATCAGCTGTGAAATTATTTTTATGACTTTGCAAAATTTTGTGAAAAATTACAGCAAGATTAATATTCATTTTTTTCTGTAATACAAATATGTTTCTAATTATGTTTTTCTATATTATCTTATGAATCTAAAATATTTTCAACATTTTTATTTCAGAATTTAATACAATTACAACATTTTCATACAATATAGTATAAAATTATTTTTCCTATGAAGTCCTTTAATGACCCTCTTCCTATATCAGAAGTATTTAGGTAAATACATATTAGGTAACTGGAACTCTTCAAATTTAAAATTCCAAGAAGTATTCATGACGTAAACTTTCTATGAAAGATACAGGATGAACTATTATCTTGTATATACTTGATCACTTCTATATACCTTTTGTCCCACAATGGAATGTAAGCTTGTTGAGTTTCCTTATTTGGTTTTTGTATTCTACAAAAATGCTATTATACACATTTAAATATTTATTGATTAAAATAGCTAGTTAGCATAATTTAAACAGCACAGAAAGGAATTTGATGTGTAACAGACTTTTTTGAGGGATTACCTGCAAAGGATAAAAGAAAGAAGAGTATGCAGGGAGAAACAACAGCTTATGATACTGTTCTGTTACCAGTGAAAGGGACAGAAAGGGAAGCATTGGGTAAGAATATTAGACTACAACACATTTCTAAGAAAGTTTCCGCTAGGCAAACAAGCACTCCCTGAGTTAACATTGCTCAATTTAGAAGTTCTGAATCCCGTCCTAATGGACTGGCACTAGTATCCACATTGGGCTTAGTTATTGGTTGAGAGCAAGCCAGGTTATACATGGCCTTGAAACAAAATTATGATTACTCCAAAAGAAAAGCAGCTGGGGCTATGAATCAGTTATGCTCCCTGTAGCAGTTTCCTGTGAAGGAGAGCTTAAATGCTAATTCTGACAGCAACAAAACAATATTAAAAACTACTTATTAACAGGTGAACATTTGACCAATGAAGAAATAAGCAAAAGTCAGCTCTCTATGATATATACATATATCAGAAAATCACATTTATTTACCCAGTGAATAGACCCAGCAATTGTTTGTCAATTAAAAAAATAAATATATATAGTTTTTAAAAGTCAATTTTCTGATGGCACAAAAATTCCATATACTGTGGTTAGGCTTTGTGTCTCCACTCAAATCTCATCTTGAATTTTAATCCCCAGAATCCGCCAAATCCCCCAAATCCCTATTTGTCAAGGGAGAGACCAGGTGGAGGTAATTAGATCATGGGGCCAGTTTCCCCCATGCTGTTCTCATGATAGTGAGTTCTCACGAGATCTGATGGTTTTATAAGTGTATGCTAGTTCGTCCTGTGGTCATTCTCCTTCCTGACGCCTAGTGAAGGTTGTTTGCTTCCCCTATGCCTTCCACCGTGATTGTAAATTTACTGATCCCCCACCCCCAGACATGCTAAACTGTGGGTCAATTAAACCTCTTTCCTTTATATACCCAGTCTCAGATCATTCTTTATAGCAGTGTGTAAACAAGCTAATACAGTAAACTGATACCACATAAAGTGGTGTACTGCTATTAAGATACCCATAAATATGGAAGTGATATTGGAAATGGGTAACAGGCAGAGGTTGGAACAGTTTGGAGGGCTCAAAAGAAGACAAAAAAAAATGTGGAAAGTCTGAAACTTCATAGAAACTTGGAGGGCTCAGAAGACAGGAAGATACGAAAACATTTGGAACTTCATTGAGACTTGTTGAATGACTTTGACCAAAATGCTGATAGTGATATGAACAATGAATGGCCTAGGTGGCCTCAGATGGAGATGAGGGACTTGTTGGGAACTGGAATAAAGCTGACTCTTGCTATGCTTTTGCAAAGACACTGGTGGCATTTTGACCCTGCCCTAGAGATTTGTGGAACTTGGACTTAAGAAAGATAATTTAAGGTACCTGGCAGAGGAAATTTCTAAGCAGCAAAGCAATCAAGAGGTAACCTAGGTGCTCTTTAAAGCATTCAGTTTTATGTATTAACAAAGGAATGGTTTGAAATTAGAACTTATGTTTAAAAGGGAAGCAGAGAACAAAAGTTTGAAAAATTTGCGGTGGGATGATGTGGTGGAAAAGAAAAAACAATTTTCTCCGGGAGAAATTCAAGCCAGCTGCAGGACTTTGCCTAAATAATGAGGAACAGAATGTTAATCACCAAGACAATGGGGAAAACATCAGGGCATATCAGAGACCTTCTCAGCAGCCTCTCCTCTCACAGGCCTGAGGTATAGGAGGTAAAAATGATTTCATGGGCCTGGACTCTGCTGCTCTGTGCAGCCTAGGGACTTGGTTTTCTGTGTCCTACCTACTCCAGCTGCAGTCATGGCTAAAAAGAGCCAAGGTACAGCTTGGGCCATTGCTTCAGTGGGGTGCAAGCCCCAAGCCTTGGTAGTTTGTGTGGTGTTGGTCCTGCCAGTGCATGGAAGACAAGAATTGAGCTTTTGAAATCTACACCTAGATATCAGAAGTTGTATGGAAATTTCTGGACATCTAGGCAGAAACCATCAGGGGTGGAGCCCTCATGGAGAATTTCTGCTAGAACACGGCAAAAGGGAAATGTGGGACTGGAGCCCCCACACATAGTACTCACTGGAGCACTGCCTATTAGAGCTGTGGGAAGAGGGCCACTGTTCTCCAGAACCCAGAATAGTAGATCTACTGACAGCTTTCCACCTGGAAAAGCCACAGACACTGAACACCAGCAGTGAAAGCAGCTGTGAGGGACATTATACCCTGCAAAGCCACAGGGTTGGAGCTGCCCAAGGTCCTGAGGTGCTCATCTCTTGCATCAGCATGATCTGAATGTGAGACATGGAGTCAAAGGAGATCATTTTGGATATTTACAATTTCATGACTCCCCAGATGGATTTCAGAATCACATGGGACCTGTAGCCCCTTTGTTTTGGCTAATTCCTCCCATTTGGAACAGGAATATTTACCCAATGCTTGTACCTGCATTGTGTCTTGGAAGTAACTAATTTACTTTTGATTTTATAGGCTCCTAGGTGGAAGGGTTGTGAGGAAGGTGCCTTGCTTCCCCTTCACCTTCTGCCATGATGGTAAATATCCTGAGGCCTCCCTAGCCAGGCTAAAATGTGAGTCAATTAATCTTTCCTTTATACATTACCCAGACTCACACAGTTCTTTATAGAAGTGTGAAAAAGGACTAAAGCACCATATTTGATAGTCTGATTTTTAAAGATTACTGTTATGTAAAACACATGTTAAGTGTTATGTGTCATCTTAACTAGACTGAGCTAAACTTTTGAGAAGTTCCTATCTTGTATGTTTCTAATTTGGACACATTAGAAGATTGTTGGGAGAAGGTTCTTGGGAGATTTGGAGGGTAAATGGAAGGTAGCAACCATTTAATATCTCTCTCTTTCTCTCTCTCTCTTCCCTCTCGGGTGTGTGTGTGTGTTCTCTGTGTAAGTCACACATGCACAGAGACACGTATACACGAATTTGTTGATCTGATGACTCATTTCAATGCCATGAAGCAGTAGCTGGATCTGCAACTGCTCTACCTATTCTTCTGCTTTTCATCAGCATTTCTGACTCCTTGGAAAGGTTCAGTTTTCTGACACAAGGCCCCTGCTTCTGCAAGATACTCTTAATACCAAAGTCAAAAGCAAGAGGAATGGCTGGCTGGTTTCAGTTTAGGGTTCCAGTTTATTTAATCATTGCTGCCTGCCTTTGATATTCCCCCTTCACATCTATCAATTGCTTACCCTGCAACTTCAAGATTACACATCAGATGTGGATACAAAAAGCATTATAAAGGCTTTTTAACAGCCTCCTGTGATTGTATGAGGCTGATTTCCTGCAACAAAAATATATAATATATAGCCAAGTGGTTTTGCTCCTCTGGTTGAACAATGGCTGCTGGCTGATACAATAGGGATGTTGTTTGGGCCACAATGCTTTATTATATAGCAAAATATAACTTGAAACCTGGGACAAAATAGAAGACAGAGATGATTACTTATTATGTGTTTTTCAGGAAGAAAAAACTGATATGCCTTTAATAATTTCCTATGATATTTTAAGAATATTCTTTGTCATGTTTCATTCTTGTCTTTTGGTAACTAGCCCACATTTAGTAATAAACAATAACCCAGAAAATTCACATTTCACTGCAACATCACAATACCAAAGTCCATGACCAGATGACACTCACACTTTGTTTAACATCTGTTATACTACTATTTTGTCATTCTTCACCTTTCTTTCAAAAATAAACTTGGTGGTCCTCTCCTAAAGACACACATTTTCCCCCTGCTATCTATTCTTTTGTACCTTCTAAAACATATTGACAAAATATTTAAATCTGTTGAATTTAGACAGAGAGCATTTTTTATTCTCATCTTAAGGCCATTTTATAATACAAAGTAGGAGTAAAGAAAACACATCTAATTATTTCATATGTCAAATACTTCTAGAATTATTGTGATGTTTTTCTATGAAGTGTCTTCTCAATAAAAACAATTCAATAAGTGACAAGTTACTTTTATTTTTAGAGATTCTTACAATTTATAACACATAACAAATGTATAAATGAATTAAATTTCATCTTCAAAATCAGCTGTTTTGACTGTTCCAGGATAATGGAGGTAGGTTTCATAAATATATTTCCTTTGCTAGCTGACACTATGTTAAGCCATGTTGGTAGAGGGTGCTCAAGAGACACCAGAGGAGGAGGGGGATTTTTCTTCCTGATGCCACTGTGTCTTACTTTCCAGATTTCTAAGGAGTGTGCTTTTTCCGGCACTTGGCTCTTTCATCTACACAGTTTTCTCTACCTCTAGGTGCCTGCAATGCACACTTCCTACAAAACTTGGCTTATGCAAAGTTCATAGTTTCTTTCCTGCTAGTTTCCTGAAGAGTACAGCTTTCTCCAGCACCTGACTTCAGCACAGTGTATTTTCTCAAGCATCCAGCCCCTGCATATATGCCCCCAGTATCTGATTCCTTCTGATCGCAGCAGGAAGAAATACTCATCAGCCTGCAAACCTCCCTGTCATCTCTCTTGGAAGCTTTGCAGTGGAATGCCACAGAAGAGGCACCTTCACACAAACAGACTCCCCAGCATTCATACAAGGGACAGCAAAGTGAGGTGTTTCTGTTTTTGTTTGTTTGTTTGTTTGTTTGTTTTTATACTTTAAGTTCTAGGGTATATGTGCACAACGTGCGGGTTTATTAATAAGTATACATATGCCACGCTGGTGTGCTGCATCCATCGACTCGTCATTTACATTAGGTATATCCCTCAATACTATCCCTCCCTCCTCCCCCCATTCCACAACAGGCCCTGGTGTGTGATGTTCCCCACCCTGTGTCCAAGTGTTCTCATTGCTCAGTTCCCACCTATGAGTGAGAACATGCGGTGTTTGGTTTTCTGTCCTTGTGATAGTTTGCTCAGAATGATGGTTTCCAGCTTCATCTATGTTCTAGTAAAGTGAGTTTTAAGGCACATCCCCTCTCCTTGGATGAGTTTCTCTTAAAACCTAGAAAAAAAATGTAGCAAGTCATACCACTGAGTCCCCTCCGTATCTTATGTGGCATCTTGTGATTTGAGGATATGACTCCTCCAAAAAGATCTCAATACCAGTCTTGACATGGTGAAGAAGTCTCTTTCTTAGGTCCTTTTATTCCAGCCTCATGAGCAGTAGCTAATTTCTACACCTGCTTTTTCTGTGTTCTTTAATGCTCTCTTTAATTCTTATTAGCCAATTCACCATTCTCCAATCTCCTGACAATTATTCTTTATATTAAAGATTCTGGCCGGGCGCAGTGGCTCAAGCCTGTAATCCCAGCACTTTGGGAGGCCGAGACGGGCAGATCACGAGGTCAGGAGATGGAGACCATCCTGGCTAACATGGTGAAACCCCATCTCTACTAAAAAAAATACAAAAAACTAGCCGGGCGAGGTGGCGGGCGCCTGTAATCCCAGCTACTCTGGAGGCTGAGGGAGGAGAATGGCGTGAACCCGGGAGGCGGAGCTTGCACTGAGCTGAGATCCGGCCACTGCACTCCAGCCTGGGCGACAGAGCGAGACTCCGTCTCAAAAAAAAAAAAAAAAAAAAAAAAAAAGATTCTGTATTCAAATTACCTCATGGTTTCTCCTCACCACTTAACTTTAATAGACACAGAATTGATACCTAGATTAGTTTCAGTACATAGATTTACAAAGATGGAAATTCGTGATTGGCTTGGTTGCACCCATAAGTGCAATGTTGACCTTTATATCCATGGAAAATGGGATGTTAGTAATCACGTCATGTAATAACATCACAATTCATGAAGTTATCATTTGTGGTTATATGTAATAAAATACAAACTGAAGCATACGCTTTGGAAGCACAATTGGATGTTTGCACTTGATGTTTATGGTGGTAGTATGGCTACACACCATGTAATAATGGATGAATATTTTGCATACATTTGAGTAATTATACAAATAGAATGACAAGAACAGATCCATTAACTCTCAACTCTATTCATAGTCTGAGGACCAGAGAGCTTTCATGACAACCCGAAAACAATCTCTTATTTCTTGTTGTCCATAGAGCTAATATTGGTGAAAATTCAAAAGAAAAATTAATGTGCATGCTACTGGTATATAATATGTAAATACACACAGCCTTGCCAAATTTTCACATAAAAGCTAGGCATTCCTTTCTTAATAATGTGATCCCGAAACTTGAAATGATGGTATATAGTTTAAAATACACATATACATATTTGTATACCGATTCATAGATTTTAGTAATTTTCTTAGTGTAAATAGTTCTTTCAGAGCTGATTTTAAGACACTAACGTGAAGTCACTAAGAACAGAATTGGAAAGAATTGTGCAAAACCAGCAGTCTCTGGCTGATATGAACATCTCCTGCACATCAAGGATTCCACTCCAACAATGTGTGTTAAGACTCTCCCAGGGTTGACCTCAACAGTACGGTTATCAAATATTTTGAGTAAGTACTTGCTAAACACTAAGGTTAAATATGCATAGCCACAAGACATTTCATGAAATAGAAGAAAATGAAGAGAAATTCTCAATATAAAGAAAGAAAAATAGTATCTATCTATCTATCTATCTATCTATCTTTGATAAAACACAAAAATTATAAACGAACTAATTGCTTGATAACTGACCAGAATTCTTAGATGTTTCAATCTGCTTTAATTTACATGTTGGCCACAATGGTTAATATCATTTCAAGCCACAGGTCAGCCAGATATATAAATGAACACTGTCATATGTATAGACTGTTGGTATTGACATGAAATGTAGGATAATATAATTTGATGTAGAGATATAAAGATTTAGAGAGCTGAAATCACTCAACCCCCTAAAAGTATATGATAAGTAATGAGATTTATATTTTTATTTCATACTCTGTTGTTTGATTTAAGCAATCCACTTCTATTTTAATTACCACCAATTTTAATAACTTACAATTCAATCTGATTTCAATCTACATAGAACTATTATATATTTTATCTTAAATTAAAAATAGTATACCCCAAACCAAATAAATCTAAAACTTCCTTTGAAAATAGAAAGAAGTGTGCATTATTCAAGAATAAAGAAAAAGCCAGGAAGCTTATGGTAAGCAAATATGTAAATATATCAATAAATAAAAAATAATGTTTATCAGGCAATATACGGGATATATAGAAAACAACAGCAATGCCACATCTTTGTGCAACTCCTGCTGTGAATAAATACACATCATCCAACAGTCATAAAATCAAACATGTACTTTAATCATCCTTTACAAGAATATTTGTGCATTTCCAAGAAAGAAAGATATTCTGGAAACATACAAACTAATGCCTGCAAATTAATGTTGTATAGAGTCCTGATCTCTCTCTCTGTCACAAGATTATAAAAGTTTGATTAAATAACAAATAAGGGGTTTTGCAGGGGATGAATTTAATCTGAGAACAACAAGAGACAGCACTGTCTCTTCCGAGTATATCTTTACCTCAAATAATTTCAAATTTCCTCAAATAATTATGTTGTGTTGGCATATTTTGACATACTAGAAGAGCTCCAAATTGAGTGTGCTAGGGAGTTTTAGGAAAAAAAAATCAGAAACACATGCAACAAAGGGAATTGTGAATGGAAAGCAAAGCATGACCTTTCACTGTGGCTGGTATGTTCCCTAATGCTGCACTTTGGATGGCATTCTTCAGGGCCATTTCAAGTGCTCCATTTAAAGCAGAACAGTTCTAAATCACTGGCACATAAAGTTTCTTCTAAAAGTGAATTTTCTGGTCACTAAACAGGCAACCTTTAAGACCAGACTAAGCAGGTTGTTTTCTTCAATATGCAGCGCACATTGAAAATGTGAAACATGAGCAAGGCAAAGCTAGAGTTTATTTACTCTTGGAAAAGAAAAGGAGAATTCACAGTAGAATTCATATTATTCTTATTATTCTATTTTCTTTTTATTATCTATGTTTCAAATACAGAAACCATCATTCTATTCCTAAAATCACCTTCTCTGATCTTTTTTCTCTATTCCATTGTAGGGCTTTTTTAAGACAAAAAAAGATATTTCTTTAAACACAACTTAAAAATGTATGCAAAAGTGTGCACTAAGTTCTCAAGCCTCCACTCTCTTTCCACTCTTGCTCCCTCTCACTATGAGAATGTTGTACTTGTGGTTACTTCTGCATTTCTTACCTTCCTTCTCCTTCAAGGTAAGAAGAAGTTATTGTAGGGCTTTCTAATTTTTTTTTGTTCTTGAACACTCATCATGGACACATACCCTACTTCTGTCTGTTTTTTTATCTGATCTTTGGGTTTTACTGAATGCATTTTCAGATATATTTAAGAAAAGATAAAGATTAATTTGTCAACTAATTGATTTGAGTAACTGTAAGCAAGATTGATGTCTGTGACCTGCTTAAATAATGATAAAGAGAGGCATAACCTGGAAGTCACCTTAGAGTTTAGAGTCTAGTGAAAAAGATTAATATTGCTCGTATGCTATTCAAGTTAATGTAACATTGCAAAATTAGCAAGTGCCATGACTAAGAGATAATTGGCATGATACAAGCATCTGTTAGGGTATTGATGCATTCAGGGAGGACAAGAAAGTTATCCCTTTGGAACCGGGTAGTGGGCTTGGGTGTGGATATGAATATGTTAACTTGAAGAGGAAGGAAGGTAAGAAATGCAGAAGTAACCACAAGTACAACATTTTCATAGTGAGAGGGAGCAGGAGTGCAAAGAGAGAGGAGGATTGAGAACTTAGTGCACACTTTTGCATACATTTTTAAATTGTGTTTAAATAAATATCTTTTTTGTCTTAAAAGAAAATGGGATACCATGGAGATCTTTTAATAAGTAAATACCAAATGATCATATGTTTGCTTCAAAATTATTTATCTAGCTGCAGTGAGGATGAAAAAAGTGAAGAAGGGAAGAACTAATACCATTTCAACACTTAGAAATGGCCAGGTAGTCTCAGAAAAATAGTATGTTTGCATGGAAGCCATTAGGTTATAGAGATGGAGGGATATGTGTGGATTTGAATAATTCCTTTCTTGTGTAACCACAGTATTAACATTTTGTTGATGTGCAGTTAAAATGTATCTACTTGTTTATTATCTGCCTACTTTGACATGTGGATATGTGTGTTTTTATCTATATAATCTATACCGTCAATTAAATAACACATGACTTAAAGAAAATTAAAAAAAAATTATTTCATGGTGTTATAAGGAGCTACAGATCTCAGTGTGTCAGGAAACAAGTCGATTTCCATAATACCCACACCAATACCAACCCAAACTGCTTAAAATATCATCAGAAATATCCCATCAGGATTACCGAATAAACTGCCTTCCCTAAACTTCCACATATGCTAATCTGTCTCCAATCCTAACATCTTTCCAGACCCCCAAAGATTTCCACTATGCCCTCTGAAATTCACAGCCTGTTATCTCCTATATCCTCAACCTCTTCTATGAACTTTTTAAAACATGTCTAATTAAAACCTGGCTTTCCACTAAGCAACTCGTCCTTCAGCCATAAAGTCTTCTAACTATTGGCCCAGACTTTGGAAAAGGTGTCCTTTTCGTTCCTACAAATCATTGTTTGTCCCTTCCCTCTAAAATCCGTAAGGTTTAAAGATAATGGATTCAAATTCAGTATTCAGTATTCAAACTATAAATCTTGTTATTTTAAGTATGAGTAAAATAACTTTTCCATAATCTGTCCTCTTGGAAACCTGACCTCCTCTCTCTTTTGGTCTTGCCCTCTATTGTACCTGTCTTTGCTTGTAACTTATGATTCCTTTTACAAATAAAAGCATTTTCTTTAATTATGATCTCTGACGAGTCCATTGAAAACTCTTTTTTCTCCCATTTGCCCACTTGCAATTTTCAACTATTGACTTTGTTTCCAGCATTGTACAGCCCCCTTATATCCTCACTTGTTTCCTTATCCAGCCTATATAAATTATTATTATATTCATCCTTATTCTCTGTTATTCTGACCTGGAAAAACAGCAACCTTTCTAAATCCCATTTTCTGTCTACTCTCAAACTTCTCTAGGACAGCTAAACAGAGCTGGAAAAAAATGACAACCTTGATGACTTTTCTCACTTTGAATTCATGACCACCAACATCAAATAGACACCAATTCTATTTGATTCATCAATTTTAAGATATTTACAGAATATATATTTACTCTTACACAAACTCCTCTCTCTCTTTACACTTTGATTATCTACCCTCCTTTTTTAAATCACAAGTAATAAAGGTGTTATCTATTTTCAAGTAAAAAATATATTTAATCAAAAGGGATTCTATCATTTCTCTCCAAAATTATATTACTATATTTGCATCTGTAAACATGCCCTCTAATACCCATTTTCTTAGAAAAGATGGCAGCTGGGTTTTACTTTTGCATAAACCCCAACCTCATCTTCCTCTTTTCTCCTTAAGCGTATCCCAGGAGAGTCCCTTGCTTCTCTTTGTTTTATCATTAATGTTAATCTACCTACTGGATTATTTCTATCAGCATACACGCAGTACATAATATCTGCTTTATTTAGTTACAGTCTCTCTTATCTCAATATCCTTCTGTAGCTATTGCTTCAATCTATACTCCGTTATATAGTTAATTGCTTTATAACTATTTTTTAAACCTATTACAACCAACTTTACTTCTCTCATTTCTTCTTGACCTCAGTTGAATCAAGGTTTTCTCATCATTCTACCAAATCGTTCTCATCGAGCTCAGTGTAATTTGTCACAATAGCAAATTATTGCATAATAATTGAGAATTCCCTCACTGATTATCTTTTCTTAAATTCCCAAATCACTTTAATAAAAATCAGCTTGGATATTTGATATACATTCAACAAGAAAAATCTACTGGTCTCCCAAATTTTTACATCTAATTATATAGTTTCTTAATTCTTCCAGTTATATATGCTAAATCTGAGAGTCATTGATATTACCATCAGTCTCTTGTATTTATTTTTACAACAACAAAATACTTAGGATTTTCTCTATGCATGTTGTGGTAAACAGTGAGCAACATGGACTATTTCTTCACCAGCAGGCTTATAATACTCTAATCTAGACATATAAATTTCTATGATTTAAAGGGGAATTGCCAACTAAACTGGTCATACCTAAATATCTGTTTTTCTAATTTTAATACATATTTGTTCCTTAATATCTCTGTATATCCTAAGTACATAAAAATGTTAACTGTAAATAAAACAACCATGAAGAACACAGGCTTATGGAAGTGCTATAAATATAAAGTACACAAATTAGAATGCACAGATAAATATATTATTAAGAGCGAAAATACCAGAAGCTATTTTTTCTTTTTTTTTTAATTGTATTTTTTTTTATTATACTTTAAGTTCTAGGGTACATGTGCTTAACGTGCAGGTTACATATGTATACATGTGCCATGTTGGTGTGCTGCACCCATCAACTCGTCAGCACCCATCAATTCATCATTTATATCAGGTATAACTCCCCAATGTAATCCCTCCCCCCTCCC
>NC_045434.1:115840688-115915767 GCF_002776525.5 Piliocolobus tephrosceles | reverse complement strand
TCATTTATATCAGGTATAACTCCCCAATGTAATCCCTCCCCCCTCCCCCCTCCCCATGATAGGCCCCAATGTGTGATGTTCCCCTTCCCGAGTCCAAGTGAGCTCATTGTTCAGTTCCCACCTATGAGTGAGAACATGCGGTGTTTGGTTTTCTCTTCTTGTGATAGTTTGCTAAGAATGATGGTTTCCAGCTGCATCCATGTCCCTACAAAGGACGCAAACTCATCCTTTTTTATGGCTGCATAGTATTCCATGGTGTATATGTGCCACATTTTCTTAATCCAGTCTGTCACTGATGGACATTTGGGTTGATTCCAAGTCTTTGCTATTGTGAATAGTGCCGCAATAAACATACGTGTGCATGTGTCTTTGTAGTAGCATAATTTATAATCCTTTGGGTATATACCCAGTAGTGGGATGGCTGGGTCATATTGAGTCTCACTCTGTCCCCCAGGCTGGAGTGCAGTGGCACAATCTCAACACACTGCAATACCCACCTCCTGGGTTCAAGCGATTCTCATCCCTCAGCCTCCCAGGTAGCTGTGATTACAGGTGTGTGTCAGCATGCCTGGCTAATTTTTTAATTTTTAGTAGAGACGGAGTTTTGCCATGTTGCCATGGTTGGTCTTGAACTCCTGGCCTCAAATGATCTGCCCTCCTCAACCTCCCAGAGTGCTGGGATTACAGGTGTGAGCCACTTATTAATAGTTGTGTGACCATGAGAAATTAATTAGCTTTTTTGAAAACTGAAGTATCCCATATTGAACATATAAATACTTATATTTGATGGTCACTATCAGAATCATGAATGGTAATATTTTAAATAGCGAGCCATAGATTTTATGCCTGCTAATATAGTTTGGATATTTGTCCCCACTTAAATCTCATGTTGAAATGTAATTCTCAATTTTGGAGGTGGGGCCTGAAAGAAGGTATTTGGGTCATGGGGTCATATTCCTCATGGCTTTGTGCTGTCCTTGCAAAAGTAAGTCTTTGTGAGATCTGATTAACAGTGTGTGGCACCTCCCCATTCCCCTGTCTTCCTGCTGTTTTTACCATGTGAAGCGCCTGTTCCTGCTTTACCTTCTACCATGAGTAAAAGCTTCCTGAGGCCTTATTAGAAGAAGATCCCAGTACTATCCTTCCTGTACAGCCTGCCACTCAAACCTCTTTTCCTAAAAATTACTGACTATCAGGTATTTATAGGAACTGCAAGAACTGTCTAATAGAGAAGATTAGTACTGAACAGTGGGGCATTACTATAGAAATACTTGAAAATGTGGAAGTAACTTTGGAACTTGGTAATGGAGAGAGGGTGGGAGTCTTTGGGGGGCTCAGATGAAGAAAGAAAGTTGAGGGAAAGTTTGGAACTTTTAGAGAGTGGTTAAATGGCTGTAACCAAAATGGTGATAGTGACGTGGACAGTGAAGGACAGGCTTCTGAGGTCTCAGATAAAAATGAGAAATTTATTAAGAATGGAGAAAAGGTCACATGTGTGATGCCTTAGCAAGGGGCTTGGCTACATTCCATTCACGCCTTAGGGCTCTGTAAAAGTTTGAACTTGAGAGACATAATTTAGAGTATCCTGTGGAAGAAATTTCTAAGCAGCAAAGCACTCAAATGTGCCTCACTGCTTCTAACAGCCTATGCTGAGATGCAGGAGTAAATAAATGACTTAAAGTTGAAATATCTATTTAAAAGAAAAGCTGAGAGTAAAAGTTTGGACATTTCACAGCCTGGGCATATGACAGAGGAAGAAAGAGCTGTTTAGGGAGAGGAATCAGCTAAAAGTCTGGATGATGTTCTAAAGGAGTAAAGGCAGATAAAAAATATCAAGTACAAGAAGTATGTTATGAGGCACTTCAATAATTTTTGTTTCTAAATAAAACAGAAACTCTGATACTCTTATCTACTCTGCATTGTCAAATGTTTTTCTTATGCTAGTATATAATATATACATACATGTGTATTAGAGATCTCCAGAATATTAGGCCAATAGGATGTGGAGGTAAGTACACACGTAGGTAAGTAAGTTGTATATTTGCAAATTTTGTTTAAAAATGACTTCAAACATAAAAAGTTGTATAAATACAAATATTTTAAGAAATACTATTATATCTTTCATTCACACTCAGCCATTGTTAATATTTTGCCCCATTTTCTCTATCACTCATTTGCTTGTACACTCTCTCACACTCATTTTAAATAGATTTATACCTGCATAATGTCTGAAATATCTGACGGTTAGTTGCAGATATCATGGTGCTTTACCTATAAATATTTCTATGTAGATTTCCTAACAATTTGGATATTCTCTCACATAACCACAGTCCATTTAGAAAAATTATAACAGTATTTATATAATTATTCTTATATAAGTTGCTACTCATATTCCAAATTTATTGACTGATTTCATGATATTTTTTATAGCATTTCCACCCCTTTAGTACAGGATCTAATTTAGGATCAGGTATTGCAATTCTTCCTCATGTCTTTTAGTCTTGGAACATTTTCATGGCCAATTTTTGTCATTTTGACATTGACATTTTTATGAAAACAGTATGCTAACATTTATTTTTCAAATAGAGTATTTCTCAATTTCTGCTTTTTAGATGTTTCCTCATGATTAGGTTGAGGCTATGCATTGCTGATCAAAATACTCCATAGATGATTGTGTCTTCTCAGGATACAACATCTAGAAGCAAATCATGTCCATCTGCCACTCAGTTGATGCCAGTCAGACTATTGGATTATTTTCCAATTTTTAATTACCATTTTGTTTTGATAGTTCTTTTTCCTTCCAACTAAAAAGCAGTCTGTTGGGATATTGGAATATCCTCCTCCTTATTCAAACCTGCCTCTAAATTTATCAACCTGTGATAAATTTACTGTGTTGTAAATTCACTGTGTTGGTTAAAAAATGATACATTCCTTGGCCAGGCACAGTAGCTCATGCCTGTTATCTCAGCACTTTGAAAGGCCGAGGAGGGTGGATCATCTGAGGTCAGGAGTTCGAGACCAGCCTGGCCAACATGGTGAAAACCCATCTCTACTAAAGTAAATATAAAAATTAGTCAGGTATGGTGGTGCACACCTGTAATCCCAGCATCTCTGGAAGTTGAGGCAGGAGAATCACTTGAAACCAGGAGGTGGAGTTTGCAGTAAGCTGAGATCACACCATTGCACTCCAGTCTGGGTGACAAGAGTGAAACTGCATCTCAAAAAAAAAAAAAAAAAAAAAAAAAGACGCGTTTTTTAATTTCAGCATTCCTTCTACATTTATAACTCTAGTATTTTACTGTGCAAAAGAGCCCTCAGTTCTGATATCTGTTTGTGTGGGTATGTGTGTGCAATATAAAAATTGGCCGTATATTTACATGTATTTCAATACATATAACATTACTAAGTATGTAAATAATTAAACTGAGGTAGATACTTGAATTCCTATTTTCAAGGTTTTATAATTAATTTCATTATCTGGGTCCTCAAATGGCCCCTATTTGCATAGTGGATCCCCTTCAAGCAAGGTAGCTCCTGTTTCCTTGTGACTTGCCTCCATTCTTACTTTCTTGCATAAATGATGTTCTAGATTTATCTCATACCTAACTTGCTACAGACCTGTAATCATCTGTGTGTTCAAGAATCCCTTTTGATAGAGATCAAGATCTGGGTATTAAGTGTGCTTCTGTCCAGTGGGGTATGTTTGCTTTGTTGCCCTCTCTTTGAAAAGGATTTGGAAATTAATGCACTCATATACACATATACATATCCCCACTTGCAAATATAAACAGACATGTACATATACAGTCATACTTTGAAAGTCAAATAAATCTGGGGAGTCCCCAAATCACTAAGCTAAAAGAAAAAGTCAATCTGGAAACTGCTTAGGGACAATCTACCTCCCGTTCTCTTCAAAGTCACCCCTCTGCTTGCTGAAATAAATGCATATCTGATATTCTCCTTTGAACAGGCTAATCAGTAATTCAAAATAATACAACCATTTGTCTCTTATAAACCTATGAACTAGACGCCCCCACCCCACTTTGAGTCTCCCCGCCTTTGCATTGAGTTGTCCTGCCTTTCCAGACCAAACCAACGTTCATCTTGCACATGTTGATTGATGTCTCATGTCTCCCTAGAATATATAAAAGCAAACTATGCTATGACCACCTTGGGCACATGTCCTTTGAGAACCCTTTGAGGCTATATAATCGGCACACTTCCTCAATGTTGCAAAATAAACTCTAAATTAACTGAGATATGTCTCGGATTTTTGGGGTTTACAATACATTCACATATAATACATGCATATGCTTACAAACCTATGTATATGTACATTTACATATTTTAAGAATCATAAGTTCAGGAAGATACTTCCAGTTCTAATCCATTCCCATGTGCTCTTTTATTGTTTTCCCCGTACATTTATTTTCCACACTGAGAATGGAGAAGCCCACCAACGATCATCAGCACATTTGATTCACTTGATTCTGTATTTCATGGAAATTAATTTCAAAACTTAAACTTCACTTACCACTATATAGCTGCTAAAAATACAGCAGAATTTTCTGTGCTTTATTCCTTAATCCTCACAGCCCATCCTGCTCCAAACTCAGGGTACACAATCAGTTAGTATCTATGTGTTAATAAGCCATCTGGAGAAGTTTCTTTTTTCATTATTTCTTTCTCTTCTTTCTTATTTCCTCCTTTTCTTCTTTCTCCATCTTTCTTTCTTCGTTCCTTTCTTGCTACTTTCCTTTTTCTCCTTTCTTTTCTTTTTTTCTTTTTTTCTCCCTCTCTCCTCCTTCCTTTCTTCCTTCCTTCTTTTCTTGCTTTATCTTTCCTTCCCTCCTTTTTCTTCTTTCATTTTTCCCTTTCTTTCTCTTCCTGCAATGCCGTTAATGTACTCACTTGAAATATAATTAAATGTGTTTATTTGATGTCTTTTAAAGTGGGTTTCTTCCCCCTTTCCTATTCTTACTGATTTAATTTATTTTTATAACAATGATATTAATATGTTTTTAAAAGTCAAAGTGGTATGAATAGGTAAACTTCAAAAAGTGACTTGTCACCCACTCCCTTCACCTCATCCTTTGTACTAACTTTATTTATTTGTACTTCTAGTGCTTCTTTTTGTTATGAGAAAAAGATACATGCCAATTTTCATTTCTTTCTTACAGGCAAGGTAGCATACTCTGTATATGCCTGTACATTTTTTCGCTAAATAGAATATACTGAAAATCACTCTAAGTCAGTTTCATGTAGCTCTTTTTCAATTTGTGTAAAGCTGCATTAAAAGCCACTGCAATCACCAATACACTTCTATTTCATGTCATTTTCACTGGATATTCAGTAGTTACTTTAAACTCGGTATTTAAAATGGAGATCACTGTTTTCTTCCACAAAATAACCTCTAAGGACAAATTCAATTTTTGTTTGTGGTATCTTTGTAAATTTTTAGGCTACTAAATAATTACTCTTTTTATACTCATTTATCATTGTTATCATAGTTATACAATTATCATCCTTAAAATCATTTTATTCTTTCAATACTTTCTTCATCTTATTGCTGCTACCTCAGTTCACAACATTTCCATCTTGTAGAAATTTTATTGCCTTTGGTATTATCCTTCTATTTTAATCTCATTTACATATATTGTCTATCCAAGATTTCTATAAAATTATTTCTTGACATTCATCTGAGTTCAAAACCTACAACAGTCCCTCATTATTTACTTCTAGATGCGAAGAACCTTTCTATCAGGGCTTTTCTGGTTTATGCCAATTATTATTTATAAGATCTCACATCTTGGTCGTATACTATATGTTTACTTTGGCCTGTCTGCATTTGAGTAAGCTGTTCATTTAAACTGGGATACACTTCTCATTTGGTCATCTAAATTTGCCATATTTCATTATTCTCCTGCAACAACTCTGGACCACATTCTGTTGAAACTCAACCACCTTCCTCATAATTCCTGAGATATTTTATAATTACATGAAAATCATTTATGTATCTATGTTCATCTATATAACTTTATGAGATGTGTAATATAAAACAAAGCATAAATGTTAATATTTGTCAAATATTTTCTGAATATTTACAATAAAACCTCTTAAAGTATTCTGCTATATTCTGTTATATTTTATTGTAATATTTTATAATTTATTTTACTTCTATATTTTCATTAATTTTAATTTTAATTAATATTTGTATTAATAGTAAAGTCATTTTAGCTTACTCCAAGCCAAGAACCTTAGTATTTAAGATTTTGTTTTACAGATTACACTGAGCCAGTGTTGTTAATATGAAAGTGTTTTACAAGATTGATGGGCTTTTCATTTTAATGTAGTCAATGGTATGTTAAATATTATTATGACAGAAATAAATTAAGAACAACATATCTATACATTGGCCTATTCTATTTCAGCTTCTTAAAATAGCTGATAGTCCTCCTGTGCATTCTATGTAGTGTATTTATGTTAATTATTGAAGTAACAGGGACTGAAGTCTTTCCTGGGGATATCAATTTAATATTCATGTGTAGCTATCCATACTCTCTTATTTAGTAAACACTGATGATTTTGTTTGAATTAAGATCTTCTAGCTTCAATACTGTTGTCATTATGGGCAGTGTTCTTGTGACAAAAATAAAAAATATATCAGTTTAAACTGGGATGTTCTTCTTATTGGATCATCTAAATTTGTTATATTTCATAATTCTCCTGTGACAACTCTGGAACACATTTCACTGAAACTCAACTACCTTCTTCATAATTCCTAAGATATTTTATAATTGCAAGAATGTTTCTTCTGTATATTATGTTAATCTTTAGAAGCCGCAAATGGCCCCTCTTTGCCTAATGGAGGCCCTTCAAGCAAGATGGATCCTCTTCCTTTGTGACTTTCAAAGAGTTGTAAGCACTAGCTAGACTATTGCAGAGTGCATTTTTAAGATCTTGGTTTATTTTCCCCATTGCTACTGTTAACAACAGCTTTGAATTACTGACAAGTCTATATAGTTTTTGTTGTAGCCTAAGAATGTAAGGATGTAAACAACGTATGCCAAATGTTCTATCAGGATAGTAAATACAACTGGAGTTCGGGAAAAGATATGGCATTTCCAGTGAACCACGTGACAGGAGAGGTCACTTTCAGGAGACCAGAGGAGAAAAGTTTAGAGAAGTCTCAAGAACAGATTTTCATCCATGAATTTCAGGCTCAGGAGTGTAGGTTTCAATGCAAGCTTTCATATCTGATCTTTCAGATGTAAAATATAATACTAACTACAAATAATCAATATGTTTATGTGACTTAACAAGTAGTTTTAGTGGCAATAAACAGGTTAAGATTTGGTTGAAACAGGCAGAAAATGTGAATTGCCTGGAAGTAGGTTATGTGTTAAATTCTCATTGCAGTTGCAAATTCAGACTCCATCTTTGGTTTTTCATTTACAGTAAAAGCACACTTTTGCTGCATTTATAAAAGAATATTAATCTGAACTATTTTTCCTTTCAGTGCAGTTATTTGTATCAGATGAACACTAAGACCTTACTTCTATTACTTTAAAAAGGTCTTGACCACCTGATAAAATCCATTAAGGAAAATTCCACTTACATTGATACCATGTTGCCTCTTCAAGACTGGTAAAGTGCAAAAAAATCTAAAATTCTCAGTACAGTAATTACAATTTCAGAGAAATTCTCAGAATGGATAGCATAGCAAAGTAACTTCTTATCATTTCTGGACTTTGAACAAAGGACAAAAAGTTAATTGACTAAAATGATAGCGTTTAGCTTTGGAATGAAAGCACATTAACCTGTAATGTCAATTTATTTCATTGAAAATAAATGATTTTACATCTCTACATTTTCACTGCAGAAAGCACTTGTGGGAAAGAAACATCATTAAACCATAAATTGTGAAGATTAACAAAATTTATCAGTAATGGTTAAATAAATCCACTTTTATAGGATTCACATAAACATGGCAGGCACACAAATGTGTGTGATTATCTTAGAACAGTTGAGACACCATTCGAAGCATGCACTTATATATTCTTCAGAATCTGCTTTAATCAGAGGAGCACATAAATATGAGATGATGCATGATAAGCAATAAGGAGACACGGATTGAGAAACTATAACTTAACGATGTTTGCAATATATTGAGAACTATAGATATTTCAAACTGCATAATTAAGGATGTCTCTTTAAACAAGGTGTGGCTTTATTTAAAAGTGTATTTTCATCCACAAAAAGCATATAGCAAGTGGAAGAATTGCTCTAGAAACCCCATATAACTTTTTATTACTATTATTATTATACTTTAAGTTCTAGAGTACATAGAGAACATCACACACTGGGTAACTTTAACTTAAACAAAAAAAGGAATCATTAACCACAGTAGTGAGCTTTGCCACTCAAAGAATAGCCTGCATTCCAAGGTTGTGGTTGGCCAAATGTTTGATGTAAATATCCTGTTTTAATTATCTGAAAATTACTGTTAATTCAAAGTAGTAGAATGAGAAAAAAAATCTTTACTATAAACTTTGGATCAGTCCATTATTTCTATCATTGTTGAGCAGGATAAGTACCCTGTGAGTATCTGAGGCTCATCCAAGTCATATAACCTGTATAAGCCTCAGATAGTTGTATGATAATAGCAACAATCTACATTTTATGGTTACTAGGATGGCTACTAGGATACATGTAATAATCTGAGTGTGAACATTTATACATAATGAAACTCAGAATTGATAATATTAACTAATTTGATCAATGTGTTAGACCATTCTTTTTTCATTTCTATAAAGTAATACCTGAGGCTAGGTAATTTATAAAGAGAAACAGTTTAATTGGCTTGCAGTTCTGCAAGCTGTATAGGAAGGGTGGTGCTTGCATCTGCTTTGAGTGAGGCTTCAGGTAGCTTAGAATCATGGTGGAAAGCAAATGGGAGGCAGACTTGTAACATGGTAAGTGTGGGAGCAAGAGAGAAAGAGGTGGGAGGTGCCAAAACAACCAGATCTCACATGAGCTCAGAGCAAGAATTCACTTGTCACCAAGAAGATGGTGCTAAGACATTTATGAGGAATATGTGTCAATGACTCAATCACCTCCCACCAGGCCACACCTTCAACATCGGCAATCACATTTCAACACAAGGTTTTGAAGGCACAAACATCCAAACCGTATCAATCAATCTCAGTCTCTGAACATTTTACTAAGGTCGTTAAGGCAAGATCAAGGAAAAGCAAAACAGCCCTTGATTTGATTTAAAGGATCTTATGTATTTTCCTTCATGGAACTTGATTTTCGGTTAAGGTATTGGAAACTTTTTTCAAAATAATGCATAAATAAGGAGAAGTCATTAACCCTTGAGTTTAAGTACATATTTTTAGATTTCTGAGAGCAAATCACAGTCTGAGATAAAAAGGAAATAGATGGATTTTTCTGTGAAACAAATAAAACAAACCTTGATAGTTCATTGCAGCATTTGCACAGTACCCTGGTGATGTCCTTAAGGTAGCTGGGAGCAGGAGTGCAGAGAAACACATGGGGCTTGAATTTCTTGTTAAATATTTTTGAGGAAAGATTTACTCAGGTAAAAATCATATGAAAAATAATACATTTAGAGGATGAGTTATGAACAAATCATGAGTCATCAGGAAATCAGTGGGTCCATGCAGAAACCACAAGAGAGGAGGAGTCAGATACAAGTTTACTTATATCAAAATTTCCCTGGACTTAGGTTGATAGAGCACCCATCTTCCATTCAGAGGAGGGACATAAATGCAGCCAAGAGGCTTATAAAAACTGAGAGTATGGAATAACAGTTCTGCCATCAGAGTTTACTATTTTCTGTCATGTTTTCTTCACTAACCCCATCTATAGTTTGCATGTTTTATCTGCTAATTTGCTGGTCACCAAGCGACAACAATCTTTAATATGATGACCTGACCCAGGAAAAACTTGGTTACAATCCCTAACCTAGGACCACAAATCTCTGTTATGCTTTTAACATATTCTGCAAAAGACCTTAACCAAGGAGAAAAATGGGAGATGAAACCTAGTTGGCATTAAACTCACTAATCCTTACTCCCTGTCTCTGGAATGTGTCCATTGAGGACGAGGTACCCATTCTTAATTTGCAAAAGGGCAAGCTACGTTTACTTCTTTCACGGTATAACTTCCTGTTGATTTGGGGTGTTATCTTTAGCCAAGTAATAACATAAGCACAGTGGGTTGTAATATCTCCTGTGTCTTAGTACTACTATCCCTTCACATAGTACACATTCCCTAATCATTTTTAGGATTATTATTGAATGAATGTCCCATGTGGTAAAATCAATCCACATAATTCTTTATAAAGAACTTTAAGAAGCTGCGTGTGCCTATAGACTTTATGACTTTTCAAAAAATGTTAACCACAAGATATTTTTTCCACTATATAAATTTCATGAATCATATTTAAAAATATGTAAGTCACTCTAAATCCTAACCTCAAATTAGGTTGTTTTCTGCTTTGATTTGCCTCTCTGGATTCTTTAATTACTGTGATATTCTCCATTGGCAAAGATAACAAAATGTAAAAGCCACAGGAAGGTGATTCAATCACTGTTTCTAATTAGCAAAACTAAAGGTTTCCTCCTTTGGAAGGGAAGAGGGAGTTTCTGTTATGTGACAGATTCCACGTCTACTCACAATCATTCTTTTACACTTATAATTGAGCTGAGTATCAGATAACTTAAATGACTTGGTAAAAGAAACTCATCTTGTAGGTGCCAGAAGTGAAAGTCCAGTATTCAGACGAGCAACTAATCTGTCTGGATGGTATTTTAGTTACACTGACTATGCTTTCACAATGATGAAGTATTTTGTTTATCTGGGAATTTCAGCTAATTATCTCAGTACTTTTTCAACATAATGAAAAGTGACCAATTTGAGTGATTGTATTTTACCCCAATTAGGTTACATTTTTCTCATTTAACTGAATGTATTGACACCATTATTGTAAAGTCCAGAATTCCCAATTTCCTACTGAATACAGGTACATGAAGTAAAATACTAAGAAACATTCACATAGGTAGACTAGGGAAAATTTACCACCAAGTATTTATATATGGCCTTTAATGAAAATAATTACTTGTTTGTTTTAAACACTTTTTTTACTGCTGCTATTTTTTGAGAGCTTAAAAAAATTCCAGGCCAGGTGCAGTGCCTCACTCCTGAAATCCTAGCACTCTGGGAGGCTAAGGTGGGCGGATCACGAGGTCTGGAGATCAAGACCATCCTGGCTAACATGGTGAAACCCTGTCTCTACTAAAAATACAAAAAAAATTAAAAAATAAAAATTAAACAGGCGTGGTGTTGGGTTCCTGTAGTCCCAGCTACTCGGGAGGCTGAGGCAGGAGAATGGCGTGAACTCAGGAGGCGGAGGTTGCAGTGAGCCAAGATCCTGCCACAGCACTCTAGCCTGGGTGACAGAGCAAGACTCCACCTCAAAAAAAAAAAAAAAAAAAAAAAAAATTCCACTGGTGATTCTTGGCAATCTTACTTAATATTCACTTTCTCAAATAAAAGAAACTACTCAGTATTAAATTATGCCTGGAATGTACATTTCTTTAAAAATAAAAGATATTTAAGCTTGCCAGACAATAAAATTTTAAAAATAAGTTACATATAGGTCTTCTACATATCTGTTAAAATATATGCAAAGAAAGAAAACAGAATTCAGCCCTCTATCTGGAAATGTTTATGGGAAAACATTTATATATTTGTGTGTGTGTGTGTGTGTGTGTTGGTTTTGATTTTGTTTCAATAAAAACAGAGTCAAATCACAACCTTGCTTAGAAATGAGAACTTTTCTTCAAAAACTGTAAATAGGATTTTAGATACATATCTAGGCAATATGCAAAGGTAGGCTTTTTAAAATCAAAGGTGGTTCTGGGCAGGTATTTTAACTATGAGTGATATAGTTTGACTCTGTGTCCCCATCCAAATCTCTTCTGAAATTGTAATCCCCATGTGTTGAGCAAGGAACTTGTAATCCCCACTTGTAGAGAGTAGAGGAAAGGAAGTGACTGGATCATTGGGGCTGTTTCCTCCAAGCTTTTCTTGTCATAACTAGTGAGTGTTCAAAGGATCTGATGGTTTTATAAGTATTTGACAATTCCTCCTACGCACTGGCTCTCTCTTGCCTGCCACCATGTAAGATGTGCCTGCTTCCCCTTCTACTGTGTTTCTTGAGGACTCTGCAGCCATGTGGAACTATGAGTCAATTAAACCTCTTTCCTTCATAAATTACCTAGTCTCAAGTGTTTCTTTATAACAGTGTGAAAATGGGCTAATAAAATAAGCAAATGCTTATTTCATGTAGAACTGGTAAAATAGATTTAAGTAATAATTCAATTAAATATCAAACCACCTCAATCATTTGTGCCATGTTTTTAAACAAAAATTAGTTATCCAATTACATAAGAATATATGAAGTAATTTTTAGTTATGCATTTCAATGTTTTTTGATTATTTCTGGTAAAAGAGTGCTATGTGCTGCTATTCATTTTTAAAAGATGATAATTTGTAGACACATTTAAATATAGGTATAAGTATACATATAGATAATAGATATAGATGATATAGATTAGTGATCACATGAGTATTTCAATTAACTGAAATCATTTGTCATGACTGTATGACCTGAAGATGCTTAGATATATGTATTTTCCTTTTTAAAGAGCAATAGGAAAGATTAATGAATTGTATTCTCTGAAATCAAGGAGATGATAATCTTTTAGAAGAAAACTATAAATACAGAAATACCATAATTCAAGGAAAAAATGTGTAACTACAATAATATAGGTGGGAAGCACTATGATGCAGCAAAATAAAAATAAAAATAAAAAAAAAAAAAACAGTTCTTGAATACATCTCCCTGGGATGAGGTAGGCTATCTGTTTTAGCTCCAGATAAACGGTGACCTTGCCAAATCATTGAAACATGTGGTACTCAGTCTTCATTTTCAAAAAAATCAGTGAATTGGTCCTAGGTTCCTTTAAGCTTCTATTTTTGATAACAAAATTACCATGGCAACTGGATAGAATTTTCATTAAAAGAAAAAAAAAAAACCTGCCTTTTGATGAAAAAGAAAAGAAATTCCAGAGAAAGCAAAGTGTATAACACACACACACGGAATTTCTTGAGATAAACAAAGCCCAAACCAAACTAAATAAAACTAAGAAACAACAAGCAACATGGGACAAAAGAAAAATGTTCTTTAGGAAAAACATAACTTCAATTCAGTTGGAGTACAGTTTTATGTCATTTTGTGGTAAGCAATAGGGTGAGGGTTCGAGATAGTTGCAGAAATCCTGAATGTCAGAATGTTATTATGTTTATAGTCAATTTGGTTAGGGAGAGAGATGGTCGTTGAATTCATTTGAGTATGACTGGATCTGTTCTGTCAGATTAGTGAGAAGAAGGAAAACCCTCAAAAGGAGCATAATTAGAAATATATGCAAGGAATTCAGAATCAAATTAATGAGTATCTAAATTGACATGACAAATATGAGAACAGAATGAAGGAGAAAAGACAGTAAGAAGAACAGAATGCATAGGGTTTTTTGTGTAAGGGTATGGATGAAGGAGAAAATTTGAAAATTTAAAGGTGAATACTTGAATAAATCATGCCGTTATTTAAAGAAGAAAACATGAGGAGCGTGTCTCTGGGCAGAACAGACTAAAACCAAAATAAAACTACGTATAAACTAAAAGCTAGGAAAAAGATTGAAAATCAGCAAGATAATTTATTTATTCCATGTATTGGAAACCCAAGGGTCAAATAAATTATTTGTCTAAGCCAGATGACTAATACAGAAAAAATTTTGAAACACGCTCAATCAGAGGGCTAGTAAAAAAGCAGGTGAGAATACCCAACAAGGCAATAGGTTACAACTGAAGCCAGCAGTAAAATTACAGTTTACTGTAAGAGTTAAATGATTATCTCACTAATGTAATAATTTGGAAGAACTCTACAAAAGAATGTCTTCTTCTTATGTCAGGGATCACATAACTATTGCATTAAAATTTAGAACAGCTGATATTCTTCCAACATCTTCAGATTACCTACTGTAAAAATATCAGAATAATAAAACATTATGAAAATATTTTTATACAGAATAAATTTTCTGCAACTGATACTTCTGGAAACAAAAAAATAAGTATTCTATCTTAAAAATATTCAGAAAAGTATATATTTCCTATTAAATGACTCCTAGTTTTTATAAATTTCAACACAGTGATGGGGTTCAGGACATGTTACCCCAAAATACGGCATCTTGTCCTTTGAGAAAATAGCAGAAGCAAGATCAGTCTTCGACTTTTCCCTGCCCTTCTTCCCTGAAGCAGGTCATAAAAACTACAAAGGATTATCTGACATTTCCCCAAAGGTCATAAGACTTTCATTTAAGAGGTGCCCTCCCTATACCTAGAGGCAAGGAATATTCTTATCTCTGAACACACAGGAATACAAAGAGGAATCTGAGCAAATGGGCCTTGCTAAGTTACCCCTAGTTCATTATCATTAGATCATGCCCTTTTGTCCTCCAATCATAGTCCTCCACAACTTTCCACTATTAGTTAAATCTAAACATAAAAAATATATACGTTTTTCTATTTCTTGAGGTCTCCATTTCTCAAAACTCCCATGTCATTTAAAAGTTATAATCAAGTAATTTGTATACATTTGTTATTCGGTCTTTTGGTATAGGAACATCATTCATAATCCTAGCAATTGATAAGAAAGCAAATTTCCCTCTTACAATTTCAAGTAGATGATCAAACATGGAGGCATCTAGATATAAATATGTTCTGTGGAGACAACCACTTGGACATCCAGATATCTTTGAGTACTGAAGACTGTTTCAAAAAGTTAAATAAAAAATAAACAAAAGTGGGGAGTGAGACAAGTGAGGAAGACGAAGAAGCAGGAGAATAAGGATAAAAGAATAGGAGAAATGAAAGAAACAAGGAAGCAAAGGAGAAAAGAAGAGGGGAAGATGGGAATCAGGAAGAAGGAAGGAAATCACAAAATCTGATCTCTTTCCTCGCAGAGTAGGTAAGTGAGAATGTTCAACTAACCTATATTCTCAAATATACGAGAGTCTGAAAGGGGATTCTTCACCTCTGCCTACATTCTGTGCCTAGATTTAGGAACATGGTTCTCCTAAAAATAAGGGACACTAGAAAAGGAAAGCAGAGTCAGGAAATGAAAGCACACTTTGCCTCTGCCACCTAATTTTAGTTCTTCAGGTTAATACCTCCTTTGCACGAGGTATTGCCTTCGTCTTCCAAGTCACTAACCTATAGCTATCTCATTTGGGCTTGATCATGGCTGGCTCACAAGAAATTCTGCAATAACATTATTTGCTAGGTAGATCATTTTCCAGAATATTTCTTTTTTATTAGACGAGAAAACATTTTTGATTTAAATAATAAATGTATACAGAATGATAGATGGTGAAATATAGTAACCCGCTCCATATTATCATTAAACTAATAGCCACTTACTTTTTCTTCTAACAACACCAATTATGATAACAGAGACTATATTAGACAATTGCTTCAATGTACTTTGAAAAGAATACCATATGCACACATGTATAATCATAATACAAAATTGACAAAAATAATTTATTATATTTAGTGTTTCTATTTAGGAAAAGTATGATGAACAGTGTATAACTTTTCTTTTTCTCCACATCCTTGCCAAAATATGTTGTTTTTGAATTTTTAATAATAGCCATTTTGACTGGTGTGAGATGTCATCTCATCTTTGCTTTAATTTGTATATCTCTGATAATTAGTGATGATGAACATTTTTATGTTTGTTAGATGCTTGTATGTCTTCTTTTGAAAAATATCTACTCATGGTATTTGCCCACTTTTTAATGGGGCTATTTTTCTCTCTTGTTGAGTTGAGTTTCTTATAGATTCTGGATATTAGTCCTTTGTCAGGTACATAGTTCGCAAATATTTTCTCCCATTCTGTAGGCTGTTTACTCTGTTGATTATTTTTTCACTGTGAAAATGCTCTTTAGTTTAATTAAATATTATTTGTCTATTTTTATTTTTTGTCATTTGCTTTTGATGTCTTTCTCATATGTTTTTTGGCAAGGCCAATGTCGAGAAGAGGTTTTCCTAGGTTTTGTTATGGGATTCTTGACAGTTTGAGGTCCTACATTTAAGCCTTTAATCAATCTTAAGTTAATTTTTGTGTACGGTGAGAGATAAAGTATGGTTTCATTCTTCAGCATATGACTATCCAATTTTTCTAGCACCATTTATTTAATAGAGTGTCCTTTCCCCACTGTCTGGAGTCAACCTAAGTTTCCATCAACAGATGATTAGGTAAAGAAAATGTGTATATGCACACACACACACACACACACACACACACACACACACACCATGAAATACTATGCAGCCATACAAATAGTATTGTGTCTTTTGCAGAAACAAGGATGGAACTGGAGGCCATTATTCTCAGTGAAATTATTCAGAAACCAAAAATCAAATATTGTCTGTTCTCACTTATAAGTGGGACCTAAATAATGGGTACACAAGGAAATACAGAGGAAAATAATAGACACTGGGGCTTCCAATAGAGGGCCAGGTAGGAAGGGGTGAGGGTTGAAAAATTACATCGTGAGTACAATAGTCACTATTCAGATGATGAGTAAATGCAAAGCCCAAACATCACCATTACACAGTATATTCATGTAATAAACATGCAAATGTAACCCCTGAATTTATATATATATATATATATATATATATATATATTTTAATTTAAAAAAGGAAAAAGCATCATGGGTGAACATCTCTGAATTTTCCCTTTAATTATTTATAATTGGTGACAGCTCTGTATGCTTTATGTTAATAAGTTGGCTTAAATTAAAACTCGTTTTTCCTAAAATTATGATTTTGTTTTTTTTTTTTTTTTTTTCTGAGGTGGAGTCTCGCTCTGTCGCTGAGACTGGAGTGCAGGAGCACAATCTCGGCTCACTGCAGCCTCTGCTTCCTGGGTTCAAGTGATTCCCATGCCTCAGGCTCCCAATTAGCTGGGACTACAGGTGTAAGCCACCGTGGCTGGCTAATTTTTGTATTTTTAGTAGAGATGGGGTTTCATTATGCTGGCCAGGTCAGTCTCCAACATCTGACCTCAAGTGATCCACCCATCTCGGCCTCCCAAAGTGCTAGGATTACAGACTTGAGACACTGCACCCTGCCTAAAATTATGTTTTTTAACAGCTTTAATGAGATATGTTCAATAAACAGAATGCTGCACATATGAAATGTACAAAATTAGATGAGTTTGAATACATGCTTAAATCTGTCAAATAATCACCATCATTAAAGTAATAAACATATTTATCACCTCCAAAAATTTTCTTGTGCTCCATTGTTAAAATTGCCTTTAATTGTTGATAGCTCTTTTCTAATCCTTATAATTTTTATTTAGCTAAATATCATTATAAAACTGGTTACTACTATAAGTACAACAGATCCATAAATAACTATTATTAGAATAGATTAATCCTGAAGACAATTCTTCTAGGAAAATATTTTAAATCAAAATATTTTTCGGAAATTTAAAGTGAACTCTAACTGTCAAATATGACCAGAGATACTTCTACTTATTATACATAAGTAACCCTAATTAATTTTGCATTGTGATCATTTACGTATTCCAAATAGGGCAAACTGCTTAGAATAAAATGTTTATTACTTAATAAATATTTATAATCTCATAAACAACTAGAAAAATTTCAAGTGAAATTAATAAGAAACAAATATGCTGTGATCCTTTGTGCTCTGTTTGCTTCATTCTAAATTTAAAAGAATAATAAAAACAAATGTCTCATTTCATAGAGCTAAGAACAACTTTTAATTATTTATATTTTTAGGCATTGGAAATATAATATTAACCAAGGGGTACTAAACAATATGAAAGTACTTACAATCTAGAGAAAACAAGGATATTTTCTTCAATCTTTACATGAAATTTAAGTTTGTTTAGATATTAAGACCATTCTGTTCACATTTTCCATATATACAGGTTTATTATTAATCAAAAAACTGTTGGTTTCTGTATAACCAATTCCTTATTGATTGTATTATGTATATAGGAACAATATTAATCTGCATTTAATGTCAACCACTCATGAAAATTTAAGAGCATCTCTAATTTTACATTAACAAATACTGTAAGTTATTGGAAGTCTATACTTTAAATATCGTCTTCTGGTTTGAAATCTTTTCCAGTTGCTAATGCCTTACTTTCTATGGCTCTGTAAATTGTCATATAAACATCTACAAAATACACTTATTATATACATTTGTTTGGCAATATGTACCATACTGTGTTAAGAAACACATAAATCAAACAGAAAAGTTTTAGCTAATTGATTAAATGATACCTTTTCCTTTTTTTTTTTTTTTTTTTTTTGAGACGAACTCTCACTCTGTCGCCCAGGTTAGAGTGCAGTGGCGCGATCTACGCTCACTACAAGCTCTGCCTCCTGGGTTCACATTATTCTCCTGCCTCAGCCTGCCAAGTAGCTGGGACTACAGGCGCCCGCCACCACGCCCGGCTAATTTTTTATATTTTTTGTTAGAGACGGAGTTTCACCGTGTTTGCCTGGATGGTCTCGATCTCCTGACCTCGTGATCCACCCGCCTCAGCCTCCCAAAGTGCTGGGATTACAGATGTGAGCCACCATGCCCGGCCATCTTTTCCCTTTTAAAACAAATAATTTCAACTCTTATTTTAGATTTAAGTGATAGGTTTTCAGGTTTGTTACATGGCATATTGCATGATGCTGAAGTTTGGGTGTGATTGATCTTGTCACTGAGGGAATGAGCATAATATCCAACAGTTCATTCTCGGTCCATGTTCCCCTTTCATCCTACAGCCTCCAGGAGGCCCCAGCATGTATTGTTGCCACCTTTTTTTCCATATTTACTCAAAGATTAGTTTCCACTTATACGTGGAGTATCCCGCAATATCAACATATCGTGGGGGGAGCTGCACCCCCCTGCGAGGTGGATCTTAAGAGCCAGGGGGGATAGGGGGTGGCTCTTACTCCCCATCTCGCGGGGGGTGCCTCACCCTCCTGCGTTCTGTGTCCATTATCACCATTCTCTTCTTTTCTGGTATCAGTGCCAATTTCACAGGGTGTGTGTACACAGCCTGCGACATGAAAACTAATAGCATCCTCTGCACCTCCGCAGATTAGGAACCATCTCATACCATGGGTGTACATGTTTTGCGAGATTTGGGGTAATGTC
The DNA here is from genome assembly GCF_002776525.5 of Piliocolobus tephrosceles. Lineage (NCBI taxonomy): Eukaryota > Metazoa > Chordata > Mammalia > Primates > Cercopithecidae > Piliocolobus > Piliocolobus tephrosceles. The sequence goes on along the minus strand of NC_045434.1, from coordinate 115,896,417 downwards.
ATCTTTGGTTTCCCTGAATATTCGGGGAAATATCAGAGGGCGGGTGTCCACCTGCTGCTCTGTTGGGAGGCACAACCTAGGTTAGCTACTGGAAATTAGGAGCTATATCACAGATGGGGTGTAGAGCCAGTGTCATATCTCAAGTACTATCATGCTCTCCCCCACCAGTTGTGAGGAGCAATATCACGGGGGGGGTGTATACGTTCTGCCATTTGGGAGTAATGTCATCATCTCTTCCTTTAGACAATAGGAACAATATCACAGAGCGGGTGTACACCCCGTGTATTTTGGAAGCAATATCATTCACTCTTCTTCTCGATTTAGCGATTCATATCACACTTGGGGTGTACACCCCTTGCTACATTGGGCATAATATCACCTCTCCCCATGTGGTCATTAAGGACAAAATCACAGGGTGATGTACACTTCCTCCGTTATTGGGAGTAATATCATCCACTCACTCCCTGGATATCAGGAACCACATCACAGAAGAGTTGTACACCCCCTTCGATATTGTCAGCAATATCATCATCCCCTGCGCACCTGGATATTAGGAACAATACTACTGGGGGTTGGGGGTGTATACCCACTGCGAGATCCAGAGTAATATCAGCCTCTTTTCCGCTGGATATTAGGAACTATATCACAGGTGTGTGTGCACCTTCTGCGATATTGGGAGTAATATCAGCCTCTACCCTGCTGCCTATGAGGAACAATATACAGGAGGCAGGGGGGTTACACCCCCTACGATATTGAGAATAATATTATTCTCTTTTCTCTGTACCTTAGGAACTGTATCACAGGGGTCTGTACACCTTCCGCAATATTGGGATCACTGTTATCCTCTCCCCTCCCTTGAATATCAAAAAGAGTATCACAGCAGAGTGTACACCCCCTGCGATATGGCCAGTAATGTCATCGTCTGTACCTTCGGATACTAGGAACAACATCACAGAGGGTGTGTACACCCCCTGCGATATTGGGCATAATGTTATCCTCTCTTCCCCTGGATATGAGGAACAATATCCCTGGTGGGAGGAGGTGGGATACCTTAACAAAAGTATCACTGAGTGGGTGTAGTATCATCCTCCCTTCCCCAGAATACTCAGAACAATATCACAGGAGGGCTGTACAGCCCCTGCGATATTGGGAGTAATATCATCCTCTCCCCCTCTCGACATAAGGAACAATAACCCAGGGTGGGTGTACATCCCCTGCGATACTGGGTGTAATGTCATCGTCTCCCAAAACATATATTGGGAATAATGTCACAGGGGGGTGTACACCTTCTTCGATATTGGGAGTAGTATCATCCTCTCCCCTCGGGATTGTAGGCAAAATATCAAAGGGGTTTTACAACTCGTGCGATATGGGCAGTAATATCATCCTTTCCCCACCTAGGTTTTCAGAATTATATCACAGGCGGCTGTACACTTCTCGCGATATTGGGAGTAATAGCATCCTCTTCCATCATGGATATTAAGAACAATATTACAAGGGAAGTCCCCCCACCCAGCAATATTGAGAGTAATATTATGCTCTCCCCTTCGAGATATTAGGAACACCATCGCAGGAAGTGTGTACAACCCCTGCGATATTGGGGATAATACCATCCTCTCCCCCTGAATGTAAGAAGCAATATCACAGGAGGATGTACACCGCCTGCGATATTGGGAGTAACATCCTTTTCTCCCTCTCTGGATATTCGGAACAGTATCACAGTGAGTATGTACACACCCTGCGATATTGCCACTCCTCTCCCTCCCAGGATATATGGAACAATGTCACAAGGATGTGTACACCCCCTGTGATATTGAGGGTAATATCTTCCTCTCCCCGCCTGGCTATTAGGAACAATCTCACAGAAGGGGTGTACACCCCCTGCTATATTGAGACTAATATCCTCTCTCCCCCTGGATATTAGGAACAATATCACAGGGGTGGTGTACACTCCCTGCAACATTGGAAGAAATAGCATCCTCTCCACCTTTGGATGTTAGGGACAATATCACAGGGGAGGTCTGGACCCCCTGCGATATTGGGAGTCTTACCATCCTCTCCCACCCAGGATATGAGGAACAAGATGACCGAAGGGATGTACACCCACTGCAATATTTTCAATAATGTCATCCTCTACCCCCTGGCTATTAAGAAGAACATCATAGAGGGGTGTACCCTTTCTGTGATATTGCGAGTAATATCCTTTTCCCCCCGATATCAGGAACAATTATATTAATTACTAGTATTAATAAATGTAAGCAAAATTAAGAGTAATCGTTGATATTAATAATTACAATAAAGAGAGTAAAAGTTAACACTGATTACAATATTGACAATTGCTATTAATAATTAACAGTAATATCACTATTAATAATAGAATAATCATATCAGTAATTCATGTTGCTTAATTACATCAGTAATAAGTGACATTGGTAATAAAATAATAATTAATATTAAGATTAATAACTATTATTGATAAATGACATGAATAGTAATTAATTCAACCATGCATAATCATATATTTATATTTATTAAAATTAATAGCATACTATTTATTAATAGTAACATTGATAATTATTAATAAAACTGATGTTTGATAATTAATAATATTATTACTCCTAATACTGCAGGGGGTGTACACCTACCTGTGACATTGTTCTTAATATCCAGGGATGGAGAGCATGATATTAGTTTTAATATCACAGTAGGTGTACACTCACCCTGTGACATTGATCCTAATATCCAGGGGCTAGAGTATGACATGTCTCCCAACAGAACAATGAATGTACAGCCACCCAGTGATATTGCTCCTAATATTCTCAGAAGAAGCCTATGATATTACTCCCCCTATCTCAGGGAGTGTACAACTCTTCTGTGATATTGTTTCTAGTATCCGGAGGGGGAGAGGATGATAACAATTCCAATATCGCAGGCTGTGTTCACCCACCCTGTGATATTGTTATTAATATCCTGGAAGGGAGAGGATGATATTAGTCCCCACAGAGCAGGAGGTGCACATCCACCCTGGGATATTGTTCCTAATATCCGTTGAGGGGAGAGGTTGATATTACTCCCAATATGCCAGGGGGTGTACAACCACCCCGTGATATTGATCTTAATATTCAAGGGCCAAGAGGTCGATATTACTCGAAATATCTCAGGAAGTGTACACCCCTGTGTGATACTGTTCCTGATATCCAGAAAGGGAGAAGATGATGTTACTCCCCACATCGCAGGAGGTGAACACCCACTCTGTGATAGGTTTCCTAATATGCAGGGATAATATTATTCCCAATACTGCAGAAGGTGTACACTCCCCCACCCCCGTGATATTGTCCTTAATATTCCAAGCCGGAGAAGGTGATATTACTCTCAATATCGCAGAAAGTGTACGCCCCCCAGTGATAGAGTTCCCATGATCCAGGAGGGAAGATATTACTTTCAAGATCACAGGGGCTGTACATGCCCCCAGTGATACTGTTCCTAATTTCCACGTGGGAGAGGATGATATTACTCCCAATATCGCAGGGGTCATAAACACTCCTTTGATATTGTTCCTAATATCTAGGACAAGGGAGAGGATGATATTCCTCCCTATATCACAGAAGGTGTACACCAGTCTTTGATATTGTTCGCAATCTCTAGAGGGTTAGATGATAGTATTCACGAAACCGTAAACACGCTGTGTGTCCACCATAGATCTTAATATCCAGGGAAGGATATTACTCCCCTTATCATGAGGGATGTCCACCCTGCATGTCATATAGTTTCTTATATCCAGGGAGGAGAGGATGATATTGCTACCAATATCAAAGAAGTGTACACGCCCCCTGTGATGCAGTTCCTAATACCCACGTTGGGAGAGGATAATATTACCCTCATTATCACAGGGGCTGTACACACCACCTGTGATATTTTTCCTACAATCCAGAATAAGAGAGAATGATATTACTCCAAACAGTGCAGGAGTGTACCCCCCAACCATGTAATATTGTTCTCAATAGCTAAAGGAAGAGAAGATAATATTATTCTTTTTTGTACACGGCCTGTACACCCACCTGTGATATTGTTCCTAATATCCAGGGAAGGAGAGCTTGATATTACCCCCAGTCTCGCCATGGGTGTACACCCACTTTGTGATATTGCTCCTAATATCCACGGGGTAGAATATGGCATTACTCCCAATTTAACAGCAGGTGTACATCCACCCAGGGATATTGCTCCTAATATTCAGGGAAGGCGAAAGTGGTATTACTCCCAATATCACAGAGAGTGTACAACCCTTCTGTGATATTGTTCCTAATATCCGGTGGGGGAGAGGATGATATTACGTTCAATATCGCAGGCTGTGTACACCCACCCTGTGATATGGTTACTAAAATCCAGGAAAGGAGAGGACAGTATGACTTTCTATATCGTAGGAGGTGTACACCCACGCTGGGATTTTGTTCCTAATATCAAGGAGGGGAGAGCGTAATATTACTCCCAATATTGCAGGGGGCATACATCCCCCTTGAGATATTGTTCTTGCCATCCAAAACAGGAGAGGATGACATTACTCCAGATATCGAAGAAAGTGTAAACCCCAGGTGATATTGTTTCTAATATCCAGAAAGGGAGAAGAGGATATTAATCCCCATATCGCAGGAGGTGTACACTCACCCTGATATTTTTCTAAACATGCAGGGGGGAAGAGGATAATAATATTTCCAATATTGCAAGGGTTGCACACCCCCATTTGAGAAGGTCCTTAATAAAAATGCAAGGCGGAGGGGAGGATATTACTACATATATCTCAGAAAGTGTACACCCCCCAGAGATATTGTTGCCATGATCCTGGAGGGAAGAGGATGACATTACTTTAAATATCAGATTGGATCCTTTTCATCTTTTTTTTTTCTTTTATCCAAGTGGCCTTAATGACGCAAGACCAGTACGTACATTTATTTCCACACAGTCCTAATTTATGACAGATGTGCTTATTTTCTGCCCTCTAGCCTCTTTTCTAATTAAGAGAATCACACCTTATTCCTAACTTATTACTATTAATGACAGCACAGGCATCAAATTTTAAGGTGACTTGTTTGGGCACCCCCCTTTTTTTTTTTTTTTTTTTCTGTTTTGGCTAACACTTTACTCATATCATTTATAAGCTCCCACCAGTCCTTAGTCCTTAATCTTATTTTAAGAACTGTGGTCATGGGAGGCTCAGATGGTCATAACACACATCAGGTTGGTCATTTCCTGGGCTACATACCTTGCATAGAATAATATTATACAAACAAGTTCTTTTTAGAGTTCCAGTGCACTTATAATAACCGTAAAATAATAGGACAGACACGATTTTGTTTTTTTTTTTTTATGATTTATGTATAGTATTCTGTGGTATATATGTACCACATTTTTTAAATCCGGTCCACTGCTGATGGGAGCCTAGGTTGATTCCATGTCTTTGCAATTGTAAATAGCACTGGAGAAAACATACAATTGCATGAGTCTTTTTGGTAGAACAATTTATTTTCTCCTGGCTACATACTCAGCAATGGTGTAGCTCAGTTGAATGGTAGTTCCGTTTTAAGTTCTTTGAGAAATCTCCAAACTGCTTTCCACAGTGGCTGAACTAATTCACATTCCTACCAACAGTATATAAGCATTCCTTTTCGTACACAGTCTCACCAGCACGTTGCTTCTTTTGATTCTAATAATAGCCATTCTGACTGGTGTGAGATGGTCTTTGCAGTCTTGATGCGCATTTCTCCGATGTGTGATGTTGATAATTCTTTCAAATGTTTGTTAGCCACTTGTTTGTCGTCTTTTCAGATGTGTCTATTCATGTATTTTGCCCACATCTTAATGGGGCTAATTGTTTCTCGGTTGTTGTGTTGTTTGCGTTCTTTTAGATTCTGATGTTAGACCTTTGTGATATGCATAGTTTGCAAATATTTTCTCCTATTCTGTAGGTTATCCATTTACTCTGATGATAGTAAATTTTGCTGCCTAGGAGTTCTTTAGTTTAATTAGGTTCCACTTCTCAATTTTTTTTTTGTTGTTGTGGCATTTGCTTTTGAGGTCTTAGTCATAAATTATTTCCCAATCCCAACATCCACAATGGCATTTCTAGATTTTCTTCTAGGTTATTAGAGTTTTAGGTCTTAAATTTAAATATTTACTCCATCTTGAGTTTATTTTTGTGTATGGTGAAAAGTAGGGATCCAGTTTCATTTTTCTGCATATTGCTAGTCAGCTATCCTAGCACCATTTATTGAATAGAGAGTCCTTACCTTATTGCTTATTTTTGTCAAAGATCAGATGGCCATAGGTGTTCTGGTTTATTTTTTGATTATTTATTTTGTTACACTGGTTTATGTGTCTGTTTTGGTATCAGTGCCATGCTGTTTTGGTTATTGGAGTCATATAGCCAGTTCGAATTTGGGTAATGTGACGCCTCCAGTTTTGTTATTTTGGCTTAAAATTGCTTTAACTGTATGGACTCTTTTTTAGTTCCATTTGAATTTTAGAGGTTTTTAAAATTATATAAAAATGGCACTGGTATTTTGATAGGAATAGCGTTGAATCTATAGAATGTTTTGTGAAGTATGGCCATTTGAAAGATACTGATTCTCTCAATACATGACCATGGAATATGTTTTCATTTGTTTGTGTGATCAATGAGTTTTTCAACAGTGTTTCTAGTTATATTTCTAGGGATCTTTCACTTTTATATTAGATATATTTCTAGTTTGTGTGTGTGTGTGTATGTGTGTGTGAGAGAGAGAGAGAGAGAAAGAGACAGAGAGAGAGATTATAGTAAATGGGATGTGTTCTATATTTTGCTCTCAGCTTGAATGTAACTGATGTATAGAAATGATATTAATTTTTGTACATTGATTTTATTTCCTGAAAGTTACTAAATTCATTTATCAGGTGTAGTAGACTTTTGGGAGAGGCTAGGCTTTTCTAGATATAAAATCATATTGTCAGTGAAGAGAGATAGTTTGACTTATTTTCCTCTTTTGATGCTTTTTAATTTTTTATTTTTCTTGGTCCATTCTATTCATAAATCTTTTAGTTGTATTTTCAAATTTCTAAAATGAGTTTTTCAATTCCAGTAGCTCTGATTAATTTCTTTTTAATATGTTTATAAACTTCATTTGTTTCCTGGTTTGTTTGGAAAGTTTTTTAATGTTGATTTTCAACGTTGCCTTGGATCTTGTTGAACTTCTTTACAATACATATTTGGAATTATTGCCTTGTCATTTCTGAATTTCCATTTTTGTTAGGGAACATTACTGGAGAGCTGCTATAATCCTTTCATGGTGTTACTGTATTCAGTTTTTCTGTGGTGCCATGATTTTTAGGTTGGTTCCTCCTCATCTCGATACAATGTCACTTCTAATTTTTGTGCTTATTTTCATGTGGGTAGGATTTGTTCTATCTCTTTCTTTCCCTATAATATTATTGTGTTTGTCTTTTCCTTTCTCTTTCTCCCCTTCCCTAGTGGATGTAACTGTAAAGAATATTGAGTAGAATTTTTGGCTTTGCTTGTATGATCCAGTGCACTTCTGTCAGAAGGTTTTATATTTGGTTTTGTGGTCTGACTTACAAACCAGTAGATGACACTTATGGATAAAAGCCAGTTGAGGCCAATGTGACTGGGTATATACTTGATCCTTGTTTCCTGAAAGAAGCTCTCTGTTGCCTCTGTAAATAGGTGAATCTGTGGAGTACACAGTTGCCTGAACTCCTTGGTCAGCCCAATGTCTGCACACGGTGGATGGGGTGGCTCAGGCTGTTAAACCAGGCAAATGGCAGCTCTGACTGCCTGGGTATGGAGCAAAAAAGGTCTGCCTGCACCACAGTGTCTGTGAAATAAGGATGAGACAGCTCATTCTGCCTATGCCTATCTGGATGAGGAGGTGCTCTGAAGTCCTGGAGATCTGCCTTAGTGTGAAACAGACAGGGCCCCCTGCACCTAGGTCTCTGAACAGGAAGGGTTGGTGGGTCTGACTGCCAATCTGGTTGAGTGGGCACTTTGAATGCCTGCCTGGATCCATAGCAGAGGATGGACCTCTACACCACAATCACTGTCAAGAAAAGGTGGGGCAGCTCAGGCTGCCAAACAGGGCACATCCGTGCTTCCAGAGCATGTGTTTCAGTCTCTGGCCCAAGACTAAATGCTTGCATTGCCACATTGCCAGGTCACCAAAGAATGATTGACTTTGTGTGCACCTGGATTAAGAATGGCATCCTTCTCTTGGCCTTGGGTCTGGGAAAATGCCAGAAGCTTTGCCCAGTGTCTGTCCCTCCCAGAGTCTCCAAGCCTCTCCCCAAGTTAGCTCCAGGGCTTGGGAAAATCAAAGTTCTCTCCTTTAGCCTGAGTTGCTTGGATCCCCAGTGGAAAGGTGAGTTACAGAGGCAGGGGTTTTCCTCCCTCTCCTGCTGTGTCTTGTTTGGCAGCCTGAGTTGTGCCACCTTTTCTTGACAGTGATTGTGGTGTAGAGGCCCATTCTCTGCTCCGCACCCAGGCAGGCATTCAAAGCTCTCTCACATACTCAGACTTCACTCACTTTTATCGGCTATACACTATTACAGGGGCTGTTTGCCCACATTCTCCTCCCTGGGATCTGGTGTGATCATCAAAACTTGGGTGGATTCCCATTTTACTTTTTGAATTGAAGCTCAAAGAGTTGATTTTTGTGCACTATTTTGCTAGTTTGTGGCACTTGGAAATAGCAAAAGAATGCACAAAGGTTTAATGAGAGGCTACAAACACCGAATCCACCATATTGGGGACGAAAAAAAAACAAAGAAACTCAATTCACTTTTTAATTTTTCATTCCTAGCATATTCTTGATGTTCTCTGAATAAATACAGATGACTCTTTGACTTCAGATGTCATAATTACTATTGTTATTTAAATAATAATTAAATGTATTTTAATAATAAAAATCCACAATTAAAATTATTTTTATGCCATTTTTGCTTATTTCTTATTTATTAAACATATGTTGAATAATTGCAATATATCAAAGAGTTTTCTGCTGGTGTGAGATATAAAGCTATCATGTTCCAGTCCTCAAGAAGGGGAAGAAGAGAATAATCCCATAATGTGTGTATAGTAATGCTAACATCATCATAATTATATGTTATGTCAATACATTAATATAATTACTGTTACACGAATTAAGTATATATATATATATAGTGTGTGTATATATATATATATATATATATATATATATATCTTCATATCATAGGTGAAATGCAGATTGATTAACTTCATCTGGGATACATCACAACAGGTTCCACACAGTAATACAAACACTTCAGCTTGGTCTTGTAGTTTAGACATGGACTGTCCAGTCTTAAAGGTGGCAGGATACTTTAAATATGAAAGAAAATCGTTTCAGTGTTTCAAAGCATCTCTCAAATGTGGATAGAACATGGAGATGACTTTGATAAGTAGAGTGAAACCAAATCATGAGGCAGCATTTATTTTATGCTAATACTTTGGGCACTGAGGAAGGGTTTTAAGCAAATTATTAGCATAGTCAAGTTTAATTTTAGAAAGTTCTCTTAATATTTGAATGCAGAGGATTAATAATAGGGATGCAATGCTATTATGCTTCTACTTGTAACAATGCATTGAACCCCATTTATCTTAAGCCGATTCTAAATTTTCTTTTCTGCCTGGGTGTGGTGACTCATGCCTATATTCCCAGCACTTTGGGAGGCTGAGATAGGTGGATTGTTTAGGCTCAGGAGTTTTGAGACCATCCTGGGAAACACGACAAAAGCCCATCTCTAAAAAAAAAAAAAAAAAAAAAAAAAATGCAAGAATTAGTTTGGTGTGCTGGCGCACAATATTATGCCACTGTACTACAGCCTGGGCTACAGAGTGACATATGTTGTAATTTATCTGTTTATTATTTCTTTTGACTACCTCCTTTCAAATGCTAAATTACCAGAGGACTGGGATCTTTACTGATATTTTGCAAGTACCTAGAAAAGTACCTGGTTTAGGGTGGGCAATCTTTTAATATTTTTTCTAAAAATATGCATTGTGTTACTTTGGAATATTGACTACTGATTTTTTTAAATTATTTTTTATTTTTGAGACCAATTATTTCTCTGTGGCGCAGGCTAGAGTGCAATGGCACTGTCTCCGCCCACTGCAAGCTCTGTCTCCCAGGTTCACGCTATTATTCTGCCTCAACCTTCCGAGTACCTGGGACTACAGGCGCCCGCCACCACACCTGGGTAATTTTTTGTATTTTTAGTAGAGACAGGGTTTCACCATGTTAGCCAGGAAGGTCTCGATCTCCTGACCTCGTGATGCCCCTGCCTTGGCCTCCCAAATTGCTGGGATTACAGGCGTGAGCCACCATGCCCAGCCTATCTATTGACTTTTGAGATTTATTTTATACCTAGTCCCTTGACTAATTCTCTTAATACTCATAGACTTTTTTTCTTGTCTGTTGTAAGATTTTCTAGGTGTGCAAGTGTATGATCACTAAATGGACATTTTTTTTTTGGTATGTGCCAATATGTGTACAAATTTGCTGTTTTTGACTTACTGCATTTAGTTGTACATCCTAAACAGAGATAATAAAATAATATTCTGGTAATTTTCTTGATTTGAAAGAAAAAAAAGTAAATATCATAGAAAAGTTTTAAATTATGGTGAGGGACCTGGCAATTTTTAAGAAAAGCAAAATATTATTGTGTCAGAAGAAGAAAAACTATGAATATGGTTTACATTTTTTTCAATGTGACATAATTGTCTCTCATATACTTTCCTGTATTTTCTCTATATTCTTTAGTTTGAATATCTTCTATTAATTATCTGTTTATATCTGCATCTCATTGGATCTCTAAATTTATCTCTTCGTTTTCACATTACGTCCTATATTTCTGCTTGCATCTCTGTTTCCCAGAAATGGCCCTCATCTTAAACAGTTTTCTCATGCCCAGGACACAAAAATGTTTCCCTCGAATAGGTGAATGTAACTTATTGACGGAATTTCCCCTCTCTGGAATTTTAGATTATGTACCCTTCCTTACTTCCAGATATTTTGCCTGCATTTTTTCTAGTTGTTTACACAGGTGCATTGGTTTTCTCCGTAGATATATATATATATATATATATATTTTGAGATGGAGTCTCGCTCTGTCGCCCAGTCTGGAGTGCAGTGGTGGGAACTCAGCTCACTGAAAGCTCCACCTCCCGGGTTTACGCCATTCTCCTGCCTCAGCTTCCGGAGTAGCTGGGACTACAAATGCCCGTCACCTCGCCCGGCTAGTTTTTTTTTTTTTTTTTTTGTATTTTTTTAGTAGAGACGGGGTTTCACCATGTTAGCCAGGATGGTCTCGATCTCCTGACCTCATGATCCGCCCGTCTGGGCCTCCCAAAGTGCTGGGATTACAGGCATGAGCCACCGCTCCCGGCCCGTAGAGATAATTTTTAAAGCCATGAGCTTAAATGAAATAATTCAAGGAGTGAATACAGGTAGAAAAAGATAGCATTACCTGGAACTAAAAAGAAAAGTACTTTACATTGAGAATCATGTACTGTAATGGGAAACCAGGGAAGTACATGTTGTATAGTTACACATAATTGAAAGGTTGCTGGAAAAGGATGAGGAAGTTTTCCGTTAATGTATTTTCTGCATGAAATACATAGCAAAGTTATTGATATTTGAAATGGGGTGAACTCTTGAAAGTTTTGGAAGACAGTACAAACTAAAAAATAGTTATATATGAGAGTAGAGAGTAAATGGTTAGTAAAATATAGTAAGATCTCTTCTGACACTAAGGGTTTAATAAGGTACACAGTCATGAATTCAACATTAAATTAGTCAATATGATAAGTTATTTTTACTAGTTACTCTTTGAGGGTGTAATTAAATATTTAAATAAAATTTGAACCACCTTTGCATTCCTAGAATAAAATCCATTCAGTTTTTGTGAAAAAAAAATAATTTTCATTGTTATCAAGTCTCCACTTCTTCATTTTTGGTAATGGAACCCATAGAGTTAAAATTGTGAAATTGGCCATCTGGCCAAACACTACATTTATTTAATCTTTCCTTCAGCTAACTGTGTTTTTAGGACAGAATACAGGCTAATGGACAATGAGTAGAATGGTATATTCTATTTTTAGTTGATTTCATTAAAAAACAAGCTTCTTGTCCTCAGTTTTCTCTTTCCCTGTCCCACTGGCTAGAAATAACAATATCTGGTAAGCTCTACAAGCTGTGTGTTACGGAGGGCATAGCTGTCCTGCTTATCTGTTTCACTAAAGGACCTACTTGAGCTGCACGATTTAACAAAAGTACACTTTTATTGTTGTTGAGCTGCTGTATTTGGGATGTCCTATGAAGAAGCAAATCATCTTAGTAAAACAATAGAATATTATGATTATAAATTACTTGCTAATATTTAACTAAAATATTTATATTTGTAGGCATAAGCAAAATATAGCCATTTCTCTCATTTAGCATTGTTATCAGTCATGCTATCAACTTTATATATTAGTTTTTCAAAATGGAAAATATTGAATAGATAGTTACGCATATTTTGCTGTTCTGGATCATTGAAATCATGTTGCATTATCTATTCTTTACCAGACCATATGAACTCAGCTTTGTAAATATCTATTCAAAATGCCTATTTTAAAATATTGAGTTTGACTATTTACATTTCCAAATCTAATTACCAATTTAAGGATACTGGTCTGTCTTGGGTCAAATTTGGTTACATATATTTTACTAAAGCATCAATTTCCTTTAGTTTTACAAATTTATTAGCACAATATTTGATGTCTTTCTTATTATAATTAATTTTCTTTATATTTTTCATTATATTTTTGGTCCTCTCTCTCTTTAAGCTTGTTGATCCAATCATTCAAAGGATCAAATTTTGAATATTTTCCCCATTTTGATTTTATTCATATCAGATATTTACCTCTTGTTTCTTTTTAAAATTTATCTCATTGTCTTTTCTGATTTCTAAATAATTTTATCTTATAGTTTTCTAAATTTTGAGCAAAATAAACTTTCTTACACATTTATCATTTGCCTCCTCAAGTACCACTTGTTCTGTATCTTGGCCTAATTTTTGTCTCTCTTCTACCTGGTAATCTTTGTATATTATGTTATCAATATTACATATATTAATAATAACTCAGTTATCAATTTAAAGACCAAATTTAATCTAGATCTAGGACCATAATAAGCAATGCCTTTGAAATTGGTAATCTAGACATATTTTTGTAAGTGGATTTGAACATAAACTTGGTAGATTATAATCAAATATTTTTATTATTCAGTTAGATATTGTTTCCATTTGTAAGCAAGAAAACTAAAATTTAATAATGTTTACATAGTTATATTGATGATATATGCAGATGTATATTGATGTAATTTTACAGATGAGAAGCATCTAAATATCCATTGAAGAAAACAAAAGGCTTATAATGTATTAACATACAATTTAATTTGAATGATTGTTTGTATCAAAGTAGCTCGCATGTCACATATTTACATCTACTATATACCCATAAAAATTAAAAATAACAATTTTTTAAAGTATGGAAATACATTTTAAAAATTAGTATATGGATTTCATTAAATTAAATAATAAATTAATGTTTTTATTTTAATTTTCTCAAATTAAAATGAAAAATATGTTAAAGCTATAATTTAAATATAAGAACACAATTCCAAACCCTGTTTTCTCCTATTTAGTGTATTATTAAAATGCATCTTTTCTGATTTCAAAATATATATTCAAATAAATGAAATATTATTTAAAAAATCTTTACCAAGCAGGTAAGACAACATTGCCAAAGTATAAACCCTAAGACTCCTGAAAAAATCTCAAAGACTTCCTTCTGATTTGTAATTTGAACTTTTTTCATTTTGTATTTGAAAGGAAGTACATACATACACAAGCATTTAAAAAATCCTGTTATATACATAGGGCTATAGTTTCTTGTTTTTCACTGAATATATCTGTTGACTAAGTACTTGTTTTCTTGGAAGATAGGTAAAGGATTCTTTTGAACTTATTTGAAAAGTTAAAAAGGATACTTTATGATCATTGGTTTGTCAGGAGTTAAATGCATATTACTAATCTACCTTTTCTTTTTAAAAGGTTTCTCTCCATTATTACTTGGTAAAATCATTCATTGCAGAGCATAATATACTCCACAAATGCTTAATAAGATTTTACAATAAGTCGTTTTAACTAGAGTGCTGAAAGTGGAAATTACAGTGTCCCTTGGATATGATAGGAAACTGAGAATGTATTATTGGGTGATCTTATGGGAATAACACAACTATATGTGTTTAGGAGATGATCTGCTAAATGTATGTGTGTGTTCTTTTAAAAAAAAAATGTTAAGAAATAAAGCATCAATGCATATAGCCAGTGTCTTTAAATTATACTTATAGTCCACCTAATTTCCTGAAATCTAAAGAACTCCACATATGCAACATTTTTTTTCCATTTTGAATTTTCAAATCCCTAATTGTTTTGTAAAAGTATACAGCATACAGTCATTGGGTACATTATTATTATTATTATTTTATTATACTTTAAGTTCTGGGGTATAGGTACAGAATGTGCAGGCTTGTTACCTACGTATACTCGTGCCATGGTGGTTTGTTGCACCCATCAACCCTTCATCTACGTTAGATATTCCTCTTAAAGCTATCCCTGTCCTAGCCCCACAAGCCCCCAACAGGTCCTGTTATGTGATGTTCCCTTCCCTGTATCCATGTGTTCTCTTTGTTTAACTCCCACTTATGAGTAAGAACATGCAGTGTTTGGTTTTCTGTTCTTGTGTTAGTTTGCTGAGAAAGATGGTTTCCAGCTTCATCCACGTCCCTGCAAAGGACATGAACTCATCCTTTTTTATGGCTACATAGTATTCCATGGTATATATGTGCCACACTTTCTTTACCCAGTCTATCATTGGTGGGTATTTGGGTTGGTTACAAGTCTTTGCTATTGTGAACAGTGCCACAATAAACATATGTTTGCATGTGTCTTTATAGTAGAATGATTGATAATCCTTTGGGAATATACCCAGTAATGTGCTTGCTGGGTCAAATGGTATTTCTAGTGCTAGATCCTTGAGGAATTGCCACATTGTCTTCCACAATGATTGAACTAATTTACACTCCCACCAACAGTGTTAAAGCATTCCCATTTCTCCACATCCTCTCCATCGTCTGTTGTTTCCTGACTTTTTAATGATCGCCATTCTAACTGGCATGAGTTGGTATCCCATTGTGGTTTTGATTTGCATTTCTCTAATGACCAGTGATGATGAGCTTTTTTTTATATGTTTGTCGGCTGCATAAATGTCTTCTTTTGAGAAGTGTCTGTTCATATCCTTCAGCCACTTTTTGATGGGGTCATTTGATTTTTTCGTTTAAATTTAAGTTCTTTGTAGATTCTGAATATTAACCTTTTGTCAGATAGATAGATTGCAAAATTTTTCTCCCATTTTATAGGTTGCCCATTCACTCTTATAATAGTTTATTTTGCTGTGCAGAAGCTCCTTAGTTTAATTAGATCCCATTTGTCAATTTTGGCTTTTGTTGCCATTGCTTTGGTGTTTTAGTCATGAAGTCTTTGCCCATGCCTATATCCTGAATGGTATTGCCTAAGTTTTCCTCTAGAGTTTTTATGGCTTTAAATCTTACTGTTCTTGTGTTAGTCATTAATCCATCTTGAGTAAATTTTTGTATAAAGTGTAAGGGAGGGGTCTACTTTCAGTTTTCTGCATATTATTAAATAGGGAATCCTTTCCTCATTGCTTGTTTTTGTCAGGTTTGTCAAAGATCAGATGGTTGTAGCTGTGTGGTGTTATTTCTGAGGGCTCTGTTCTGTTCCATTGGTCTATATATTTGTTTTAGTACCAGTACCATGCTTTTTTTTTTGTTACTATAGCCTTGTAGTATAGCTTGAAGTCAAGTAGCATGATGCCTCCAGCTTTGTTCTTTGTGCTTAGGATTATTTTGGCTACATGGGCTCTTTTTTGATTCCATATGAAATTTAAAGTCATTTTTTTCCAATTCTGTGAAGAAAGTCAGTGGTAGCTTGATGGGGATAGCAATGAATCTATAAATTATTTTGGGCAGTATGGCCATTTTCACGATATTGATTCCTCCTACCCATGAGTAAGGAATGATTTTCCATTTCTTTGTGTCCTCTCTTATTTCCTTGAGCAGTGGTTTGTAGTTCTCCTTTGAGAGGGCCTTCACACCTCTTGTAAGTTGTATTCCTAGGTATTTTATTCTCTTTGCAGCAGTTATAAATGGGAGTTCACTCATGATTTGGCTCTTTGTCTGTTATTGGTCTATAGGAATGCTTGTGATTTTGGCACATTGATTTTGCATCCTGAGATGGCTGAAGTTATCTATCAGCTGAAGGAGATTTTGGGCTGAGATGATGGGGTTTTTCTAAATATGCAATCATGTCATCTGCAAACAGAGACAATTTGACTTCCACTTTTCCTAGTTTATTACCTTTTATTTCTTTCTCTTGCCTGATTGCCCTGGCCAGAACTTCCAATACTATGTTGAATAGGAGTGGTGAGAGAGGACATCCTTGTCTTGTGCTGGTTTTCAAAGGGAATGCTTCCCGTTTTTACCCTTTCAGTATGATATTGGCTGTGGATTTGTCATAAATAGCTCTTATTATTTTGATATAAGTTCCATCAATACCTAGTTTATTGACAGTTTTTAGCATGAAGCACTGTTGAATTTTGTGGAAGGCCTTTTCTGCCTCTGTTGAGATGATTGAGTGGTTTTTGTCATTGGTTCTGTTTATGTGATGGATTATTTTATTGATTTGCATATGTTGAACAAGTCTTTCATTGCTGGGATGAAGCTGACTTGATCATGGTGAGCAAGATTTTTGATGTGCTGCTGGATTCAGTTTACCAGTATTTTATTGAGGATGTTAACATCAATGTTCATCAGAGATATTGGCCTGAAATTTAATCTTTTTGTTGTGTCTCTGTCAGGTTTGGTATTAGGATAATGCTGGTCTCATAAAATGAGTTAGGGAGGATTCTTTCTTTTTCTATTGTTTGGAATAGTTTCAGAAGGAATGGTACCAACCCATCTTTGTATCTCTGGTAGAATTTGGCTATGAATCCACCTGGTTCTGGACTTTTTATTGGTTGGTAGGCTATTAGATGTTGCCTCAGGTTCTGGACATTTTTGGTTGGTAGGCTATTAATTGTTGCCTCAGTTTCAGAGCTTGTTATTGGTCTATTAAGGTATTCAACTCCTTCTTGGTTTAGTCTTGGGAGGGTGTATGTGTCCAGGATCTTATCCATTTCTTCTAGATTTTTTAGTTTATTTGCATAGAGGTGTTTATAGTATTCTCTGATGGTAGTTTGTATTTCTGTGGGATCAGTGGTGATATCCCCTTTATCATTTTTATTGCATCTATTTGATTTTTTCTCTTTTCTTTTTTATTTGTTTGGCTGGTGGTGTATCTATTTTGATGGTCTTTCCAAAAAACCAGCTCCGGATTCATGGATTCATTGATTTTTTTGAAGTGCTTTTTTTTTTTTTTTTTTGGTCTCTGTGGCCTTAAGTTCTGCTCTAACCTTAGTTATTTCTTGCCTCTGCTAACTTTTGAATTTGTTTGCCCTCTTTCTCTTGTTCTTTTAAATGTGATGTTAGGGTGTCAGTTTTAGATCTTTCCTACTTTCTCTTGTGGGCATTTAGTGCTATAATTTCCCTCTACACACTGCTTGAAATGTGTACCAGAGATTCTGGTATGTTGTGTCTTTGTTCTCATTGGTTTCAAAGAGCGTCTTTATTTCTGTCTTAATTTCATTATTTACCCAGTAGTCATTCAGGAGCACGTTGTTCCATTTTCATATAGCTGTGTGTTTTTGAGTGAGTTTCTTAATCTGAGTTCTAATTTGATTGTGCTGTGGTCTGAGAGATGTTTTTTTATGATTTCCTTTCTTTTACATTTGCTGAAGAGTGTTTTACTTCCAATTATGTGGTCACTTTTGGAATAAGTGTGATGTGGTGCTGAGAAGAAGGTATATTCTGTGAAACTGTGGGAAGAGCGCAGCATCTGTGTCAGAGTGGACCATTCCTCCCAGTACAGTCTCTTATGGCTTCCCTTGTCTAGGGGAGGAAAATTCTCCAACCCCTTGTGCTTCCTGGGTGAGGCAATGCCCCACCCTGCTTCAACTCCCCCTCCGTGGGCTACACCCACTGTCCAACCAGTCCCAATGAGATGATCCAGGTACCTCAGTTATAAATGTAGAAATCACCTGCCTTCCGCATTGATCTTGCTGGGAGCTGCAGACTGGAGCTGTTCCTATTCACCCATCTTGCCAGCCCACTGGGTACATTATAGTACACAGAAATATAACTTTTCGGATCAAACACAATCATTTGTAAATACAAGTCCTATATCATAAAAGTGAATTAATAGGAGATTGAAAAATTATAGATTTCAAAAAATAATAATGAGTCTTTTAGATAGATCAAATCAAAGAGAAGAAAACAATTTGGGAAAATCATGATAGAAATACAGTATTTGAAATAATTTCAAAAAATCAATTCATGATAAAACTTTAAACTATTAATTGGATATGAGTATAAATACATATAACAAAATTAATATTTTAATAAATATGAAAATTAACTTCTACAAGTTGAGTTAAAAGCTGGCTTGCCCCTTCTGTAAAGTGAGGACATAGTGAGAAGGTACTCATGTGTGAACCAGGAAGCACACCCTCACCAAACATCAAACCTGCTGAAACCTTGTTCTTAGACTCCCTGCCCTCCAGAACTATGAAATATAAGTTTCTGTTTATAAGCCACTCAGTCTACGGTATTTTTACTATAGCCGTCTACATGGATGAAGACACTCTATCTAGATACAGGGTACCAAGAATGCCTAGGAAATAGGTACTAAATTTTATTATCACAGGGGTTTATGCTAATCAGCTTCAAAATGACTCCCAATAATTCTTGCTTGCTTTTTGGTATCCAATGCATTCATACAATCCACTCCACTCATGTGTGGGCCAGACCTTGTAACTTGCTTTTAAAAATAAGATATGACAAATTTGTCATTTCACTTCTGAAACACGTCTATAAAAACTGTGCCTCTGTTTGCTCACACTTTCTATATCACACTGTGTTGTATGGAGAGATCCATGTCACAAGGAACTTAAGGTGGCCTCCGGCCAACAGCCAGCAAGGAATTTGTGTCCTTAATTACAATAATCCTTGAGGAATAACAACCATATGAGCGAGTTTGCTGTGCCTTTTAATGAGATCATAGCCCCGCCAATGTTATATTTGCATCCTTGTGAGAAACCCTACAACAGAGTGTCCCACTAAATCATGTCTGGATTCCTGATCATAGAAATGGGGAGATAATAAATGTGATTTTTTAAGCCTCTATGTCTTGGGTACATTTGTTATGCAAAAGTAGAAAACCAAAACAATGCTCCTTTAACTTTGTTTTCTCCATTAAATCCAGTAAAATCTATAACAAAATTGTAGGTCTGAGGCTGAGACTAAGAGTTTAGTCTGGAGGAAAATATTTCAGTAGATCCCATTCTTCTCTTTTGCTATAATTCAGTATGATTTTTTTCTTAGGCTGAAGCTTTGAACAAAATTAGGTTATGTTATTACCAGTGTCTAGTGGTCTTAGATACAGAGTTAGTGAATGTCAAAGAGATTCATTCAGTACATGTTTTCCCTAAATTCTAAAGAAGCTATTAGCTTTTTTTTCGTACCATGATGATTCATTTGCTCTCTGGTTAAAACAAACAGGTTATTTCTAAAAAACCATTAACTCTTTACTATATATGGAATACAGACAGCTCTAATTGTTCTATTTTAAAAATAATAATTTGATGGAATGAATTATGTGTTTGAATTTCTAATATTAAGGCTATCCTTTCTAGAAAATCTAAATTTGATCATGAAATTCTCATCTACTTAATTCAATTAAACTAAAAAATATGCAATTGCTTATAAGGAGATCTGTTCTCACTATGATTAAAAGCATTTGACATGCAAAAATAGTCCAAACAACTTCAGTAAAGTAAAATATTTTTAAATTAGGTACTTATATTTTTTATACGTACCATAATCCTTAAATTGCTAGAACTTTTAAGTAAGCGGGAGTGGTGACTTACACCTTAATTCCAGCACTTTGGGAGGCCAAGGCAGGTGGATTGCTTGAGCTCAGGAGTCTCAATCTGGCTAAGATCAGATCTGGCTCAACCTCAATCTGATTGAGATCAGTTTGAGTTATATGGCCAAATCACATCTCCACCAAAACTCCACAAATTTAGCTGGGAAGATTGTCACGTGCTTGGGAGTTGGAGGCTGCAGTGAGCCCTAATCTTGCCACTCCACTCCAGACTGAGTTACAGGGCAAGACCCCAACTCAAAAGAAGTAAATAAAATAAAGAATTTATAAGTGGACTTGAGACTTCGGTTTTTATTGAGATTTTGTACTTTTTAATATCTATTAGACTACTTATGTAGTTGAAAGTAATTCAACAGCTAGAGGATCTGCTGAAGTTTTCTCTAATGAGTAAGGAAAGATATGAAATTGTATTTTTGAAGGTAGTCATAGGAGAAAAATGCTGTATTATTGAAAGTACTCTACAGAGTTCAATATAGTGATATAGATGGAAAAGTGGATGGATGAGTGGACAGAAGGCTAGAGACAGATAAATGAAAAGATATAAAAAAACAGAGGGGAGTATTTTACATAATCTCCTGTATCATTTATTCTTCCTTCCCACAGGATTTCTCTTCTGACTGAATTTTCATTTCATGTATATACATATTTAATGATTTTTCTCAGAGAAAGTATGTAAATAGCTATATTCTGAGTCATGGCATGTTCAAATTGTTTTCCTTTTATTTGGATGTTTTCATTTTTATATATCTTGATTGAGGTATAATTTACATACCATAAAATTCCCTCATTGAAAATCAGTGACATTTAGAGAATTTATAGATTGACAAAATGATCTCCACAGTCCAGTTTTAGAAGATTTACATCACACAAAAAAGTTCATTTCTGTGCCTTTTTAGTCAGTTCCTGTTCTATCCTGAACCAGAGGCAACCCCTAATCTGCTTTTTTTTTTTTCGTAATTATACTTCAAGTTCTAGGGTACATGTGCACAACGTGCAGGTTTGTTACATATGTATACATGTGCCATGTTGGTGTGCTGCACCCATTAACTCGTCATTTACATTAGGTATTTCTCCTAATGTTATCCCTCCCCTCTTCCCCCACCCCACAACAGGCCCCGGTGTGTGATGTTCCCCATCCTGTGTCCAAGTGTTCTCATTGTTCAATTCCCACCTATGAGAGAGAACATGTGGTGTCTGGTTTTCTGTTCTTGCAATAATTTTCTGAGAATG
The DNA here is from genome assembly GCF_002776525.5 of Piliocolobus tephrosceles. Taxonomy (NCBI): domain Eukaryota; kingdom Metazoa; phylum Chordata; class Mammalia; order Primates; family Cercopithecidae; genus Piliocolobus; species Piliocolobus tephrosceles. The sequence goes on along the minus strand of NC_045434.1, from coordinate 115,874,964 downwards.
ATGGTTTCCAGCTTCATCCATATCCCTACAAAGGACGTGAACTCATCCTTTTTTTATGGCTGCATACTACTCTATGGTGTATATCTGCCACATTTTCTTAATTCACTCTATCATTGAGGGACATTTCGGTTGATTCCAAATCTTTGCTATTGTGAATAGTGCAGCAATAAACATATGTGTTCAACTTCTTCCTGGTTTAGTCTTGAGAGGGTGTATGTGTCCAGGAATTTGTCCATTTCTTCTATATTTTCTAGTCTATTTGAGTAGAGGTGTTTATAGTATTCTCTGATGGTAGTTTGTATTTCTGTGGGATCGGTGGTGATATCCCCTTTATCATTTTTTATTATGTCTATTTGATTCTTCTCTCTGCTTTTTGTTTATATAAATCTGCCTTTCTGGACATTTTATTAAAAAGTTATCATATGAGAGTTCTTTGCACCTGGCTCCTTTCACTTAATGTTTCTGAGATTCATTCATATAACACAATGTATCCATAATTTATTCTTGTTATTGCTTAATAATGCACTATCATTTAGTTATGCCATGTTTTGTTCATCCACTTACCAGTTCATCCACTTACCTTCCAAAGTGCTGGAATTAAGGTGTAAGTCACCACTCCCACTTTACTTAAAAGTTCTAGCAATTTAAGGATTATGGTAAGTACAAAAAATATAAGTACCTAATTTAAAAATATTTTACTTTACTGAAGTTTTTTGGACTATTTTTTCATGTCAAATGCTTTTCATTATAGTGAAAACAGATCTCCTTATAAACAATTGTATGTTTTTGAGTTTAATTGAGTTAAGTAGATGAGTATTTCATGAATGAAATGTTTGAAATGAATATTGATAATTTGGATAATGCCTTTTATGGAGCTGTAAGAAACAATACTATTTTGGATACTGTGATGGTTAATACTGAGTATCAACTTGATTGGATCGAAAGATGCAAAGTACTGTTCCTGGGTGTGTCTGTGAGTTATTTCCAAAGAGATTAACATTTGAGTCAGTGGACTGAGAGAGGCAGACTCACTCTCAATTTGGATGGGCACCATCTAATCAGCTGCCAGCATGGCTAGAATAAAGCAAGCAGGAGAAGATGGAATAGTAGACTTGCTGAGTCTTCTGGCCTTCCTATTTCTCCCCTGTCAAATGCTTCCTGCCCTCAAACATCAGACCCCAAGTCCTTCGGCATTTGGGCTCTTGTACTTACACCAACAGGGGCTCTCGATCCTTTGCCCACAGACTGAAGGCTCCAATGTTGGCTTCAGTACTTATGAGGTTTTGGGATTCAGACTGAGCCACTAGAGGCTTCCTTGCTCCTCAACTTGCAAGCAGACTATCATGGGACTTTACCTTGCGTTTGTGTAAGTCAATCTTCCTTAATAAACTCCCTATCATATACATACATATCTTATTAGTTCTGTCCCTCTAGAGGACCCTAATACAAACAGTGAAATACAAGGTTGTTCTATGGACATATATTTTTATTTCTTTTGTGGAAATCCCAAAAATTGAATAAAGGGGCATTTACTAAGGGATATATGGTAAATTTATATTTAATTTTTTGGACAAATGTGAAACTTTTTTTAAGATGACTGAATCGGCCGGGCGCGGTGGCTCAAGCCTGTAATCCCAGCACTTTGGGAGGCCGAGACGGGCGGATCACGAGGACAGGAGATGGAGACCATCCTGGCTAACACGGTGAAACCCCGTCTCTACCAAAAAATACAAAAATCTAGCTGGGCGAGGTGGCGGGCGCCTGTAGTCCCAGCTACTCAGGAGGCTGAGGCAGGAGAATGGCGGGAACCCGGGAGGCGGAGCTTGCAGTGAGCTGAGATCCGGCCACTGCACTCCAGCCCTGGCGGCAGAGCGAGACTCCGTCTCAAAAAAAAAAAAAAAAAAAAAAAATGACTGAATCACTGAATATTCCCAAAAGCAATGAGTGAAGGTTGTGGTTTCTCCACATTATTCACACTTATTATATTTGTCTTTTCTATTAAGCATATGAGAAGAGATATCTTGTGTCTCATTCTCATAGGTATATAATGCTAGCTCATTATAGTTCAAATTTGCATTTTCTTAATGATTAATTATTTTGAGCATCTTCTCCTGTACTTATTAAAACTGAGATATCTTCTCCAGTGAAGTGTTCATATCCTTTGCCCATTTTTAAAATTAGATTCTTTGTCTCACAGGTTTCTGAAATACTGTTAATTTTTCTTAATATATATTATATTCTTTCTTTTTTCCTTTCTTTTCTTTTCTTTTTTTTTTTTTTTTTTTTTTTTTTTTTTGGTTAACATTTCAAACATGTATAAACAGTGAACATGACCCAGGGATTTTCTTTTTATTGGTATTCATGTCAGTAACTTGAATCCACAAATATAAATATAAACGATATATAACCAGAAAGTTACAAGTAAACACAAATTTTACATGCAAATTTCAGTTCACAGTGGTCACATGTGTAGGTACATGAATTAGAAGTGAGCATCTAGGATTATGGCCAAACTGTTTTTAAAATGCAGAAATGTAAAATTACATCTTGAAAATATGAAGAGATGGTTACACACTTCAAAAATCAAATGTTGCTTATACCAGAGATGTATGACAATTATAGGAATCAAGTGACAAGCAATAAGATCTCAAAAATTAATACTGGTCAAAGAGAACGGGAATATTTTTACATTTCACTGAAAATACATTGGCTACTAGAATACAAAATCTAGCAGGAACTCAAGGGAACGATTACAAAGTCTAAAGGCAATTACTTAATATTTCTTATTACCCAAACAATAGCATGACATTAACAGAAAACTACACCTGCATTTGAATTGCCAATCTCACGTTAATGAAGTTCTCCAAAAATGAAATGCAACCAAAACACGTTCAAACTCCAAATGAAAGTCTGCAAGGCTCAGATTAAAACATGCAATGTTTCTGATGAAAGTAACAAAAATACTATTGGTTTTGTTCTTTATTGAATGGAATAAAATGTTGACATTTCTTTGAAACTTGGAACTACTGAATTTCATTTTTTGAAATGGTTCTACATTTTTTTCTTAGTGGTGCAAGTTGTCTTAAGTAGTTTAGGAAGTCAATCTCTACAAAGTACTTCTGTCTGTTGTCATTCTGATAAAACAAAAAATATTCATTAACTTAACCATATGTTTTTTTTTTTTTTTTTTTTTTTTTTTTTTTTTTTTTTTTTTTTTTTGCTATAACACTTAACACATGAACAGACATCTATTATTTCTCCACTAAAACAAAAGAGTACAATAGTTTTCTTCTATCAGTATTGTATTTTAAAAAGGTTAACATTAGCCGGGCGCGGTGGCTCAAGTTTGTAATCCCAGCACTTTGGGAGGCCTAGACGGGCGGATCATGAGGTCAGGAGATCGAGACCATCCTGGCTAACACGGTGAAACCCCGTCTCTACCAAAAAATACAAAAATCTAGCTGGGCGAGGTGGCGGGTGCCTGTAGTCTCAGCTACTCTGGAGGCTGAGGCAGGAGAATGGCGGGAACCCGGGAGGCGGAGCTTGCAGTGAGCTGAGATCCGGCCACTGCACTCCAGCCCCTGCGACAGAGCGAGACTCCGTCTCAAAAAAAAAAAAAAAAAAAAAAGTTAACATTAAAAACAAAAAACCATTATTTTCTTTGATATCATCAAATCTTCTTGCACATCTTAAATTTCCTTCTGTCTGCGTTTGTCTGCCAATTTATTCAGAAATATCTTTGATTTCTTATAATGAGGAAGGCTGCTGCAATGAGTATTCTCTGCAACTTCTTCATTTGTATAAAAGAATGAACACAGCTTACAGTATAATCCTGTTTTAGGTATCACATAGTCTATACCAACAAGAACATTGGGCTGATATAGTCCAATTCTAAACTTATCTAGGATTGTATAGTCCTCCTTGTTCTCATCACTCTGACCATCTGCGTTTTCACTTGTATCTTTGTTGGGATCATCAGCGTTCTCAGAAGATTCAGCACCTGGTTCTGTGTTTTCCTCATTTTTAATTCCATTTTCCAACGCTGCTTCATTTTCTTGATCAAGTGCCTCTATCTTGTCCACCTTAATTTCAACCAACCCATCATCACTTCTGTCACCAGATTTAAATGCCATGACCTATTTACGAAGTTTCTGAAGTTTCGAATCTTTCTCATCACCAGCCTCATCCAGAGTGACAAATCCTTCCATACTCCCTGGGAAACGACACTTTTTAAGTTTTTTTTCTTTGCTGCCGCTGAAGCACTTGCATCTTTTTTCACAGCATCTGAAGGTTCCTTTTCCCCATCAGAAGCCACATCACCTAAATTAGCAAGATCGGTCTTGTCTCCAAATGAACTACCACTTTCTAGCAGTGCAGCAGCTGCTGCTTCATCTACAAGTAGCTCATCTTCAGATTCAAGAAGCATATTAGGTTCCTGCTCTGTCTGGTCACTCTTTGTGTCTTTCTCACCATCTTCACCGGACTTCTCTTCTTGTTCTTTACCTTCGGTTGAACTTTCAGTCTTCTGGGAACTATCTTGGATTTCTTGTCACTTGGAGATTCTTTGCCATCTGGAGAGTTCTTGGGCTGCAGCCGCTGCTGCCACCTCTCGCCAGCACCCATTGCTGCAGCGGATTGTAGGAGCCTCCGCGATCCGATCGCTGGGAAAGTTGTCTGCTGGTGCTCCACTTGAAGAAGATTCTGCCGTCCTTATTGATCCTTTTTCTTGGCGTTACCATTTTTTGAAGCAAAGTTAACCTAGCTTTCTAGTTTGAGCTTTCTTTTTGGCCGTCTTAAAAAAAAACTGTTTTTTAATCTATAAAATAGACAAGAGCTAGTTCTGCAATGTCCAAGTCATTCCAGCAGTCATCTCTCAGTAGGGACTCACAGGATCATGGGCATGACCTGTCTGCGGCAGAAATAGGCCTTCCTGCTGCTGCTACCCAGTATTTTAAGTATGCCAGCATCTCTTGAAAGGATGGACCAGGGTACTGCATGCCTTGCTAGTTTAATGAATCTTGGAATGGATTCTTCATTGAATCAACAAGGAGCTCATAGTGCGCTGTCTTCTGCTAGTACTTCTTCCCATCATTTGCAGTCTATATTTAACATTGGAAGTAGAGGTCCACTCCTTTTATCTTCTCAACACTGTGGAGATGCAGACCAGGCCAGTAACATTTTGGCCAGCTTTGGTCTGTTTGCTAGAGATTTAGATGAACTGAGTCATTATCCAGAGGACAAGATTACTCCTGAGAATTTGTCCCAAATCCTTCTACAGCTTGAAAGGAGGAGAAATGAAGAAGGCCTTACCTTGAGTTATGGTAGAGATGGCAGGTCTGCTACACGGGAGCCGCCACACACAGTACCTAAGGATGACTGGGAAGAAAAAAAAGGCACTTTAGAAGAGTTTTGATGATCGTGTTCCTAGTCTTAACCCAGTGATTGATTATGACCATAGAAGTCATTCTCAAGAATCTAGTTATTATGAGAGAATGAATTATGAAGATGACAGATTAAGAGATGGAGAAAGGTGTAGGGATGATTCTTTTTCTGGTGAGATCTCACATAATTATCATAAATTTGACAGTGAGTATGAGAGAATGGGATGTGGTCCTGGCCCCTTACAAGAGAGATCTCTCTTTGAGAAAAAGAGGGGCACTCCTCCAAGTAGCAATATTGAAGACTTCCATGGACTCTTACCAAAAGGTTATCCCCATCTGTGCTCTATACGTGATTTGCCAGGTCATTCTAATACGGAGTGGAGTCAGCATATCAGTGGAGCAAGTCACAGTCGTCAATGCCAGCTTCTTCTTGAAATCTACCCAGAATGGAATCCTAACAATGATACAGGACACACAATGGGTGATCCATTCATGTTGCAGTAGTCTACAAATCCAGAGCCAGGAATTCTAGGACCCTCCACCTCCCTCATTTCATCTTGGGGGACCAACAGTTGGAGCAAGAGGAAATCTGGATGCTGGAAATGGAAACCTGCAAGGACCTCGACACATGCAAAAAGTCAGAGTGGAAACTAGCAGAGTTGTTCACATCATGGATTTTCAATAAGGGAAAAACTTGAGATACCTAGTAGAACCATTTGGAGTCATTTCAAATCATATGATTCTAAATAAAATTAATGAGGCATTTATTGAAATGACAACCACAGAGGATGCTCAGGTTACAGTGGATTATTATACAACCACACCAGCATTAGTATTTGGCAAGCCATTGACAGTTCATTTATCCCAGAAGTATAAAAGAATAAAGAAACCTGAAGGAGAGCCAGATCTCAAAAGCAATATCTTGGACATGTGATACATCTCAGCAATTTGCCCCATTCTGGCTATTCTGATAGTGCTGTCCTCAAGCTTGCTGAGCCTTATTGGAAAATAAAGAATTACATATTGATGATGATGAAAATTCAGGCTTTTATTGAGATGGAGACAAGATAAGATGCAATGGCAATCATTGACCATTGTTTGAAAAAAGCCCTTTGGTTTCAGGGGAGATGTGTGAAGGCTGACCTGTCTGAGAAATATAAAAAACTGGTACTGAGGATTCCAAACAGAGGCATTGATTTACTGAAAAAAGATAATATGTATTATATTCTTTATGTTCTTCAGATTTCTATCTCTGTATCTTAAAGTATATGGATGCTTTCTTCTGCCATTTCAAATCACCTATTGAAAACCTCTAGAAAATCTTCTATTTTAGTATTTTTACTTTTCAACTCCAGAATTTCCATTTGTTTCTCTTAGTGTTTAGTTTCTCTGTGGGCATTCTGTCTATGATGAATCACTGTCATCATTTTTTTTTTTTAATTCTTTGAAGATGGTTTTCATGTTTTTAACATATTTATAATAGCTGCTTTAAAAGCTTTGTCTGCTAGTTTTAATATCAAACACTTTCTATTGGCAGCATTTTAATGGCATCAGGGGAACCATCCCTGATAATTCAACATAGGTTCTTTTCTATTTCCCTAAGTGTCAACCAATCTGATAAATAAAGGGAAAGAGTACAAAAGAGAGAAATTTTAAAGCTGGGTGTCTGGGGGAGACATCACATGTCAGCAGGTTCTGTGATGCCCCCCAAGCCACAAAACCAGCAAGTTTTTATTAGTGATTTTCAAAGAGGAGGGAGTGTATGAATAGGGTGTGTGTCACAGAGATCACATGCTTCACAAGGCAATAAAATATCACAAGTCAAATGGGGGCAGAGAGAGATCACAGGACCGGGGTGAAATTAAAATTGCTAATGAAGTTTCGGGCATGCATTGTCATTGATAACATCTTATCAAGAGACAGGGTTTGAGAGCAGACAACCGGTCTAAAATTTACTAGACAGGAATTTCCTTGTCCTAATAGGCCTGGGAGCACTACAGGAGACTGGGGCTTATTTCATCCCTTATCTGCAAGCATATAAGACAGACATTCCCAGAGCGGCTGTTTTAGAGACCTGCCCTTGGGAATGCATTCTCTTTCACAGGTCTGTTCCTTGCTCAGAAAAATAATTCAGTGATATTTCTCCTATTCACTTTTGTAAGAAGAGAAATACGACTCTGTTCCACCCAGTTCTCAGGCAGTCAGACCTAATAGTTATCTCCCTTGTTCCCTGAACATTGCTGTTATCCTGTTTTTTTTTAAGGTGCCCAGATTTCATATTGTTTAAACACACATGCTTTATGAACAATTTGTGCAGTTAACGCAATCATCACAGGGTCCTAAGGAGACATACATCTTCAGCTTACAAAGATGATGGGATTAAGAGATTAAAGTAAAGACAGACATGGGAAATTATAAGGGTATTGATTAGGGAAGTGATAAATGTCCACAAAATCTTCACAATTTATGTTCAGAGATTGCAGTAAAGACAGGCATAAGAAATTATAAAAGTATTAATTGGGGGAACCAGTAAATGTCCATGAAATCTTCATAATTTATGTTCTTCTGCTATGGCTTCAGCTGGTCCCTCTGTTCAGGGTCCCTGACTTCCTGCAACATACTGGTGTGTGTGTCGTGTGTACTGTTGTCTCCTAACTTTTCATTGAAAAATTGTCATTTTCGATACTATATTTTTAGTGAATTCTAAGTTTTCTTCCAAGGGTTGTTTTGTTGCTCTTTTTTGTTGTTGTTATTGGTTAGCACCTTGCCTGGATTAAATCTGAGCAATCTCATGGCATTAGTTCACAGATATTTCTAATCAATTTTTGGAATTTAAATCTAAATTTTTAAGCCTGAGTCCCTAGGGATTGCTTTTGTGTTTATATAGCTTAGTGTTCATGTCATCATTAGGCAAAAGTTGTACTTATACATCTTGAGTCTAAAGGCTACCACCCTTACTAGTGGTCATATGTGCATGTGTTGAAATAATGGATTCAAGGTGTTTCACAAGTATGTTTCACTCTCACTTTGGCTGACGATCTTGTATCTTTTCTGAAGTTGGGCACATTCCCACAGTTAGCCAGGAATGTATGGATAGATGAGGCCCACTTTAGTTTCTCCTACAAATGCACAGCCTTACAGTCAACCATAGGAATGTATGGTGTGTTTATTATAACCCCTTAGGGTTATTCATTTCTTGAATCTTTCTTTTAAATTGTTGGCTAATCTGCCAAATTTTAAATCTGGTCCATTGTTTCTCATACATAATCACAACCTCTGGCTAATGGATCTGCTGGCCTTTGTCATTCACTCTCTCTAAACTTGCTTATGTTACTGTAAATCTCACAATATATTCCTCTCTGAATCTGGAGATCCAGGGTCACTATGGGATCTCTTTAGTGATGAGGTGTTTTGTTTTTCATGACTGCTCTTTGGTAGAATAACTGAGTAACTGAGGCTGACTTAAGGGAATGAAGGAAGACTCAGATAAGAAGGCCATACTCTCACATTATTTTGGACCAAGATTTAGTAGTTTTCATGTATAAATATTTTTAAATTTGTTGTATGTCTTTGTATATCTTTACCAGAGCTCTGATATATCTCTCTCTGATATCTCTCTCTCTCTCTCTCTCTCTCTCTCTCTCTCTATATATATATATATATATATATATATATACATATACATATATATATATATATTTAAATATATCTAGTTTGATCATTGCTTTTAGGGAAGATCTGATGATAAACTCATCCCATCCTGACATAAAGCTCATTGAAATGTCTTTCTTTGCTCCTTTCAACAGATGTATGTTATCTCTGATGAGTGCAAGATTCTGACATTACAGTTTTGTTTTCTTCCCCTCAAGTATCTATAGATTGTCTTTTACAGTTTTTTACATTGTGTCATTAGTGATAGATTCAATGATTGTAAGATTCTTTTTTTTTTTTCTTTTAAAAATCTTCAAATTTCCCCTCTGAAACTTTGTAGCATGTATTCATTGTCCCTGGAGTTTAGCAGCTACACTAAAGTTCAACTCATGGAATCTTTTTTATATATATTTGAAACTCAAGAGAATTTGCCTCTCCTCTAATGATCACATTCAGCAAATGTTCTATTTGGGTTTCTTTTGAAGAGATCCAATGATATCTTCCTGGATTCAGTTTCAAGAAAAGAAAGACAGGTTATATATTTTGTATGGCCATTTATTTTAGCCTGCTGCTAAGAGATACAAGGGCACCCACTCTCTGACAAAAATATCTTCGAAAACTTGCTGTTTCAGAATTGCAATTGTGATTCCCTCAATATGCTGAAATTTAATTTCTCCAAGGAGAAAGTTGGAGAAAAGAGTTTAAATTATATACCAAGGCCATATTTTTTGTTCATCCATAAAATTTAAAGAATAACATCATTTTTAATATTTGATATAGTATTATCAAAAATCCAAATAATTTGAGACATTAGAGTTGAAAGACGGTGATAGTATATCATACATTTAAAATTTTAACTTTTGAGCTCAGAATTTTCTTTGAATCTCTCTCTTTTGTTTACCATAACATTTGCAAGTTATTCTATATAACTATTTGCAAGTTGTTCTGACTTTTCTCAAAAACCTGTTATTAGAAGCAACCATATTCTGACCTAGGTGATTTGTTCATTGTTTCTTATATCCCTCTCCCACCCCCAATTAGATTTGCTATCATATTGTTACCCACATATTTACAGAATCCTATACGCACATGTATCTACTAAGAATCCAAGATTATATGCCAAACAAAGTGTTTTAAAATTACTGATCAAAATATTTCAGTATTTGCTTTCTGTCCCTGAAAAAGAAATTATCGCAGACTTGTTAGTGTCTCTACCTCCAGGAGGATTTTACTTCCCTATGCTCTTGAACCTAGGAGTGGCCAGATAACTTTTTCGGGTCACTTAAGAGCTGATGTTTTAAGAACTTATTGGTTTGCCATGTTTCTTTTTCCACAACACCAACGATATTCTAGATATGAGCTGCTCTTCCTATTACAGATATGGAATTAAGGCAATGTGGTATAGAGCAAAAGCTGACCCTTAATGAACATTTAATTTAAGTGACACACATTAGTTCTTACAAGCTGATGAGAATTGGGAGCCATTTGTGATCAAAGCAAAATTTAGCTTATTCTGATCAACATACCTTTAAAAAATACAGCTTTCTCATACTTCTTTTGAAAGGTCAAATAAAAACTCACATAAAATGCTTTCATTTTTTATTATATTCTCTGCAAAACTAATGATAAGAGAAGGCAGCCATGGTAAAGAAAACAATCTGCCTTTCTTATGTATATTGCCATTACTATTGAAATATTTCACCTCTGTGTTATTGAATTTTCTTCAGTTTTCATGAACTACATTCCCAGACAAACTACAAATCACACACCAAGGATTTTATCTGTGTCTGCTTATTTACTAGGCTTACTATTAATCAGCTTTAATGAGACCTAGTAAGGCCCATAACCCTGCTGATGTTCACAGATATAAGTAAATCCAAAGTCAGACACTGGGCTACCCAATTACAAACTATGAAACCCAGATATTAGAGGCACAGTGAGAATTGGTTGAGCAAATGAAAGAAAATGAAATAAATATTAATAACTTGGGAGCTGCCAAGTAAATTATTTGGCCAAGCATTGCTCTAGGCCAGAACCTAAGAAAAATTTCTGTAAAGGGCCAAACAGAAAATATTTTAAGCTTTGCAAGCAATATGGTAACTGTTGTTGTAGTGTGAAATCAGCTGTAGACATACAATCGATATGAGTGAGACTGTGTTAAAATAAAATTTTGTTTATAAAACTAATATTTCTTAAATTGAATATTAACATTTTATTATATGAGGTACATCCCAATCTATACCATTTTTGAAACCTGTATATTTGCTGATATAAAGAAGCTTACATTTTGACTTAAGTTTAATTTAGCTAAAATACTTTATTTTATGATTATTCACAAAAATACTAATAATTATTTTATTCAGAATTAAATTAGCAAATTTCTGATAGGCAATTTGAGTTGAACAGTGAAAATTAAAGTCAACCTCAAATATATCTGTCACTACTAAAGGTAAACTGTTAATCTGAGAAGTTGTTTTTATTTTAACAATGTCAATATGCATAGACATGGAAATCTGAACAATACCCTAAAATGTTTCTGATTATAGAATAAGTTATTAGCCATGAGAGGTAATGATATGTGTTGAATATAATAGCATACTTTCATTACAATTATAATCTAAGTAAAGTTGTATTATAATAAAAAGTATGGCAATATAAAATAAATACAATGTTAATCATTGATTGTATTTAAATAGTTAATCTCTTCTGTTACATATTTTATGCTTACTATTAGCTACAAACTACTTTAAATTGCATGTAATTAATATGTATTGAAGGTCTACTTAATTACTTTTCATTTTTTTTATATACCACAAATGTATATTTTAGGCCCTTATTGCTTTATCTTTTGATGTTTTATTTTCAATTTGTAAAAGTCAATAATAATTTATGAATAATAATATAGTAATAAATCATGTGCCTGTAATTCCAGCACTTTGAAAGGCCAAGGCTGATGGATTACTTGAGGTCAAGGGTTCAAGACCAGCCTAACCAACATGGTGAAAACATGTTTCTACTAAAAATACAACAAAATTAGCCAAACATGGTGGCAGGTGCCTGTAATCCCAGCTACTCGGGAGGCTGAGGCAGAAGAATCACTTGAACCAAGGAGGCAGAAGTTTCAGTGAGCCGAGACCATACCACTACATTCCAGCCTGGGTGAGAGAGGGAGATCTCGGTCTCAAAGAAAGAAAAAATTATATGTGTAACTTGAAAGCAATATTAAATGTTCCTTTATCTTTTTTGTCTAAATTTTATTTTAACTTCCAGGGTACATGTGCAGGATGTGCAGGTTTGTTATGTAGGTAAACATGTGCCATGGTGGTTTTCTGCACAGATCAACTCATTCCCTATGTATTAAGCCCAGCATCCATTAGCTATTCTTCCTGATGGTCTCCCTCCCTCTTCCAGCCTCCTCTAACAGGCCCCTGTGTACGTTGCTCCCCACGATGTATTCATATGTTTTAACCATTCAGCTCACACTTAAAAGTGAGAATATGCAGTGCTTGGTTTTCTGTTCCTGCAGTAGTTTGCTAAGGATAATGACTTCCAGCTCTATTCATGTCCTTGTAAAAGATATTAACTCATTCCTTTTTATGGCTGTATAATATTCCATGGTGTGTATGTACCACATTTTCTTTTTTCACTCTTTGGGGTTGTGACAGAAACACCAGAGATCAATTTCTATGTTTATCCAACAACAACTGTTTATGGGACTCTTGGGCTGGTTTCAGTACTCCCTTTCTATTTATCAATTCCTCAATCATGAGGAATCCAGTTGTCAATCCTTCTGGCTGCTTCATGTTGAGGAGGGGTGCTGTCATCAGCTCCATACCATGGTTGACCATGTAGACACCCAGGAATCAAAGGTGAATCTAATATAGAGTTTTCTTCTGACACACAATAGTTCTCTCTTCAGTCCACCACTTCCACCAAAGACAAATCAATGAGGGACCAATATACTTGAAAAATTAGCTTTAGTCCCATGTACTTGGCTTGATTACGCACAAAAAAATGTGACAGGAATCATTGTCCATATAGACTCTCCGTAACTGGCTTAACGGAAACATCTCACAAGGTTATTTTGATCCGAGCTCTGAGAAAATAGTCAGTTCCTTCAAATGTGTCCAATTACAAAAGAAAACTTGTGGTTATTAACTGTATGCAAACAAACACAATGCCATGAATTAGGAAGTTTCACAAATAGTTTACAAATTCTGGAGAAATTGGGCAAAGAAAGAGAAATATGACTCAAATTATGCTTACAAAAGTATACACAATACACTTAAAGTATATTCCAAGGCTATAAATAGCCCAAAAGACAAAGATTCTCCAGATTTTGAAAAACAAAAGAAAAAGAATCAGCAATATTTCAAACAACAAAAGCCATAAAAATCATTTCTGTCCTCCATTAATTTAGCCCATGCAATCAACTCTTGCTCTGCTTCATATTGGGATAGCAATCTTCACAAATACATCAGCCTTTCAATTAGTGCCTTGAAAGTTTTCTCTCTAATCCAATGGAAAAATCTCCAAAGTTATCAGAAACTTGCATTCAAGAGTACTTTTCATGAACTCTTCCAAGGAAGCAGGCTTGGACTGTAGCTGATTATAAGTCACTTTTTTTTTTTTAGAAAGATCAAAGTAAACCATCAATTGTGGATGACAAAAGTCTTTACACAACCATAGTTAAAGACACAGTTGACAAGAAAATGTGGGGTTTTTTTGCAACATATAACAATTTGACATAATCATAATTATTACTGACAACATAAATATCAAAACTTATTAAAATTTTACTAATCCCATACAATCCTGGAACACATATTAACAACACATCTATATAAATGTAACCCAAAGGAAGCTAAGCACCACCTCATGTTTGACAATGCATCCTGCCTAATACTAACATAACAAATAATCCTAATAAACCTACTACTATGTCTCTCTCTCTGACTTCAAAGAAACTAATATCAAAAAAAAGTTATTTTAAGGACAAAAAGACTGAAGTTAGAACTTAAAAGTTTGCTGTTGGAAAATCTGTCAAGTTTTAAGATACTTGATGGCACAAAGCAGGATCACAAGTCATTATAAAATAGTCATTCATTAGCCAAAATGATAAGACAAAAATGTTTACTCTTTATACAGAGCAAACTCAGTTTCCCAAACAATAAGACTTAAAACTTAAGACAGCATGAGGCCAACTAAATCTGTCTGTTCCCCCTCCATTTTCTCCCTGCAGTTTTCTCAAAGGTAAACAAATTATTTTGTCTGTTAGTATTACACTTTGCTAAAAAGAGAAAACTAAACTTACCTTTGTATGATGTGTTGCTAATATTAAAGCAATTTCAATATAACCTTATAAACAAATCTATCTAATTTTAATCAGTTTGGCTGCAAAGTAAGATTTCCATAACATTTTAGAACCTTTTCCAATTTTTTAGTAAAGAGTGGATTAATGTTCCAAGAAAGACTTATTATCCCAACACCTGGGCCCAGAGGTTGGCCTTGCATCAGTGTGTTTTTGACATTAATTTATAAAAAAAACTCTGAACTAATCTTATCTCTCAAAATCAAGCCTTACAGTATCACTCACCCACCTCTTCCCCAACAGTTCCTGGTCCTAGAGGAATTGAATAGTTTTAATTTATGGCCTTGTGTCTCGCAAAAGCAATTGATTTTGATTGTTTCTTTCTCTCAAATCCAATGATGATGCTTCAACTGATGTCAATGCTCAAAATTCAGCAGGAGTCAATGTCTTTTTCAGACCCAGGAGTCAAAGTCCTGTAACTTAACAGCACAAAATTAGTTAAAAAGATATTTTAACTACTGAAAGTCCTGTCATTTCCTCTGATGTGTTACAAATTAAAACACTGTTATTTGGTGTTTAGGAGTTAGCACCTGCAGAATTTCAAACTACTGTATAAAAGTAGTTAGGTTATTCACTGCATGCATCTAATTACTAGCATTCTAGTGACAGAATTGTGACCGAAAGCATAAAAAATGTCATAGATCCCATGTCAAGCATATCAAAGTAAGACAACTCACTTTTTTCTCTCCATCATTAAAATCTGGTAAGTGAAATAAGAATAAATTATCTCCTTTCACTTAAATACTATACAACAAAACAAGGAAAAAGTAAGGAAAAAAACAAAATAATTAATTTTCAACTATTTAAAAAGAGCATCGTTGCATACTTCCAAGATTGGTTTCTAGATACAGTACTGACAACTGATTTGCTAACTTTTATCACCAAAATCTTCAAACCAGTGCAATACTTGCACATATTTTGTTTTTGAATACACACATGAAGGCCCATAAATAATAAAATGGTTGGGATCAAAATTCACTAGAAAGTCTCACATTTTTATTACTACTTCATTCAAGTGAATGTCACTTGTTTTTAACAATGGTCAATACAACTTAATAAGTTTGAGAAAAACTCCAATCAATATATTTTCTAAATGACAAGGCTAATCTCCTGAACATTAAAACTTTGCACCCATATCACAGATTTTTTTCATTACCTACAGGAAAAATCTGCTATTAATTGAATTGAATTGCCTATGAAATAAACATCATTTAAACATTTTTGTTCTCATCTACTTTTTCAAATAAAAAGTAATGTACTATTTCTGTTCAGAACTTATTTAAAAGTCTTCTATGTGTTTGTTGTTGTTGTTGTTGTTGTTGGCCAGTAAACTTAAAGCTCTCATGGCTCTCTAGACAATCAGAAGCAAACAAAACCAGCCAAATTCCAAGTGGTTGATGTGCTCCATCAATTCCTGCAGGCCCAACAAAGGTAGCCTAGGAATTTTAGATGAATAGAACAAATGGGCTGGGCTCTGTGGCTCATGCCTGTAATCCCAGTACTTTGGTAGGCTGAGGCAGGTGGATCACCTGAGGTCAGGAGCATGAGACCAGCGTGGCCAACGTTGTGAAACCCCATCTGTACTAAAAATACAAAAATTAGCTGGATGTTGTGGCAGGTGCCTGTAACCCCAGCTACTCGGGAGACTCTGGCAGGCAAATCACTTGCACCCAGGAGGCAGAGGTTGCAGTCAGCCAAGATGGTGTTATTGTATTCCAGCCTTGGTGACAGAGTGAGACTCTGCCTCAGAAAATAAATAAATAAATAAAGCAAATGATACTTGCTAGAAATCCACAGGAAACAAAGTAACTCTTCACAGAACCAAATAAAATTCTTCCACTAGAAAATAAGAATCATCAATGGTCTTATATTTATGCTTACACAAGTCATAAACCCAAAGAAGAGAAAAAATAAAAGAAATGAAAATCAGAAACAAAAACAAATAAATAAGAAACTAACCCTAAATGCTTCCAACTCAGTTTACCTTGGAGGATGAAATGTTTCTTAGAGCCTAAAAGTCACATGATTAATATTTTATTCCTAATACACAATTCAGTGTTCTTAAGTGCACCAATATTACCACACATCCTATGCAATCAAGAAGTTCGCTCTAGGCACGTGGCCAGTAATTACTACAGTGCTAGAACTATCCATGCAAAACAGCAAACATAATATGAAGTAGTGCAAGCATGTATGTGAGATTTGGCTCCACACTAAATCTGGCTTCATGCTTAACTATATTAAAAAAGAATTGCTAAACTGCAAGTACATTTCCTTACAATATTTATTATTTTAACTTAATCAAGACTAAGAGCTTTAACTATGAAAAGTTTAACGAAATTTCTCCAGTTGTCTATCAGATTTTAAATAATGTTTTGTTATCTAAACTTTTTCAGCTTTCTGTTTTCTCCATATGTGCTTGAAGATAGATACACAGAGAAACAGAAAAAACTACATATGACTTACACAGACTATCCACAACATGTCTCGACTTTCCATTCAATCCCAGATTTTCTCCTTCTTCTTTAAATAACCAGTCATTTTATCCTAGGTCAAAAAATTAACCGTATGACATCTTTTCTCATACAAAATTATCTTTTTTTTTATAACTTTTCTTACCAAAAATACATTTTCATATACATTACTTTCGTCACATATCTCTCCCTTACTTACAAGTTTCTTACTACTATGTTTCATAAATAGCCTTTAAAAGTCTATAATTTAAATTACCTTTAATATAATTCCTGAATTAGAAAATATTATTCTTTGTCTCATAATAACACATCTTTAGGTATATACATATACACACACACACTATAATTTTTATCCTTAGTAACCTTAAATGTTAGTGAAAACCAAGGAAGTAAGTTTTAGTGAAAACTGAGGAAGCAAGGAATCCTAAGCTGCCTACCAGGTATTAGCATTTTATGAATGAGAATAATTCCACAGTTTTTAGAACATGTTTCCAACATTTTCTGAATTAGAAATGACCTAACCATTTAATAAGAATATTTTAAATAGCACAAAAACTTCACCTACAGCGCTTATACATTCATATTTTAAAGAGTTTATCTAGAATATTTACGTGTTTTCTTGTTATCCAGTTTATATTCTATGAAAATTAAGGTTTACTACATGGACATTTTCACCAGTGAAATTATTTCGCCAGAATATTCAGCAGTTTTCATTAAGCCAACAATATTAAATCAGTTTTACTTATCAAAAAATTCATTCAAAAATTATTTTATTGTGACTAGATTTATGGTTCCACAACTTTCTGTGACAAACACTGATATCTCAAAATATCTAGCAAAGACAAATATAAAACCCATACAAAAATGTATGCTGACAATTCTGAGGATATTTCATTTTTGTTTTATCAATAATTTTAAAGCCAGCTTACTTATTAAAGGTTTACTTAAGTCATGTGAACGTGATAATTCTTGGACATTTTTACTTAATTTATGAGTGCTCTTTTATTTGTAAGCCAATGTGGTAGACATAACGTGTGTTAACTAACATTGATTGGTTAAAAACCCCAACCAATATCAAAAATAAATATAGATGCAAAAATAGATAACATAAATTCAGAAAATTGAATAGTATAATAAATACATGCAAAATAACTAAGTGAGGTTAACACCAGATATTTAAGATCAGTTTAATATTATAGAATCAATGTAATTTTTATATATATCAATATATGACCAATCCAGAGATAGTAACCATGCAGTATTTGAACAGTTTACTGTAAAAAAACTGTTAACTACAATAGGAGTCGAAGTTATGATAAGTTGGTTAGTAAGAAGTAAGCATACCTCCAAAAATTATTGAAGTAACAGTCATAGTCATTTCCCATAGGATTGAGCTACTGGAGAGCCTTTGCCTGCAGTTCAAAGATATAAGACTGAAGATTCATCTTGGAGATGTCAAGACCATTGCTTGCCGAATGACAGAGTATTCACTGTGGAGATGCACTGCTGAAATTTCCTAAAAATCATTCCTCTAGAATTTGCCACATGGTGTTGAGGAAAGCCCTTCATGTAGAGGTTTCTAATGCAGACATTCTGCTGCTGTATAAAAAATGAAAATGTAAAGAATAAAGGAAACGATGATTAATATATACAAATAAATACACATATGTAATGAGAAAAATAGAAAACATCCAAAGTTACCAATCTTGATTTCTGTAATTGTTCTCAAGGCCTTAATTGACATCTACGGCTTCATTCTTTAACTACCATTTCAGCATTTCCCTGCCCTTGAGTTCACCTCCTCTGGTCAAGATTATTTTCTGTACTGACCTAAATCTTCATTCTCAGAAAGTCTGAAACCCTCAGGATGTTTTTTGTTTGTTTGTTTGTTTGTTTTTTTCTGATTGCTGTGATTTTCTGTCAATGTTTACAGTTGGGCATGAATATACTTGGAAAGTGCACCAGAGAATTTCTTGGGATGTACATATAGTCTACTTTGACTTCATTATGTAGAAGGAATACATTTTCACTTAAAACTTAAAGGGAATCACTCCATCCAGTAGATTAATCCTCCTTTTTTTCCCATTAGCTTAATGGCATAGGGAGCCCCAAAAGTCCAGGAGGTAGTCTCCTCTTTCAATTTAGTGAAACCATTAATTCAGTTTTCTTCCTAGATTCATTCCACTTTGAGAATTAATATCTCTAAAGAAACTGAGCTCAAGCTTACCATGTAGGAAACAATTATTCTGCAATTGGGTAGGTTTTTAGGTATATTATGGTAGGAGGTACTCCCATTTTCACATTTATTTTTTTCAGACTCAAGCATTCTGGCTGTGTGGAAAACCATACTATATAAGGAATTTTTATTTAAAACATATTGTATTCTGAATACATTTTATCCTTTTAGGCATCTCTCTCTCAACTGGTGTCAAAATGAGTCTTCAATATGCCAGTGTATCTTTCAAATAGACCAACTTCTTCAGGTGATGAAATGTGTGGTAAAACAAATTCATTACACAAATACAAGTTTATTTCAGCACTTTATTTGCTCTGAAATGAATTCCTGATCATGCCTAATGTTGTGACAAGTGACACAAAGCTAAGGTATGTTGATCATCTGAGGTTTCACCATGGTTGGGCTTTCATCCTCTACCAAGACCCAGTAGCAAGTCAGATTCTGTTTCTCAGAAAGAGAATAGTATCATATGCTAAACATGCACAAATTTTATTCAAAATCCTGGAGATTTTCTCTGCAATTTTTCTATTTCTGCTCACTAGAAACTCATATAGCATTCCTATATGCTGCATATGTTATAAATATTAATAAATCTGTTGAAATACAAGGCCCCAGTATTAGAATGCCTTATACTACAGACTGAATCTGAATTTGCTGTGGAGTCATCTTCTTTTGCTCTTGTACTCACTTATCAATGGCCATCTTGTGTACAATTCTGTAGATGAGCCAAAGTAGCACACTAAAATGTCATACACAATACTTGAAAATTCCAAAATAGACTACTAAGTATTGCATACTTTGCTCATAGTAAATAGTGAGAGGTATGACAACTTGCCTTTCTCTTTGGAGAAGCTATCTTGACATACTCCAGACCACCGAAATAACAAAATCTACACTGGGAAGGCAGGTTTATGAAACTGTGTTGGGTACATTTTCCACCTACTTTTTCATAAAATGTACTTGTGACTTCCTCCTTATCAGGTTTAATCAGTAGAATGTCATTAGCCTAGTAGACCACTTAGATGTTTTTCAAATTGTCAAGATCATCAATCTCCCTATTGACTATATTATGACAGGGAAAAGAATTGGAAAAGCCCTGAAACAACATTCTAGAACTACACTGTTGGGCTTGCCAGGTAAAAGCAAACCACTTGCAGATTAGTATGGAGAATAAGGAATTAGTCAGATCAGCAGTTTCATACCAGTAACAGAGAGTATGATAAACTAAATATACAGTCTCCCTAAGATGCCCATGTCTTAATGTCAGAACCTATGAGCATGTTACCTTACATGGCAAAAGAGACATTGTACATTAATTAAATTAAGGTTCTTCACAATGGAAGATTATCCTGAATTATCCAGACTCTCCCAATATAAACACAAAGGTATTTGTACAAGGGAGGAAGAAGAGTCAGAATCATAAAGAAAAGATGTGCTGTCAGATGTAGAATTCAATTTGGAGAGATGCTTCAATACTACTGGCTTTGAACATGGAAAGAGACCACAAACCAAGAAGTATAGGTGACCACTAAAAGCTGAAAAACTAACAAAACAAATTCTCCACGAAAATTTGTAGAAAGACTTGAGCACTTACTTCAAATACCTTGATGTTAGCTTACTAAGGTTTATTTTGGATTTCTGATTGCCAGAACTGTAAGATGATACATGTATGAGGTTTTCAGTCACAAAGCTTTTGGTAAATTTAAAGCACAAGAAACTTAAACAGTGGTTATGGTGATTTGTTCCAATAAAAATATCAAAACTACAAATGAAAATTGGGTAATAAATTCAGTCCATTTGCTCTACCTCCCTAATCCTTTACATCTCCTGCTCTGAATTATGCCACAGATGATCTGGCAGTTCAGTCTCATTAACTTTCGTCTACGGCTGAATCCAAGTTTCAGTCAACCAAATAATTTGTGAATGGAGATACATCTACCTGCATAAGCTAACATACCCCAGAATCTCTAGTAAATTCACTGACTATAGAAAAAAAGTTCAAAATAAGAATTATTATTCCATGGCTGAGATAGGACATACAAGAAATAACACCCCCTTCTCCAAAGACACATATGTGTCTTACAAGATCTCCTTGGAGAGTACACAGCTGTGACTCACTGAAGAGCAGAGAAATGGCTATAGTGGACTTGCCAGAAAAATATTCTCCAAGGTGTGGTGAAAGTAATTCATGGGGGTGTGTCTCACCAGGGGCAGTTTTCTACAAAACCAGCCAAAAGTGGTACCAGGAGAGAGCAACTGGTTGCTAAATGTTGCTGGCCTCCATGCATAGCAGGAGGCGGGCAGTAGTGAAGCTGTGGGCACTACAGGAGTCTAGTGCCGGGAAAAGCCAGGTACAGTGCAGGGACATACCAAATGAACACAAGAAGAGCAGAAAACAAAACTTCATATTCTTCAATGTTTCTTCACCACTGCTTATTGACAAAGCTTCAGTGTAAAATGTTAACAGAAAAATGTTTACAAGGGTTGATTTATTTTCACAGAGCAGGTAAAAAGGGGAAATTTATACATTAGAGACAATAAATCAATAACTGGCACAGCACTGAAAACATCTAAAAATGAAAGACCATGGGACCATATCAATATGTGCAGTTTATCCAAATTCAGTTTTAAATGTTTTTTAAATATGAACTATTGTGTGCTGAGTGAAAAACCTTTAAAATGATATATTCTAGATTTATATCACTTTCATTTATTAAACATGTTCTGTCCACTCTTACTCTGGTCTTAAAATAAAAATATTGCCAAAGCATTGTTATTAGTTTTCTTAGCATGCTATTGAATTCACAGCATTTAAAAATTCATAATGATATTTCTTTCATTTGTTCTGCTATTTCTAGCTGTAAATTCGATTTTAAATTGGAAAATATGCTACAATAAGTGTTACAAAATTGCACTTGCAGATATTCTGGCACATTTTTCATAAATAAAAATAAGCATATTTCAAGCAGAATTCCAAAATATAGAAAGATGATTGAATTTGATCATGAGGGAAATCTCCTTTGACTAGAAAGAAACTAATCACGTATTCAGAGAAAAAATATACATATTTTAGATATTTATGTATGAAACAGGATGGTTCATCCTAAAGTAATTCAGAAGACAGCAGCTGTAGAAGACATAGCATATATGTTGACCCACAAAATGCACAGTTTTTTGCCATATTGTATTTATTTGGGAAATAACTACACTTTGAAAAATGCAGAGTTAAGTTTTTCCTAGTGGTAGATGGAACTTTTACCATAAATAATTTAATCAATGTAATTTGATTATGTTAAATTTCAACAAAAACCTTTCTGAGAAATGCATTCATGGCCCAGAGTATCATTTAAAGATCATTCTATTATTTCATATACAAGTAATAAATATGAACAACTACTGAAATAGCTGCAAAAAAGGACTTTCAGAAGACTAGTTTAAAGGATGGTCTAATGTTTAAACAGACACTATGGGATCATAGTATAAAAAACACTGAATTATTACTTTCTAAAACTATACAGTCTTTTAACCAATTTACCAAAAAATATGGGTCACTCAGATTATTAACATTATTTTATTAGGCCTTTCTTTCATTGCTATAAAGAAATACCTGACAGTGAGTAATTTATTAAAAAAAAAGAGAGAGAGAGAGATTTAATTGGCTCATGGTTCTGGCATCAGGTTGCAGGGAGGCCTCAGGAAGCTTACAATCAAGTTGGAAGACAAAGTAGGAGCAGGCAGTTCACATAGACGAAGCATGAGCAAGCAAAAGAGAGACAGCAAAAGAGAGAGAGTGAGTGAGGAGGTGCCACGCATTTTTAAACCACCAAATCTTGTGTGAGCTCAGAGTAAGAGCTCACTTATCACCAAGGGGATGGCCCAAGCCATTCCTAGGAGATTCACCCCCATGATCCAATCACCTCGAAGTGATAAGCTTGGGACCAAAGAAATTCTGGGCAAAAAAGGACAAAACCCTACCCTCAAGACAAAAGACCTGATACTATAACCCAAAGTGAGAAATTTTGTCCCTGTTTTTCTGCACAAATGTTGCCTTTTCCTAAACTATCCATGGCCCACACCTTCCCCCATCCTGTGCTTATAAAGACCCTACCCTCAGCCAGAAGAAAGGAGAGAATCAGCAGAATGTCAGAGACTATGGCTGGATGTTGAAGAGAAGCATGAAATGTACTTGTGGCTTGACTTTAGAGGGACAGTTTGACAGTGTAACTGTGGAGAAGAATCTGGTTGGAGAGAGTTAAACTCCAGGGGAAAATTACCTACCTGCCCAATCCCCTTTTTAGATCCTCTTCTGGCTGAGAGCCACTTTCATTGTCAACAAAATCCTCTGCATTTACCTCCTTCAATTTGTTCATGTAATCTCATTATTCCTGGATACTGGACAAGAGCTCAGGAACCACAAGTGTGGATGCAAAAGGCTATCACACTGACCCTTTGCTCTGACTGGCCAAGGGCAGCTGCCTCATGAGAGAGGGTGGAGGACCCACTGAGCTGTTATCACTTAAGCCTTCTACAAAAACCACTCGCTCCAGCTACTGCACCCACTCCCCTGTGTGCTCCCTCCTGTGAGTGGTGTAATGTACCAGGTCTGAGTGAACGGAGTTTGATCCCACCAGCGCTGAAGTGTCTGGGTGATTCTTGAGCTCATGCACTCCACTTTCCAGCTCATTCACTCATGTACTCACTCCCATGAGGCATTGAGAACGGCAGACTGATTAACTGAGACACCCTTGTTGCAAGTCCCATGAAGGGGTCAGAGAAATATCCTGCTTCATAAGGGAGCTCATCTGGAATTTGTAAGAAGAGTGAGTAAATGTGGATCTGCTGGATCAGACTCTTCACTTTTTTTCAAAGCTTCTTGTCCTCAGACTTTTCCCTGAGCTGTGCCATTTGTAGAGGACAAGTTACAACCCTGCCACCTATCTCTTTCTTTGGGTAGAAGGAATTTTGGCTCTGTTTCTCTAGGCCCTCCCTGCTTCACGGGTGCAGGCCACAATGGCACCCTTGGTTGGCATCCATCTAAGAGTACTAGCCATTGTGTGGGACCAGAAAAAAGTCCTGGGGCAACTAAAAGCATCTGGATGAGGCCACTCCTTGGTGCTGCCAGAAGGCCCCTAGACTGGCCCTGTCCCTGACTGCCCGTTAGAGTGTCAGTCACGACCCCCAGACTTTTCTATGATATCCTTCTCTTTCTTCTTTCACAGTTTGAAATGGCTTCTATTTCTTCTCCTATAATGATAAGCGTTTTGCTACAGACTGAAAAAATATTACTAATTAGAATGAGTGTTTGGCCCAGCCACCAGATATGCAATTCAGAACAATAAGATTTCCATTTGTCCTTAGATGTAGGACCACCACCCCAACCCCGACAGCTGCAAGCATGTGTGGTGCACAACAGCTTTCCTGCTCACCCCCTCCCATCCCAGCTGGGGTGTTTGGAAGGGTCTGCAGCCTGCAAGTGCCTAACAGCTACATGAGGCAGGAGAGAACTGCGGCTGCCACCAGGGCCCCAGGGAAATAGTGGGGGCCAGGGGCTCCATGCAGTTGGCCAGTGTTTCTTGCACACTGTCCCCTCCTGCTATGGGCTCATAAAGTCTTTTCTCCCCTGACCAAGGGATCCAGCTTGGTTTGAGCCAGAGGAATGATACAGTAATTAAAGGAACCCATTTTCATAGAGCAAGTGGTTTTCTCCCCCCCACTTAAACTGTTTTTTTGTTTGTTTGTTTGTTTCTAATTTTATGTTTTTTATGCAAAGGGGCTTTTTTTCCCTACTTCAGCATTCTGCTTATAATAGGGAAGCAGTGGAGGAATGACCCCACTGGCTAAGAACTGCAATTTGGCAAGGCCCCACTGGGACTTAATCTCAATCAATCTATGTACTCCCTGAGAAACAATTTTGGTCCAAATTCAATTCTAAACTTTGGGTTGAAGCCCTAAAAAGGAAAGTCAGATCTGAGGGATCCAGGTAACAGGCACAATGTAAATGGGCGGGACTAATTCCTGGCAATGAAGGTCTCACTTCATGGAAGGAGGCCATGCTTCATGGCATAGATTATGGCCAGGGAACCCAAACATTGCCAACAGTAGGAAACATGGAGGTGTAGGTGAGTGTGGATAATTCCTATTGTCTAGGCCCTCCCTGCTTCACGGGTGCAGGCCACAATGGCACCCTTGGTTGGCATCCATCTAAGAGTACCAGGGCTCGGGGAAAAAAAAGACTAAAGAGATAAATGGGAAAGCCCATTTTCTTTCTCCTCACATCCCAAGTTTTTGCTGAAAGAGGGAAGGGACATGATTCCCTTTCTTTCAGAATGGGCAATCAACTGTCTTCATCATCTTCAGTCTATATTCATCTGGAATGTATCCTGGATCCCTGGGACTCCTTTGGCCCTCAGACTCTAAAGAAAACAAAAATGCCTTTAGCCTTTTGTAAAAAGATTTGGCCAAATAATGATCTGCAGGAAGGAGTGTCTTGGCCTCAGGAAGGAACCATTAAGTTTGATAGCATCCTGCAGTTAGACGTTTTCTGTAAACCTGAGGGCAAATGGTCTGAGGCCCCATATGTGCAGCATTTCTTTACCTTGAAGGGTAGTCCAGACCTTTGCTCACAGTGTAGGATTGATTCAGCCCTCCTGTTTGCCATCTCGGGAGAGGCTACAAGGGACAATTCTAAGAAACTAAAGAAATGAAACTGAGTGGCACCTCCAGCAGAGGAGCCAACTCCCTCTGGTCCTGCCCCTCCAGGTCCACCCTGTCCTCCCTATCCAGTTTCTCTCTCTCACTTGCTCACTCCTAGAAATCCTCACCCAAGACAAGCCCCAGTTTTACTCTTACCCCTCCAATAGGTGCCTGGTGAACTTGGCTCCAGTAAGGTCCAGGTCCCATTCTCTCTACAGGACTTAAGGCAAATTAAGGGGGATCTTGACAAGTTTTCAGATGATTTTGACAGATATATAGAGGCATTCCAGAATTTAACCCAAGTATTGAAATCTCCTGGAAAGATGTTATGTTACTTTTGAATCAAATCCTGACTAACACCGAGAAGCAGGCCACCCTGCAGGTGGCAGAGAGATTTGGGGATGAGATTTGTATTATATATAGTGTCAAGAAAGGGCCTGAATTGTATCCAACTGGAAGAGAAACAGTACACCTGGATGACCTTAAATGGGATCCCAGCGATGAGATGGGAGAATGGAAGAGGAGACACTTTCAGGAGTGCATAATGGAGGGATTATGTAGGATTAGAACTAACCCTCTCAAATATACCAAGCTATCCATAATAGACAAGGGATTGGATGAGAACCCCATTGCCTTCCTGGAAAGGCTGAGAGGGGCCTTAGTAAAACATACCTTTCTATCTCCTGATTCAGTAGAGGGACAACTTATCCTAAAGGATAAATTTATTATGCAGGTAGCCCCTGATATCAGGAAGAACCTGCAGAAATAGGCCCTGGGACCAGACAGTATTTTAGAGTACCTGCTGAAAGTGATCACCTTGGTCTTTTATAATAGAAGTAAGGAGGCCCAGAAGAGAAAAAGGCAATACAGGAAAGAGGCAAAGGCTTTAATGGCCATCATGCAAGCCCACAAACTTCACAATTCACAAGGTGCACCTATTCACTGCTACAGATGTGGTAAGCCAGAGCATTTTAGGAAGGATTGCCCAGGCATCATGAGGACCCCACCTGAACCACACATAATGTGGCAGGACTGCTGTCTTCTTAGGGGGTGGTCTCTGGCTAATGGATAACTACCTCCTCAGGTATCAAGCTCTGCTATTAGAGGGATCTTCAGTCCAATTACGAACCTGTCTCTTCTTTAATCCAGCCACCTTCCTCCCAGAGGGAGGTGGGGAGCTTGAACGTTACTGTGAACTGGTAGTAGTACAAACCTATGGGGTCAGAGAGGGCCTCCAGGAGATCCCCCTAGAGAGCCCAAACTGGATTCTCTTTACACACAGAAGGTCTTTCGTAGAACAAGGGATCCATAAAGCAGGGTATGTGATAGTTACTCTGAATAATATTCTTGAGAGCATGTCTCTCTTCTCAGGTACAAATGCTTAACTAGCCGAGCAAATCGCCCTCACAAGGGTGCTTGAATTAAGCAAAGGGAAAGCAGTTAACATTTAAATTGATCCTGAGTATGCTTTCCTAGTCCTCTATATCCATGCCACACTTTGGAAAGAAAGAAACTTCCTTACAGCTAATGGATCTCCCATTAAATACCATCAGGAAATTAATAGATTATTATCCTTGGTTTTCCTTCCACAGGAAATGGCAGTAACACATTGTAAAGGCCATCAAAAAAGGATGTATGAAGTAGCTGAGGGAAATAGATTGGTGAACCAAGTAGCTAAATCAGCAGTGAGAAGATCCCAGATTTCTGATCCACTCGAAGCCCCGCTGACCTGGGAGGGCCCCATAAGAGAAGTAAAACCTCAAAATTCTCCTGAGGAAATAGAATGGGCCACCTCTTGAGGATACATCTTTCAGTCCTTAGGATGGCTATAATCGGAAGACAGCAAGCTTCATCTACTAGCTGCCAAGCAATGGAAAGTTCTTAAAAGCCTTCATCAGGTCATCTACCCAGGTAAAAATAAAACCTATCAAGCAGCCCAGAGATTGTTTGCAGTTAAAAAACCTGATACAAATGGTTAAACAGGTAGTTAATGCTTATAAGATTTGCCTTAAAAATAATCCCCTTAAGTGACAGCTTCTTTCCCCAGAACTGAAAGGACAGGAGGCTACTCAGTGAAAGACTGGCAAGAGGATTTTATCCATATGCCAAAGGCAAGGGACATCCAGTACCTCTAAGTATGGATGAATACCTTCACTAACAGGGTAGAAGCATTTCCATGTCAGACAGAGAAATCCTCTGAGGTGATAAAGGTAATAATTAATGAGATGAGCCCTTGCTTTGCACCCCCTAAGTACCTCCAGAGCATTAATGATCTCTCTTTCAAGGTGGCTGTCACCCAGGGGGGGTCTCAAGGCACTAAGGATACAGTATCATTGTCACTGAGCTTGGAGACCACAATCCTCAGGAAGCGTAGAAAACACAGATGATATTATCAAAAAGCACATCAGAAAACTGTCTCAGGAGTCTCATCTCCCCTGGACAACCCTTCTCCCCATAGCCCAATTACATATTAGAAACAACCCTTAAAGATAGGTTTGAGTCCCTTTGAAATAATGTATGGATGGCCTCTTCTCCAAAATGACTTATTGTTAGATCAAGAAACCTCTGATTTGATTAAATATATAACTTATTTGGCCCATTTCCAACAGGAACTGAAACAACTGCCAAAGGCCCAATCCCTTGAACTAGGGCCACCTCCATTTAACCCAGGAGACCTAGTAATGGTAAAGGTACTTTCTTCCCTTTCTCCCTCTATAAGTCCAGATTGGGAGGGACCTTATACTCTACTTCCTTCTACTCTTATGGCAGTGAAAGTCACTATAATAGATTGTTGGATTTATCGTAACTGAACAAAGGCCTGGGAAGTTGACAGAGTTACCTCTGTCAACCCAGAAGAACACCCAAAGCACCAATGTGAAGAGATCAGGGACCTCAAGCTAAAAATCACAAAAGGAAGTATTAATAATTAACCTCCCATGAGTTTCCTCTTTATAGTCTTGTCTATGCTTGCTGTTCTTACCTTTGTTCTGTTCTATGTCATTTTCAGAATGATTATCATATTTCATTTCTTCTTTCTAAAATCTTTGGTACTAGATTCTCTCTTTTTAACCCCTTATTGTGCAATACACATATTTAATCCATGCATACTGAAACCTGTAAAGCTTGCTTCTTCTTGCCTAGAGGCCATCAAACTCCAAAGAGTCAGACAACTGGAGCCTCAAATGATGGCTCTCTTTTGCCAGGGACTCTTAGGTAGATGTCTGGAAGAAATCTGAATGTCATTCTCCCCAAAACAATGCCTCCCTATCAGCAGAAAGTAGCTAAGATCATTCATTATCCATATTCTAGTGGCAGTTGGATGTGCCTCTTCAGAGTGGGGAAATGATAGGGACAGAGGGCAGAGAAATTTTAGGCAGAAAAGGGCGAGTCCCTGACACAATCCCATTGTCAAGCAGAAAGGCCTGAAACCGTGGCCCAAAGTGAGAAATTCTATCCCTGTTTTCCAGCTAGAATGTTGCCTTTCTCTAAACTACTCATGGCCCATCCAACCCCCATTCTGTGCCTATAAAGACCCCAGAGTCAGCCGACAGAGAGGAGAGAAGCAGCTGGATGTCAGAGACTATGGCTGGATGTCTCAGAGAAGCAGCTGACTTTAGAGGAGCAGCTTGACTTCAGAGGAACAGCTTGATGGCGTAACTTCAGAGACAAATCTGGCCTGAGATGGCCAGACTCCAGGTGAAGATTATTTACCTATCTCATCCCTGTTTTAGCTCTTCTACCCACTGAGAGCCACTTTCAGAGGCAACAGAATATTCTGCGTTTATCATTCTTTAATTCGTGCTTATGACCTCATTTTTCCTGGACACCGCACAAGAGCTCAGGAGCCATGAGTACAAATACAAAGGGCTGTTATACTGTCTCTTTGCCCTTGTTGGTGAAGGACAGCTGCCTCATGGAAATGGCGGAGGGCCCACTGAGCTATAAACACTTAAGCCATTCGTGGGTGGCAGAGATGAGAGAGCACTGTAACATGCACCCTGGGGCTTTGTGAGTCTCAGGCACCCCGCCTGGACACTGCCTCAGGGCCTGTGTGGAGTTCACTCCCATCAGCACTCAAAAGCACTTGCTGTGGCTACTGCATCCACTCACCTGTGTGCTCCCTCCTGAGAAGGGTGGAATGCAGCAGATCTGAATGAGTGGAGCTTGATCACACTGGCACTGAAGCAGCCAGCTGATTCCAGCACTCCAGTACTCCAGTCCTTGCTTATATGCTGCCTCCCACAAGAAATTGAGAGCAGTGGGCTGAGCAACAAAGGCACCCTATTGGAGTCCCACGTAGGGGTCAGGGAAAAATCCTGCTTCACAACCAGACCCCACTTCCAGCATTGGGAATTACAATTCAACATGAGATGTGAGCAGGGACAAATATCCAAATTCTATCAAATATTAACTTAAAAATTAAAATCCATTAAGATTTTAGGCAAAATAGTTTTTGACAAGTGCAATTAATGCAATGAGTGCAATAAGTTAAAAAGTTTAAATTTGAAGAATATTATGAACATTGTACATGAGATTCTTATATACTACATTAAATACATTCTAAGCATTAAAATTTATAATTTGAAAGTTTTCTTTTAAATACATTTCAACTTTGAAAATAAAAAGAAACCTATAAACCTATCAGTCTAAGAGAATACTTTCTGTTTCATTTACAAAAGGAAACAACCAGAAGTGAGGCAGCTAATGAATAAAATAGTCATGTGAAAATTGCTCTTTACATATGTAACAGGTCTTTCAAGTCTCCGAACTTGTTTGCAAATCACTAAAGGAACAGAGGTAAGAATATTGTTTTCTATTTGAATTATCTCCCATTGCAAATTTTTGCTAAATCAACCTCTTTCTGAATTCACCTGTCTACATTTCTATTTTTGTCTTTGTAAATAGTATGGAGGCCTGATATTTAATCTAGTAAGGAACAAAGCAAATACTATGAAGGCTTGTGAAATTAGAGATGATGGGAACTGTAAGTACAACTGCCTTTTTTTCACTCTTACAAAAAGAAATTGTGAGTCAGAGAACCAAATGGCACACAATGTGATGTAGAAAAGTCTCTGAACTGAAGCCTCTTTCACATTCACAAGTCAAGGCTGAGTCACCATGACCACTCAGGCAAAATCTCGGTTCTACTTGATATTTGTTGTCCCATAATGAGAGCAAGAGAAAGAAGACATGGGCATCTGTGAAACTGCGAGCTTCCACTAACTTTTTACCTGAAACTATTAGTTTCCATTTGCTGCCTTCAGGGTAAAATATAATTCAATATCTATATCACCGTCATGTAAATAGCAACGATGTTAGTAAAATGTCAAATTACACCTAGTTTCTAAATTCGGAAATTAATTTTCCACTGAGAAAAATGCCATTATTTTCTCTAATGATCACTACATAGGAAAAGTAAGTTTGCAACTATGATGAAACAAATTAAGGCTTCTGTTTTAAGAAATCTCGATTATATATAATTTACCATCCCCCCTTTATTTTAAAACAATGCATGCTCACAAAAAAAGAGATTTTTTAAAACATATTTTATTTCTAAAGCAGTCTTGAACTGACAGATTCCTAAATTGTATTATTATTACTATTATTATTATTATTATTATTATTTTTGAGACGGAGTCTCGCTCTGTTGCCCAGGCTGGAGTGCAGTGGCCTGATCTCAGCTCACTGCAAGCTCCGCCTCCCGGGTTCACGCCATTCTCCTGCCTCAGCCTCCGGAGTAGCTGGGACTACAGGCGCCCACCACCTCGCCCAGCTAGTTTTTTGTATTTTTTAGTAGAGACGGGGTTTCACCGTGTTAGCCAGGGTGGTCTCGATCTCCTGACCTCGTGATCCGCCCGTCTCGGCCTCCCAAAGTGCTGGGATTACAGGCTTGAGCCACCGCGCCCGGCTATTATTATTTTTTTTGAGATGGAATATCGCTCTGTCACCCAGGCTGGGGTGTAGTGGCACAACCTCGGCTCACTGCAACCTCCACCTCCCGTGTTTAAGTGATTTTTCCCGCCTCGGCCTCCTGAGTAGCTGGGACTACAGGTGCCTGCCACCAAGCCCAGATAATTTTTGTATTTTTAGTAGAGACAGGGTTTCAACATGTTGACCAGGCTGGTCTCAAACTCCTGACCTCAGGGGATCCGCCCTCCTTGACACCACAAAGTGCTGGGATTACAGGCGTGAGCCACCGCTCCTGACCAATTGTAAAAGTATATGTCTCAGAAAACCTTCTCTAGGTATTACATATTTTATGATAGAATTTATATGCAGAAACAAAGTTCATAGTAATTGAGAGTATACATATTTTTAAAACATCTAGAAAGTTAAGTCACAATATGTACTCCTGTAAATAATGATATGCAGAATTATTATTGTATTTCCTTTTGTTTATTTTCTGCATGTCAAAACAAACAAGCTGTAAACCCTAAAATAGGAAAGTTGAGAGCATAAAGCAAGGTTTTCTCTTTAATGTTCTCACATAACTTTAAGATGTCATAGGAAGCATTTAGCCAAAGAAAAATACTGGACATAATTTAATGCCATTGAACAAGTCCTTCCACCTCCGCTCCAGTGTAAATTTTAGCTACTGATAAAGTTTTAAAGAAACAGAAATGGCTGAAATTCCACTTCAAAATTAGGGGTGAGTTAGTATTAAAGAAAAAGTCTTTAGGATATAAGTAAAATATGTTTTATAAAATTCTTTTCAATCTGTCAGTACCTTATAGTCTATACACACCTTCATTTATGTTAATAGTTTTAAAATTTGCTGTAAGAGAAGGATGTGCTTTATATTTACATGTTTCAATTAAACTATTTTTATAAAACTATATTTTATAACTTAATTACATTGTAATAAACAAATAAACATTTGAGAATCACTATTGAGATCATTTGGCCACATCATACTATCTTAGTATCTATTGACATATATACACATACACATATACATACATATACTTTTATATAGGGTAATTCTGGATGAGCTATCTGAGAAGGTGCTATTTCGGCAGAGATACATATGAATTTAGAAAGCCTCTGAATACGTGGAATGAAAGAATTCCAGGTAGAGGATTGGCAAGGGCGCTGTAGCAGGAATTTGCTTGGTAGTGGTCAAGGAAATTGAAGCAGGTCAGGGTGACTAAAGTAGAAAGCCTGAGACAAAAAGACATAGAAAATATGGATATAAAGATATCTAAATTTTATAGATTTTAGAGCCTTATCAGCTATAATATGGACTTAGGATTTTATTTTAAATACAATGGGAAGTCTTCTTAATGTTTTAAACATGGGAAAGATGAAATGGCTTATTTTTATAGGATCACAGTAATTATAAAATATTCTACAGGTGTTTAAGGTTGAAAGCAGAAAGAATATCGAGAAGGTTATTTCAGTGGTCATTTTGACTAGAGTAGTCACAGCAGAGAAAGCAAGAACTAGTCAGAGTCAGCCTGTATTTCTGCGTTCAGATGGTAGATTGAGTATATTTTGCTGATACAATATATGATAGAGTTTGAAGAGTCAAAAATGACACCGAATTTGCTTGTCTAAACACATGATTCAATGAGGATATTTTTTCTGATTTAGGAAGAACCCAGGAGGGGCAGATTTTAGGCTTCAGCCTGATAAGCTTGAAAAAATACCTGAGCAGGGATATTAAGGAGAGAAAGATCATCATATGTATTATTTGTGAAATATCACTCACTTGCCCCTCCAGATTGGCTTTCCATGCTTTTCCAATTTGTTCTGTGCCCAATCTTCCTTTTTTTTGTCTTTCTCTTTTCCACTGTATATTTGTAAAAATATATGGTACATGTGGAATCTTCCTACATGTATATAATGGATAGTGATCAAATCAGAGTACGTAAGGTGTCCATCACTCAAGTACAATACAATTTTGTCAACTACAGTCACCCTACTCTGCTATCAAACATAGGATTTATTCCTTCTATTGAACTGTATGTTTGTACTCATTAAGAAACGTCTCTTCATCCTCCCACTTCTCCTTACTCACTCTTCCTGGTCTCTGTTCTCTATTTTTCCACTCTACATCCATGTGAACAAATTTTTTAGCTCCCACATATGATTGAGAACATATGATTCTTGTCGTTCTGTTCCTGGCCCATTTAATTTAAAATAATGACCTCCAGTTCCATCCACGTTGCTGTAAATGGCATGATTTCATTCTTCTTTTGTGGCCAAATGGATTTTTTAAAAATGTAGTATACATATACAATGGAATTATGTTTTTCTTTTGGTTTAGCCAGTCGAAAGACCCAGAGGGAAAAGAGAGGGAGCAAGTAGAGTAATTATGGGTACTTATTATTTCTACTCCCACTAGGGTCATATCCAGCTGTAGGTGCTCATTAAATGAAGGTCTCTCCTGTTCTCGGGATAACTTTTTTTCTTTTTCTTTTATTTTTCTTTTCTTTTCTTTTATTTTCTTTTCTTTCCTTTCCTTTTT
>NC_045434.1:115727103-115840588 GCF_002776525.5 Piliocolobus tephrosceles | reverse complement strand
TTTTTTTTTTTTTTTTTTTTTTTTTTTTTGAGATGGGGTCTCGCTCTCTCTCCCAGGCTGGAGTGCACTGGTGTGATCTTGGCTCATTGTAATCTCTGCCTCCCAGTACAACGCTTTTATATTATTATTGTTTTTCAAGTTTTGGATAGTGCTTCCTTTCCTAAACATTTTGGGTCTTGAGTGTTCGTAATTCTATAGTTTTTAATCTCAGTATGCTGCATAATTTTCTATGTTTTCTCTATTTTCTGCTCATACTTCATTAAACCCTCAAATTATCCTAATTTGACCGAATGCATCTGATCTGTGATTTAACTCATTTAATACAGTACTTGGTACTGAAATTGTCTCTAGGAAACAAACCCTCCCAATAGAATTCTTGGATTGGGCGGTTCACCTATTAAAGGAGCTCAGAGATAACCACCAAGCTGGGGGGAAATGGATCATGAGATATCCATGGTAAGCAATATGATCATGACTAATCAATCAACTGGTTTATGGAATATGGTATAGGTTCACATCAATATACTGAGAGTACAAGTGACTATGCCACTGTTGTGTTAGAAATAGTATTTATTACATTTATAGAGTCATCTGGCTTCTTAGAAAGGTGTTGAAGTGTGTATACGAAGAAAAGAGAAATTAAAAGTGATTGGCATACAATTAAGCACTTCCATGGAAATTTTTTAATGTCCCTTGTCTCCTGTAATAATTGGGAGTTTCAGACTGAATCTAAGATTAAGAGATACATAGATTGTCAAATATTTCACACTCTACAACTCTTATGTTAAAGTAAGCACACCGGTAAGGAATAAATAGGATCTTAGAACACAAGGACATTTTGGCAGGTATAGATAAGGCCAAGAATTTCAAATTTCCAAGTTTCCCTAAACCTCACTTGCCACTGGCGGCAGACCTTCTTCCCCTTTTTGAAGAAGCCAGTTCCTCCTCTGCATGGAAGTCTTTCTGTAACTTCATCTGGAGAAATTGCCTAAAAAGTTGAAGCTTAGTTACCTCAGAACTACCATTGACATTCTTGTTGCTGCAAGTCATTAAAGAGGTTCACCCCAGCACCATCTCTCATAAGATGTAAAGGCCTATAAGAGGAGACAACCATTGAGAAAAGATAAAGTCTCACAAATCTATTTCTGCAGGAACATGTGGTGCATATGTGGAGAGCAGAAGAATGATTGAGCAAGTTGGACAAAGTAGAAGGCTTAATGGGACACATTTCTTGCAACAGTATTTAAAATTTAGTGAATTGAATTGAACACCTTGGAGAGGAGTAATTCATGTGCTGTAGTAGGTAATTAAGACCTAGACTCAGTATGGCCTATGGTTGACTGAGGTAAAATTTGGAACTTCCCTGGCACACTGTAGAAGAGCGTTCAAAGGCTCAGGAAATGGGATGTCCCCCTTCCTAACCTTAACGTGGTCTCCCTACCAGACTACAGAGGGGCTATTTATAAAACTATTTTTAGGGTGCAGGAAAACTATTGAAACATTCTTTGAAATACCAAAGGATATGACTATCCTGCTGGTAGTAACAAAGAGGCTGTAACCACCACTAGGGCCACAGGCAAGTGTGGTTACAAGAAATAAGATTAAATAATGAGATGAAAAACAACAGGTGAACACTGATTATTTAAAAAGAACTGACTTAAGCAAGCTAGACAAGCTAATAATGAGAGGTTTTGAAAGGGATTTGATCACAGAAGTTATAACTCTATTGGCATGCATCGCCTCTGCACACACTTGCCTCCTAAAATCATGGTTTCTTTTTCTCTCCAGGCCTCCTCCCAATCCTGACTTTCACAAGATACTTGGTTTATAAGCATTCATGTTTTATTTTCCATTTTGGTGTGAGTTTTACTTTATAAAATTATATCTAAAATGGGGATAACAATAGTCCCTACCTCATAAAGTGCTTATAAGGATTAAAAGACAAAGCACTTGCAAAGCACTGAGAACAGTACGTTCAATACATTTTAACTTGTATTAAAACTAATAGGATTATGCCTATTATGAAAATTGCAGTATCAGCTAAATCAGTCCTTTAATGTTCACCTGAATATATCATTTCTGTTTTATCTCCACATTTATATTGATGTTGTACTCTCTGTGTCCTGAAAAACAATTCTTTTCTCCACTGCTACAATTTCATATTTAGTTTCTTGTATCTAAATAAATTAGCTCTAATTCACCAAATTAGCACTTATTTTTATATTACCCACTTGGCATTTTAATTATCATTTTTTTATTGGTGAAAGGATTTCTGTATTTATAGTTTCTAACTGTTGAAGAAAACCACAGTTGGACAGTTAAAAAACAAACAAAGAAACAAACAAATTAAAAAAAAAAAACAAAAACAGATTTTATTCAGGAACTATTGCAGTGGAGGGAAAGAGATCTCAGTATAGAGTTGGGCTGAATTCCCAGTATAGGATGGGCAAGTGAGGATTTATAGCCAATAATCAGGTTGTGGATCAGCGGATGGAAAAATTACTAAGAAGAAATATCAGGCATTGGGGGAGATTCTGGTTATAAAGACCTAACAGGATTCTTGCTGAACTTAAATCAGGGTGATCAGATATCACGTGGGGAAATGTGAGGTTGTGGAACTTGATCAGATATTTAGAGGATCATATATGAAGGATGAGAGATTCTCCCTAAACTAACTTAGTAAATTCCTTACCAAAATTAAGAAACGTAGGCATTACAATGACTGACATAAAGGTCCAGGTCTAGAGGTCTTAGAGGAGCCTGACTAGAGTCAGAACAAGAAAGGCGTATTGTCTTATCTCTGACTCACTGATAACTATTTTTAAAAATTGTTCTAGAAAACAATTATTTTGAAAACGGAAGAATAAATGCCATATTACTGAATCATGTATATTCTTTTAAAATGTTTTCTAAATTGTCTAACTCCACTGAACAATTTCTTAATTTTAACAAAAGAAATCTGCAATACCATCAAAGAAGTTTAGAATGTTCAGTTTTTAAGACCTGCACATTGTAGCCACATAATATATATTAAATAGCCACAAAAATACCAAAATTTAGATAAACTGATTTACATTGGTATAAATGTCATTTCAAGAAGGCATGACAATTTAGAATCCCTTCATTTGGTAATAATTACATTCAGAGAATTACATTTTTAGATGTGTAGATTCCACGCCAAGTTGACTTTACAATGGCTACTGTGTAATTATAAATATCATTATACTGCAAATTTCCAGTGAATTCTAGCAGCAAAGGTATAACTTACGTATATATATTAACATTTCATTCATTATCCAGGTCTTGTGTATTTTTATTTCTGAAAGTTAAAATGTCTGTTGGTCTAAGGATAATTTCTAGCTAGAAAAAAATTGTAGCAGCTAATTTAAAAAATACTTTAGAATTTATACTTGAATCTTTTAAACCTACTTAAATATGATTAGGGTCAATATTTGTGTCATAGTATCTCCTCTGATAATGTAACACTCTGGTTTAGACAGTGAGAGCTCACCATCACATATTCAGTGTGCTCCTTCATATTTCACTTGCAGGTAGGTTGTTCTCTTGTCACCAATTTTGGCCAAGAAACTGTGAGTGGAAGGGATGGAAACGTATCACATTGCTTGCTAGTTAATTTGTCCACTTATATGTGACTCTATTAGGCAAGCATTACACAGGTTTCAGAAAATAATAACACATTTTCAAAAACTATAGTCTGTTTATATTATCATGCAGTTTTATTAGATAGACATTACGAATTTTAGAAAATACTTTCATAGTTTTCAAAACTATAATTTGCTCATGTTATTAAGATAAACTAGACTATGCTGCGTTTTTGTGATAAATTAACTTACAGATTACAGACACACAACAAAATTTAGGCTTATTTTTCTTCCTAGTATAAAGCCAGATGTAGCTTTATAGCTGTCCTCCCTCTGGAAGCTATTCCATCTGAAACACATGACCTCGTAGGCCCTGATACGAAAATAAGGGAGATATGAAGGGAAACCCCTCCTGGTAATGCCCTCAGTGTGGCGCTATATATCACCTCCACCCAACGACATGCTTTATATTTAAGGCTCTTTCCCTACAATACGAATGCCAAGTATAAAAGCAAGTAATTATGGGAAATCTCGACAGCAAATATTTACACACAAAAAAGGTATATCAGGGTCATCTAGATTATTAGCTCAAAGACCAGATGGAATGTGCTAAAATACCATCAGTTCAGTTTATTTGACTATGTTCTATTAGACAATAATTTAGCTCTTTGTCTCAGTGTGTTCAGGCACCTATAACTAAGTACTATAGGCTGGATGGCTTACAGACAACAGAATTTTATATCTCTCACAGTTCTGAAAGCTTGGAAATTTAAGATTAAGTCACTGGCAGATGCGTTGTCTGCTAATTTGAACATTTTCCAATTAAGAGCACGGATTGGGAAGTATGAAAAGTTGTATAGAAGCCTAAAATTTTAAAAATAGATTTGAAGTTACTTTAAGTAACCATTTATTCATTCAGCAGCTATTTACCAAGAGTACTTTTGGCCATAGTGCTTTTATAGCTGTAAGAATTCTGTGTTGTAAAATAAACAAGGCCTCTCTGCCTTCAATAAGCTTAAATCTCAAAAGTGGTGGACGCAGACTAGGATCTTAGAAACAAAAATTGAAATGGAAAACACTTATTTTGTTAAGAGCATAAAGAATTTGATACAGGAGAGTAAAATAGAAAAATAGTAAAATAGAAAGTGACAAATACTTAGAATATGTGAGCTGTGTCTCTCTGGTAATTTGATATTTTATTAAGATCTTGGTTATGAGAAAGAAGAGCAAGCTATAGGATGATTTGTGGTCACAAGATTGCAAGCAGAGGAAAGAATAAGCACAAAACCTAAGAGGGGAATGAGATCGGTTAACTGTATGCAGGAACCAGAAGAAGGCCTATGTGGCTGGGGAACAGTGATAGAGAGAATTGTAGAAGAAACTCACAGACAGAGAATTAGACAGGGGCCAGATTACGTAATATTTTATAGACTTCAATGAGAAATTCTGATCTTTCTTTAGGTAGTTTGGGCACCTATTGGAGAATTTAGAGCAGGGAGGTGTGTGCTCTGAGTGGCTTGCTGCTGTGTGAAATAAAGGACTGTAGGGGAATAAGTGTACGAGATACTAATTTGAAAAGTTGGATAAAGATAGTACCCACTTCAGAAAATCGTTATAAGTATTTAATGAGTGGATATATGCTATATTCTTAAGTAGCACCTGGTATATACTTAGCATTCCAAAAATATATGTTAAATACATAATATTGGTTTATGCTGAGGTGTTTTCAGAATTACAAATATAAAAATGCTAGTGATTGTTTAAAAACTATTTCAAACAAAGCCACAAAAGTGATAGGTTATCTTTAAGGTGCAGGTGATTAGTATATCTCATCTCTGATTATTGAACTCTTATTCTTTCTTCTGGTCTAGTTCAGTTGTTATCTGGTATAGAAAAAATTCTAAACTCACACCTTGAGTATAACAGTTATTATACTCAAATTTGCATTAAAATAACCAATTACAAATTCCTTCAGGGTAGGGATTCTCTATCACTTTTTATGGCTCCATAATAGCTAGTAAGTTTCCTTATATGCAGACAACCATCTAAAATTGGCTGGCATTAGAAAGAGGGCATTGAAATTAAACAGCATTAAAAAAAGTAAGCATTTGAGGATGGTGATCACTAAGTGGAAGATTAGAAAAATAATTTCACAGGAACAGAATTCGTGTATGCATAAGTCAGCCATTTAGCAATTAGTCTTACAGATACGATTTTGAAGATACTCTGTTTTATATTAAAATATTAAGAGTTTTGTGGTCAGGTCAATTTTTAAGCACTCTTATTAACCAATTAAGCAAAAAAGTCAATAGATATATGGAAAAAATTGAGCTATACACATATTCTGATAAATCTTCTAAAAGCTCCTAAAAACTATTTCTTCACAGAGCCTGTGTGTGAATTCCATTAATTCAAATGGAAATTTCACATATATTGTACATCAAGTGGAGATGAAGTTCCTTTTTATATTCAACTCTATAATTCAGTACTGAACATTAATTGTTTTGATGTATGATTCAAAGTATGGGTTATGCTTAATGCACAAAGCCTTAAAAGATGAAAAAAGGATAACTGAAGCTTAACACTTACATTTCCTTAAACCAAAAAGGTGAACACAATGGAGAGAAAGAAATATCAGTGTTTTACACATAGATAAGGAGAGTGTGTGTGAAGTTTTGTATAGTGAATGAGTTAGGGCAATGATGAAAGGGGCAGCCTGGAGCTTTCTTCCAGGGAAATTTTTTCAGCTACTTAATACGTATTGAAAGCCTTCGGAGATATTAACTGTTCTCTCCATATATATATATGAGTTGGAAGCTTTTATATTTTCATTTCTCAACTCTTACAGATTGATAATGGATTAAGAATACTTTGCAATTTAAAACTTCTAATGGTCTCCTTGCTTTTGCCCTTGCCTCTCTATTGGCAGCTAGAGTGATCCAAAGAAGCAAAAGTAAAAGGATGATACTCCCTGCTCAAAATATACAGGTCCCTTTCATCACATTCAGGGCAAAAGCCAAAGGTGTCACACTGGCTTTCAAAGCCCTAAATTATGTAGCTCCTATTTCCTCTCTGACCAAGCCTCCTGCTTCTCTACCCACTCTGCTCTTTCATAGTAGGCACATAACTGCCTCATGTTCATTGTTCTTTCTGTTCCTACTGCTTGGCCAGTTTTTTTCCCAAGGACAGAATGTGATTCTCTGATTACTTTCTTCGGGCCTTTAAACAAAAATCACTTCAAATGAGGCTTTCTCTAGCCATTCTACTTTACTATTTAAAATTACAGCTGCTCACTCCCCAGTGCCCTACGCTTCTCTACTCTCTTCACTGCTTTATTTTCCTGCATAGATGTATCACCACTAGACTGCATATTTGATTGCTTTGTCTCTGTGGGTATACACACACACGTGTGTGTGTATTCTCCAGTTAGAGCTTAGAATTCATGAAAACAAGATATTTTGTTCTCTGAAGCATACAACCCCTATATAGTGCCTGACACATTCTAAGTGTTCAATATAAACATGTTGCATGGATATTTAATGAATCAATAAATGAATGATTCCAAAAATAATCTAATTGAATCATTAGGCAATAAAGTTTTGTTTTAAACAAATTATATCCTTATAATGTATATTTTGAGACTTTTGGTGAAAAATACTATGTATCTTCTATTTCTCTAAGTCATTTCTTTTTCTGTTCTTTTCACTGTAATAAAATGTCTATGATAGTCATCTACCGAGAAAGAAATCTGAAAATGAACTGACATCATGTAACATTCGTGGCTTAATTAATTAATTAATTAATTTGAGGTGGAGTCTTGCTCTGTCCCCCTGACTGGCA
Organism: Piliocolobus tephrosceles; assembly: GCF_002776525.5. Lineage (NCBI taxonomy): Eukaryota > Metazoa > Chordata > Mammalia > Primates > Cercopithecidae > Piliocolobus > Piliocolobus tephrosceles. Next base: position 115,833,146 of record NC_045434.1, on the reverse strand, counting down.
TGCAATGGCGCGATCTCTGCTCATGGCAACCTCCACCTCCCGAGTTCAAGCGATTATCCTGCCTGGGCCTCCTGAGTAGCTGGGATTACAGCTGCATGCCACCACATCAGGCTAATTTTTGTATTTTTAGTAGAGATGAGGTTTCACCATGGTGGCCAGGTTGGTCTCAAACTCCTGACCTCAAGTAATCCGCCCGCCTTGGCATCCCAAATTGCTGGGATTACAAGCATGAACCACCTCACCTGGACCATTTTCTTTGTATCTTTGCAAAATATGTCCATGTAAATGTGCAAGAATAGAAGATATTGTTCATTTTTCTGTTTATGATCTGGAGTGTGATTTATTTTTTCTATAATTGTGTTAAGTTGATTTGATTGAACAAACACATGAAGGGTGGGAAATGTGACATAAGAATAAACAAACAGTAGATTCAGCTTGATTGAATGGTAATGCTCTTTTTCCAGTAGTTTTAAAGGGTGAAGAGACTAGCTGACTATGAAAACTGACTACCTTATAAAATGGGAAAACATTTGGGTTATCTGGTGTTTAGCTTAAAATTTTTTTTCAATTATTTCTTAAAACTGCATGTGAATCCACAACTGTCTCAAAATAAAATATTTTAAGGATTATTTTTACTTTATTTTTATTCATCATTTTTTTTTTTCCTGGCAGCTTTCTTGCCCACAGATGGCTCAAGTATCTAATGAGAATATGGTGTTTGAACTTTGGTGTTAAAATTGTGGAAAAAAATCAAAATGTCTTTTTTCAAGTATCTTACATATTAGGAGAGAGAAAACAAGTCAGCAAAGAGGTTTTGATAACAGATCTACAAGAAAATAAAGTGAGATAAAGGATCAGATATTGCCAGATGGTGCCATTTTTGATAAGATTATGATGATGAAATTATCTATGAGAAGAAATATTTTAGGAGAGTGAGGGACCATTTCAAATATTCAAGGGAGAGTATTTCAGGAAGAGAAACTGGCAAAAGCAATCCCTGGAAGCTTCATATAGGTGTCTAAAGTCTGGGGGTGAAGATAAAGTTTTTATTGACAAAATGTACAAATTTGTTCTATTCTTCTATTAAATCTATGGTTTTTGGACATCCAAATTAAGGGTCAATCTAAAAAATTACAAAAATATGCACAGAAAAAGAAGAACTATTTACTATTTCATAATATGTAAATCATTATGCACAATCACAGGATGATGGGTGTTGACCAATAAAATAGCAAATGGGAGATATATATATATATAGTTGTTGTTGTTGTGGTTGCTGGTGGTTGCTGTTTTTTTTTTTTTTTTTTTTTTTTTTGAGACGGAAGTCTTGCTCTGTCGCCCAGGCTGGAGTGCAGTGGCACCATCTTGGCTCACTGTAACCTCCACCTCCTGGGTTCACGCCATTCTCTTGCCTCAGCCTCCTGAGTAGCTGGGACTACAGGTGCCCACCACCACGCCCGGCTAATTTCTTGTATGTTTTTTAGGAGAGACAGAGTTTCACTGTGTTAGCCAGGATGGTCTCGATCTCCTGACCTCGTGATCCACCTGCCTCGGCCTCCCAAATTCCTCACAGTTGCCTTCTTCCTTCTTTGTAACATGTAAGTATATTTTTGTCTTCATAATTATTAGGATAAATTTTAACAAATGGTTTATGGCATAATTGTTTGCCAAAAGTATTTTAATAGTTGCACAAGAGGAATAGAGATAATCAGGGCAAATCCAAAGAAATCTGGGTACCTCAACTTCACTCTCCATCCACTCCCCTCCCTTTCATTGCCCAGTCCCTCATTTTCCTCTGCTTTGCTTTCATGTTATATTTGTTTGTTCTTCCTTTTTATTGACATTTATAATTTACACATACACATGTACACAAACACACACTTATACAAATACTATTCAATAAATTTCATAATGCATTTCAACTTAATTTGGATATGTCAAGAGCAAGAATTACATATTTTCATTTTTGTATGCTTAACAATATACAATACTCAATACACACAAGCATATTAAATGTTTCTTACATGAAATAATGCTGTTAGGTAGAGCATACTAAAGGCATAGAGTCAGGAATATACAAAGTAACTCCCCAAAATTGAGTTGTTGTTCTATGTAGGCTAATGATTAAAACATGAAAGGAGAAATAAGACTTATTGTCATTTTTTACTCTCCTGTCTTTGTGCCAGTTATGGATTGAAGGGCATATTATACCCTTTAGTTCTTAAACCAACCATAGGATGTTGATAGTATCATCATTCCCATTTTACACAGAAGGAAACTTTGGCATAGCAAGTTTATACCACTTACTTCATTTGTTTAATAATAGAAGCTAGATCATAAATTATCAGTATTTTCTAACCTGCTACAAAATAGTGTGGAAGATTTCACTTGCAAGTGACAAAAATCCCTGTTCTAACCCATTTAAAACATCTGAAAAGCAGAATTGATTTCACATACAGTTGGATTCAGTTAGTCAAAAAAAAAAAAAAAAAAATTGCACCGCAGTGTCTCTCTCTGTCTTGATGCTAATTTCCTTCGTGCTCCATTCTCAGGCAGGTTCTTTCTTTATATTGTATATTTAGCTTCCAGCAGCTTCAGCCTACATTCTAATCCCTTAGCAGATGCAGTTATAAAAGGGGCATGATATTTTCTAAGGATTGCCATGCCTTTTCAGAAGTCTTTTTAGTCTTTTTAGCTCTGGATGGCGTAATTACAGCCAATTGTGCATGTCTGAACTGTAGCCCCTTATATAAAAGGCTCAGGTTGGTCAACTTTCAGTACCTTTAAGACTGTCTTCAAAATACATTCTGAATTTGATTACTTCCATTTATTTATTTATTTATTTATTTTTGCCACCTCCCCACACCCTGGATTGGTAGCACTACCATAATATTTAACTGATTTTCTTGCTTCCAATTTGATACCTTTAAGCTCTATTTTCCACAAAGCAGTGCAGATTGATTTTTTTTTAAGTTTAATCACAGTAGTCCTAGTTCTAAATGCATTTATAACTTCCCACTGATTTTAGTATAAAATTAAACCTCTTATCATGGCCTAAAAAGTTTTACATAATCTATCACTGCATAACTGTGGGACCTATCCTCTTACATTCTTCTTTTTATTCACTGGTCTTTTTTTATTTTTATTTTTATTGCTTTTTTCTCTTTCACACAATTGTATATCAGTGGATATTCCAGCATTCACTGAAAATTCCCTTACCATGTTTATTTATTTTTTTAAAGTTTTATCAGTGTCTCATTTTCTCATCTGTACATTGAACACACTGCACCTATGATAAAATGGAGATTAATGTATTGATAACATAAAAGTGCTTAAGAACTTTCTCACTACATGATAATGTGCATTATCATTGTCATCACCAACATCACTCCTACTGTTACTGGAAAGTGTTTCCAGTCTGGACCCCAAGAAAGGGTTCTTTGATCTTATGCAAGAAAGAATTTAGTGTCCACAGTGCAAAGAAAAAGCAAGCTTATTAAGAAAGTAAAGTGGTAAAAGGACAGCTACTCCATAGACAGAGTAGTATGTTCCTGAAAGTAGGAGAAGCAACATATTCACCCTAGGTGCAATGTTTGTATATATGGGAGATGTGTTCTGCTACAAGGTTTTGTGCTAAGAATTCATTTTCTTAATTACTATGTTTTGCAAATATCAATATTATTATCTTTAAAGCAAAATTGGAATGACTTTGTTCTCTAGATATCAGGATATCTGAACACTCTCAGTCTGGGTCTTAGTACACATTATTAATTTGTTCCCTTAACCATAAACATCTAGAAGCTAGGAATGCCTAATTTTCTGGGAATGCAGCCCAGCAAATCTCAGCCTCCTTTTCCTTTTCTTCACTCAAAATGGAGTTGCTGTGGTTCAAATGCCTCTGACATTACCAGAAGAGTATTTTATTTATTTATATGTATTCCTGCATATTGTCTTTCTCCTATAGTTGCATTAACTTCTTTGGATGCAAAGGCTTTGTAATTTACCCCTTATCACCAGAGACAAATATAATATTAGGCATCGAATGAGAAGTCAATACATATTCATTGAATGAATAATTTGTGTAATAATTATAATCATAAATCATATCATGCCTCTGTATTTGTGCTTTTATATTTCAAGGGGCACAGGTATTCTCATGTTGCTCAGGTGGTAGTGTTTATTTTTAGAGAACACAGAGAAGTCAGGAAAAGAGAAAATCAACCCTCTATTAAAAGGGCAAGATATCAAAGAGCACTGGAAAATCATTTATCACCATTCAGAACATAAAAGTATCTCTAGTGACCCATAAGCAACTTTAATGACCCAGACAATAGATATAGTATACTAGTAATTTTGCCATTGCCTTTGAATTAGATGTTTATTATATTTTGATCTAGTAACCCCCACTAATGACTTTTTCTTCCCTTGTCTGTGGCTGTTTCTACTTTTAACACTTCTTATCTACTCCTTCCAATTTATTTACACATATATTTAAATTCGCTAAAAAAGATAGATCAATCAATTGCATATTGGTAACCTACGGCAAATGATGCCATTTTTGCTTTTCTACTTGATAGCTAATATGGTTTGGCTGTGTTCCCACCCAAATCTCATCTCGAATTTCCATGTGTTGTAGGAGGGACTGAGTGGGAGGTAACTGAATCATCATGGCAGGTCTTTCCCATGCTGTTCTTGTGATAGTAAATACGTCTCATGAGATCTGATGGTTTTAAAAACAAGCTTCCCTGCACAAGCTCTCGTTTTGCCTGCCGCTATCCATGTAAGATGTGACTTGCTCCTCCTTGCCTTCTGCCATGATTTTGAGGCCTCCTCAGGCAAATGGAACTATAAGTCCATTAAACCTCTCTTTCTTTTATAAATTGCCCAGTCTCCCAGTCTTGGGTATGTCATTATCAGCAGCATGAAAATGGACTACTACAGTAAATTTTTATCAGTACAGTAGGGTGCTGCTGTAGATACCCGAAAATGTGGTAGTGACTTTGGAACTGGGTAGCAGGCAAAGGTTGGAACAGTTTGGAGGGGTTCAGAAGAAGACAGGAAAATGGGAAAGTTTGAAACTTCCCAGAGACTTGTTGAATAGCTTTGCCCACAATGCTAATAGTGATATGGACAGTGAAATCTAGGCTAACGTAGTATCAGATAGAGATGAGGAATTTGTTGGGAAATTCAGCAAATGTGATCTTGTTATGTTTTAGCAGAGAGATTGGCAGAATTTTGCCCCTGCCGTAGAGATTTGTGAAACTTTAAACTAGAGAGAGATGATTTAGTGTATGTGGTCAAAGAAATTTCTAAGCAGCAAAGCATTCAAAAGGTGACTTGGGTGCTATTAAAGACATTCAGTTTTAAAAGGGAAACAGAGCATAGAAGTTTGAAAAATTTGTAGCCTGCCAATGTGATAGAAAAGAGAATCCCATTTTCTGAGGAGAAATTCAAGCTGGCTGCAGAAATTTAAGTAAGTAATGAGGGTCCAAAGGTTAATCCCCAAGACAATGGGGAAAATGTTTCCAGGGCATGTCAGAGGTCTTCAAGGTAGCCCCTCTCATCATAGGCCTGAAGGCCTTGGAGAAAAAAAAAATGTTTTCCTGGAACAGGTCAAGGGTCCTGGTGAGGTGTGCAGCCTAGGGACTTGATGCTCTGCATCCCAGCCACTCCAGTCATGGCTAAAAAGGGCAAACACAGATCTCAGGCCATGCTTTTAAGGGTGCAAGCCCCAAGCCTTGGCAACTCCCATGTGGTGTTAAGCCTGTAAGCGCACAGAAGTCAAGAATTGGGGTTTGGGAACCTCCACCTAGATTTCAGAGGATATACGGAAACATCTAGATGCTCAATCAGAAGTTTGCTGCATGGGTGGGGCCCTCATGGAGAACCTCTGCTAGGGCTGTGCAGAAGGGAAATGTGGGCTTGGAGCCCCCACACAGAGTCCCTACTGGGGTACTGTCTGGTGGAGCTGTGAGAAGAATGTCACCATTCTCCAGACTTCAAAATGGTAGATCCACTGACAGCTTTCATTGTGCACCTGGAAAAGCCACAGATACTCAACACCAGCCCATGAAGGCAACCAGGAGGGAGGTTGTGCCCTGCAAAGCCACAGGAGCAGAACTGCCCAAGAAAATGGGAACTCACCTCTTGCATCAGTGTGACCTGGATGTGAGACATGGAATCAAAGGAGATCATTTTGGAGCTTTAAGATTTGACTGCCCTGCTGGATTTCAGACTTGTGTTGGGCCTGTAGCCCCTTTTTTTGGCCAATTTCTCCCATTTGGAATGGCTGTATTTACCCAATGCCTGTACCCTCATTGTAACTAGAAAGTAACTAACATGCTCTTGATTTTATAGGCTCATAGGCGGAAGGGACTTGCCTCTTCTCGGATGAGACTTTGGACTGTAGACTTTTGAGTTAACGCAGAAATGAGTGAAGACTTAGGGGGACTGTTGGGAAGGCATGATTGGTTTTGAAATGTAAGGAGTTGTGGGAGAGACCTGATAGGAGGTAATTGAATAATGGGAGCAAGTCTTTCCCGTGCTCTTCTTGTGATAGTAAATAAGTCTCATGTGATCTTATAGTTTTAAAAATAGTAGTTTCCCTGTACATGCTCTGTTTCTGTGGAGGGTCACTGTTTCACTTTCTTGCCCCTTTTCACCCAACAAAACCCTGCCTTATTCACCCTTCAAATGTTCTGTGAGCCTAAATGTTTGTGTCCATGTGAAAGGACCCCGCCTTTAGCTGAACTAAGAAAAAGTCCCACAACAAAATCAATCACAAAACAAGCACAAAGTCTTTGTTACCCCCTAACTAGATATTTGTCCTGTGTTTCCTGACCTTGCTCAGCTTTCAGATAAGCTTCCAGTGTGAAAAGGTGACTCAGAACATTCATCTTAAAGAAGAAAGATAGATTGTTAAAAAAAAAAAAAAAAAAAAAAAAAAGGTGGGAATTAAGGAGATACAGACTATTGGGTGCAAAATAAAGTTGTGTTCCCACCTCAAAGACTACAATGCAAATATTAGAACTTAACATAGAATGATTAATTGGCAGTATGTCTAGTACACACATTTGTAAATATACATTTCTTAAAAAACATAAATCACCAATATATGGCCAATTATCTACTTTATATCTAAATACAAAAGTAGTTTGTTAAAAGGATTATAGAAAAATTCTGGGAAAAAAAAAACACAAACATTTGTCTATTCTACCCTTGAATATTTTAAATTTACTTATTTGTGTGTTATCTTATGTACTCAGTTAATATTTTACCTCTCCTCCTCATAAGTAATATATGAAGCAGTCATTAAAGAAAATTTGATTATCCTGCCAGGTATCTCCTTCAGGGTGTACATTTTTTTGTGCCTGAATATAGTCTTTGTAGTACTTCATTGAAAAGAAACACTCTCAATTGAACTGAATTATTAGCATTTCCAACAACTGTTCTTTTAAAGTATGTCAGAAAGTGACATAAAAGTACCAGTCACAGTCAGTCATGAAGCCATGTTATAAAGTGGCCTATCACACTTCAAAACCTTCATTTTGTCATTCTCAGAAGCTATCTTCCTCCCTGAATATCAGATAGTGCTGACAGACTGAACCTGTCACCTCATTCCCTGTAGAGCTGCAGGCTGAGAGGGTATGCTGAAAGATCCAGAGTGACAGTGAAAAATGTTTATGTACTAACATTTTTCTATATATTTTAAATGAATGATTCAAAGTGTTGTTACAAAGCAGCTGTTAAATTCTTGGAAGGAAGTACCGTAGAGTATATACTACATGTAATAATTTATTAAAATACAACCACAAAGCCTTAGAAAAAAGACTGTGTGTCTGAGTCAATTCTGATTGAGAATAACTTCTGAAACCTTGCAGGCAAAGTAAATTCATCTTCCTTTAATCAATAATCTTCTCTTTTTTGCCTCCACATCACTGCATCTACAATAGTTAAACAAATTATTATATTATTGTATTTGATTCCATCATATATCTTTCCCACATTAGATTTTAAATCTGTTAATGGATTTACCTGAGTATAATTATAACACTAGAGATACTCAAGTGTTTCTTGATTGAATCAGTCTTACCTACCAATACTGGTATTATAAATCAATTCAATTTACTCAAAATATATTTTGGGCCGAGTGCAGTGGCTCATGCCTGTAATTCCAGCACTTTAGGAGACTGAGGCAGGTGGATCATCTGACATCAAGAGTTTGAGACCACCTTGGCCAACATGATGAAAGCCCCTCTCTACTAAAAATAGAAAAATTAACCAGGGTGATGGCTCATGCTTGTAATCCCAGCTATTCGGGAGCCTGAGGCAGGAGAATCGCTTGAACCTGGGAGCTGGAGGCTGACCTGAGCTGAGTGCAGAGATCGTGCCACTGCATTCCAGACTGAGCGACAGAGTGAGACTGTCTCAAAACAAATTGTTTTGAGCACTTTATGCAATTGTAATATGTATATATTTAATATAGTGAAAAGTAAACATAGAAGTGTAAAAACAATGAATATTCACAACTAAACACATCTATAACATACATAAAGTGCAAAATATTTACATATATTATTCATTAATCTTACGTATGTTTACACACATGGAATAACCACAAAGACTGAAATATAGAACATTTCCAACACACGAGGCCCCTTTTGTCAATCTTATCAGTATGCCTCCAGGGTTAAGCATTATTCCATTTTCTTTCTCCATGGATTAGAATTAGTTGTTCTTTTTGCCCCATTTTCTTCCTCTCAGTCCTTCTGTTTATACATTTTTGTAATGAATTGCCTTTATGTTTATTAATCCTGCAGTTAAATTCATCCAGTAAGTACTTAATTAAATTTTATACCTTTAAAATATCCATTTAGTTATTTTCAGCCATTTTAATTCCCTCATGAATTTCTCTGTATTCATCAGGTTTTTCTCCTCTCTCATCCTCTGTTTTATTTAGCTTTTCAATCACAGATAGTTTTAAAAATCCCTTTCCGCTAACTCCAATTTTTGGATTATGTAAAAATTTTCTTTCTTTTAAACTTTTCTTTGATTTTTGGTTATATTTTTCCAACCCTTCACATATATCAAGATTTTTTTTAAATTACAAGACCAGACAAAGAACTATAGCGACTGCAAATGTTATCCTCTGCCAGAGACACTTCTCCTTTGACTTGTTTGGCAAATAGGCTAAGGATCTGCTTCTTTCAAGTTAATCAGAGTAAGAGTTAGTTCACCTTGCTCCACAGGGTGGCTCTCCTGAAATTTTCAGCTGAGGCCCCAGTAGGTGTCTTATACTTCTGATCTGAGAAAGGGCAGGTGTTTAAGTTCTGCACGTAGAGATTGCATGTTTAACTTTTTACCTTCCTTCTCCATACAGATTCAAAATGTGATAGAAATTATTAAGGAGAAATTTACTTTTATGGCAAACTCCATGCTGCATTTATTTTTTATTGTGGTAAGAACACAATATGAGATTTACCCTCATGACACATTTTTATGTGCACAGTACAGTACTGCTAACCACAGGAACAATGTTATGCAGAAGATCTCTGGAACTTACTCATCTTTCATGCTGAAACTTTACACATTGAATAATTCCCCATTTTCCCCTCCTCCAGCCCCTGGCAGCCACCATTTTACTCTTTGCTTCTGTAAATTTGATTGATTTAGATTATACTTATCAGTGAGATCATACATTGTTTGTCTTTCTGTGACTAGTTTATTTCCCTTAGAATAACATTTTCCAGGTTCACCCATGTTGTGGAATCTGCCTGGATTTTCTTTTTCTTTTTAAGACTGAATCATCCATGGTCATTTAGGTTGTTTGCATACATTGGCAATTGTAAACAATGCTGTAAGTTAACATGGGAGTGGAAATATCTCTTCAAGATCCTGATTTCAGTTATTTTAGACAAATTTCCAGAAGTAAAATTGCTAGTTCATATAGTAATTCTATTTTTAATTTTTTAATAAGTCTCCATACTGTTTTTCTTAGCAGCGTCACCATTTTACCTTCCCAGAAACAGTGTACCAGGGTTCTAATTTCTTCACATCCTCCCTAACACTAGTTATCTGTTTTTTGTTGTTGTTGTTGTTTTTTTTTAACATACAGCCATCCTAACATATGCATGATAGTTACAAATGTTGTCTTGATTTGTATTTCCCTGGTAATTAGTGATATTGAATATATTTAAAAATTTTTTTTGGCCATTCACTTTTCTTTCTTAAAGACATAGCTATTTTTAGATATGAATCCCTTTTAAAATTTAATTATTTGGTTTTTTATTGCTGTTGGGTTGTACGAGATTTTTTATATGTTTTATATATTAATCGTTTATAAGATATATGGTTTTCAAATATGTTCTCTTATTCCATAGGTGGCCTTTTGTTTATTGTTTCCTTTGCTGTGCAGAGGCTTTACAGTTTGATGTAGTTCCCCTAGTTCCGCTGCCCATTTTTGCTTTTGTTATCTGTGCTCTTGGTGTCATAGCCATGAAATTACTGCCAACATTAATGTAAAGCATTTTTCTATGTTTTCTCCAAGAAATTTTACAGTTTTGGGTGTTATATTTAATGTTTTAAACCATTTTGAATTTTGTGTGTGTGTGTGTGTGTGTGTGTATGGAATTAGGATCCAATTTCTGTGTGTGAGTGTGTGTGAGAGAAAGAGAGAGCCAGTTTTCCCAACATCATTTGTTGGAAAAAAAAAACTATCGTTTACCAATTGTGTATTCCTAGCACACCTATTAAATGTTGGTTTACTACATTTATATATGGTTTTATCTCAGGGTTCTCTAATGTTTTCCATTGGTCTATAGGTTTGCCTCTATGCCAGTACCAAACGGTTTTAATTAATGTGGTTTTGTAATATATTTTGAAATCAGGAAATGTGATGCCTCCAGGTTTGTTCTTCTTACTCTTTTTTTTTTTTTTTTTTTTTTGTACTATTTGGGACTTTTTTGCAGTTTTGTATAAATTGTGGTGTGGCAAGACGAGCGGCAGACAAAACTCCTCAGACACCGAGTTAAGGAAGGAAGGGGTTTGTTCAGCCAGCCAGGGGCATTGACAAGACTCCTGTCTCAAGAGTCGAGCTCCCTGAGTGAGCAATTCCTGTCACTTTTAAGGGCTCACAACTCTAAGGGGATGCATGTGAGAGGGTCGTGATTGATTGAGCAAGCAGGGGGTACATGGCTGGGGGCTGCATGCACCGGTAATTAGATTGGAACAAAACAAGATAGGGATTTTCACAGTGCATTTCTATATAATGTCTGTAATCTGTAGGTAACATAACTGATTAGGTCAGGGGTCGATCTTTAACTACCAGGCCCAGGGTGTGGCGCCGGGCTGTCTGCCTGTGGATTTCATTTCTGCCTTTTAGCTTTTACTTCTTCTTTCTTTGGAGGCAGAAATTGGGCATAAGATGATATGAGGGGTGGTCTCCTCCCTTAATGGGATTTTTATTTTCGAATTCTGTAAAAACTGTATTTGGGACTTTGTTAAAAATTGCATTGAATCTTTAGATAATTTTCGATAGTATGATGATATTTGATAGTATTTAGTCTTCCAATCCATGAATACTGGATGCAGGATGCCTTTCCATTTATTTGTGTCTTCTTTAATTTCTTTCAACAATGTGCTTCAAATATCAGTGTATGTCTTTCACCTACTTGGTTAAGTTTGTTGCTAAATATTCTATTTCTTCTAGTGGAATGGAAGGCTATTTTTGATACTACTATAAATACTGCTTTTTCAATTTTCCTCTTGGATAGTTTGTTTTTAATGTATAAAAATGATTTAAATTTTAGATTTTATATCTTGCAAATTTGCAAATTTATTTATTAGTTCTTACAGTTTTTTTTTTTTTTAATTGGGTGCTTAGTTTTCTACGTATAATATTATGGAATCTACAAACGTGTCATTTAACTTCTACTTTTCTGATTTAGATTTTATTTATTTATTTATTTATTTATTTATTTATTTATTTATTTATTTATTTATTTTTAATTGCTTTGCCTAGGGCTTGCATTATGCTACATAGAAGTTAGAGTGGACATTCTTGCCTGTTCCTGACCTTAGGGGAAGCTTTCAGTTTTTTACTGTTAGGTATGACATTAGCTTTAGACTTTTCATATATGGCTGCTATTATATGGAAGCAATTTCCTTCTATTGTTAGTTTTTTTGTTTGTTAATTATTTATTTTTTTCCATAGGTTTTTGAGGACCAGGTGGAGTTTGTTTACATGAGTAATCTCTTTAGTAGTGATATGTGAGATTTTGGTGCACCCATCCCCTGAGCAGTATACACTGTACCCAATTCATAGTTTTTTTATCCCTCATCCACCTCCCACCCTTTCCCCCAAGTCCTCAAATTCCATTGTATCATTCTTATGCTTTTGCATCCTATAGCTTACCTCTCATTACGAGTGAGAATATACAATGTTTGGTTTTCCATTCCTGAGTTACTTCACTTAGAATAAGGTCTCAAATTCCATCCAGGTTGCTGATATGCCATTATTCCATTCCTTTTTGTGGCTGAAGAGTAGTTCATGGTGTATGTGTGTTTGTGTGTGTGTGTATACACACATACATGTATACATGTGAATCCATGTATGTGTGTATATATATATATATACACACAATATAAATATATAGTGATATGTACATATATACACACACTATATATATACACACTATAAAAATATATATAGTGATATATATATACACATCACAATTTCTCATTGATTGATGAACATTTGAGTTGGTTACACATTTTCGCAATTGGTTATTGTGCGCTATAAACATGCATGTGCAAGTATCTTTTTTGTATAATGACTTCTTTTCCTTGGGGTAGATACCCTGTAGTGGAATTGTTGGATCAGAAGGTAGTTCTGCTTTCAGTTCTTAGTTCTTTAAGGAATATACACACTGTTTTCCACAGTTGTTGTACTAATTTACATTTCCACCAGTGCTGTCACAGTTCTCTCTTTTCACTGCATCCCTGCCAACATCTGTTTTTTTTAAATTATGGCCATTCTTGCAGGAGTAAGTTGGCATCACATTGTGGTTTTGATTTTCTAATGATTGGTGATGCTGAACATTTTGATATGTTTCATAGCAATTTATATATCTTATTTTGAAAATTGTCTGTTCATGTCCTTAGTCCATTTTTTGATGAGATTGTTTGGGCTTTTCTTGCTAATTTCTTTGAGTTCCTTGTAGATTCTGGATATTAGTCCTTTGTCAGATGTATAGATTGTGAAGATTTTCTACAACACTGTGTGTTGTCTGTTTACTCTGCTGATTGTTTCTTTTGCTATGCAGAAACGTTTTAGTTTAATTAAGTCCCACCTATTTATCATTGTTTTTGCTGCATTTGTTTTTGGGTTCTTGGTCATGAAGTCTGTGTCTGAGCTAAGTCAGAAGGGTTTTCCCAGAATTTATCTTCTAGAATTTGTATGATTTCAGGTCTTAGATTTAAGTCCTTGAGCCATCTGGGGCTGAATTTTGTATAAGGTGAGATAATTTGTAGGGTTTCAGGTCTTAGATTTAAGTCCTTGAGCCACCTGGGGTTGAATTTTGTGTAAGGTGAGAGATGAGGATCCACTTTTATTCTTTTAAATGTGGCTTGCCAATTATCCCAGCACCATGTGTTGAATAGGATGTCCTTTCCCCACTTAATGTTTTTGCTTGTTTTGTTGAGGATCAGTTGGCTGTATTTGGCTTTATTTCTGGGTTCTCTATTTTGTTCCATTGGTTTATGTGCCTGTTTTTATACCAGTACCATGCTGTTTTGGGGACTATGGCCTTATAGTACAGTTTGAAGCCAGGTAATGTGCTGCGTCCAGAAATGTTCTTTTTGCTTAGCTTTGCTTTGGCTATGCGGGCTCTTTTTTGGTTGCATATAAATTTTCAGATTGTCATTTCTAATTCTGTGAAGAATGATGGTGGTATTTTGATGAGAATTGCATTGAATTTATAGATTGCTTCTGGCAGTATGGTCATTTTCACAATACTGATTCTACCCGTCAATGAGCATAGGATGTATTTCTATTTGTTTGTGTTGTCTGTGTTTTCTTTCAGCAGTGTTTTGTAGTTTTCCTTCTAAAGGTCTTTCACCTTCTTGGTTAGGTATATTTCTATATGTTTTTTTTTTTTTTTTTTTTGGCCACTATTATAAAAAGGTTTGAGTTATTGATTTGATTATCAGCTTGGTCGCCATTGGTGTATAGCAGAGCTACTGATTTGTGTGCATTAATTTTTTAATCTGAAACTTTGCTGAATCCATTTATTAGTTCTAGGAGCTTTTTGGAAGAGTATTTAATGTTTTCTAGGTATAAGATCATATCAACATGTCAAGTGACATTTTGACTTCCACTTTACTAATTTGGATGCCCTGTATTTCTTTCTCTTGTCTGCTTCCTCTGGCTAGGACTTCCAGTATTGTGTTGAATAGAAGTGGCAAGAGTGGGAATCCTTGTCTTGTTCCAATTCTCAGAGGGAATGCTTTCAATTTTTCTCCATTCAGTAGTATGTTGGCTGTGGGGTTGTCATAAATGGCTTTTATTACGTAATATCTCTTCTGTGCTGATTTTGCTGAGGGTTTTAATCATAAAGGATTCTGGATTTTGTCAAGTGTTTTTTTCTGCATCTATTGAGATGATATGTTATTTTTTGCTTTAATTCTGTTTGTGGGGTGTATCACATTTATTAACTTGCAGATGTTAAACCGTTCCTGCATCCATGGTATGAAACCCACTTGATCATGGTGGATTATCTTTTTTGATATGCTGTTAAATTTGGTTAGCTAGTTTTTTTTTTTTTTGACGATTTTTGCATATACTTACATCAGGGATATTGGTCTGTAGTTTTCTTTTTTTGTTATGTCCTTCCCTGGTTTAGGGTGATACCAACCTCATAGAATAATTTAGGTAGGATTCTCTCTTTCTCTGTCTTGTGGAATAGTGTGATCAGGATTTGTACCAATTCTTTTTTGAATGTCTGATATAATTCAGTTGTGAATCTTTCCAGTCCTGAACTGTTTTATGGTGGCAATTTTTTTTTATTACCATTTAAATCTTGTCGCTTTTATTGGTCTGTTCAGGATTTCTAATTCTTCCTGATTTAAGCTAGGAGGGTTGCATATTTCCAGGAACTTATACATCTCCCTGAGGTTTGCTAGTTTATGTGTGTAAAGGTGTTCACAGTAGCCTTGAATGATCATTTGTATTTCTGTGGTGTCAGTTAAAATATCTCCCATTTAATTTCTAATCACGTTTATTTGGATCTTCTCTCTTCTTTTCTTGGTTAATCTCACCAACGATCTGTCAATTTTATTTATCTTTTCAAAGAACCAGCTTTTTGTTTCATTTATCTTTTGTAACTTTTGTTTGTTTGTTTTATTTAGTTTCATTTCATTCTGATTTAATCTTGTTATTTCTTTTCTTCTGCTGGGTTTGGGTTTGGTTTGTTCTTGTTTTTCTAGGTTCCTTGAGGTGTGACCTTAGATTGCCTATTTGTGCTCTTTCAAACATTTGATGTATGCATTTAAGGCTATGAAATTTCCCCTTAGCACTGCTTTTGCTGTGTCCCAGAGGTTTTCATGGATTGTGTCACTACTACCATTCAATTCAAATTTTTTTTTTTAATTTCCATCTTGATTTTAGTATTAATCCAATGATCATTAGGAGCAGGTTATTTAATTTCCATGTATTTGCATAGTTTTGAAGGTTCCTTTTGGAGTTGATATCCAATTTTATTCCACTGTGGTCAGCAAGAGTACTTGATATAATTGCAATTTTCTTAAATTTATTGAGACTTGTTTTGTAGCCTATCATACGGTCTGTGTTGTAGGATGTTCCATGCTCTGCTGAACAGAATGTATATTCTGTGGTTATTGGATAGTATGCTCTGTAAATATCTGTTACGTTCATTTGTTCTAGGGTATAGTTTAAATCCATTGTCTCTTTGTTGATTTTCTGACTTGATGACCTGCCTAGTGCTGTCAGTAGAGCATTAAAGTCCCCCACTATTATTGTGTTGCTATCTCATTTCTTAGGTCTAGTAGTAATTGTTTTATAAGTTTGGAAGCTCCAGTATTAGTGCATACATATTTAGGATTGCGATACTTTCCTGTTGGACAGGGTCCTGATATCATTATATAATGTCCCTCTTTGTCTTTTTTAACCACTGTTGTTTTAAAGTTTGTTTTGTGTGACATAAGAGTAGCTACTCCTGCTCATTTTTGGTGTCCATCTGAATGGAATGTCTTTTTCCACCCCTTTATCTTAAGTTTATGTGAGTCCTTGTTTGTTAGGTGAGTCTCTTGAAGGCAGCAGATACGTGGTTGTTGAATTAGTATTCATTCTGCCATTCTGTTCTTTTAAGTGGAACATTTAGGCTATTTATATTCAATGTTAGTATTGAGATGTGAGGTACTATTCTATTAAACATGCTCTTTGTTGCCTAAATACCATATTTTTTTCTTTCTTTTTTTATTGTGTTGCTATATAGGTTCTGTAAGATTTATGCTTTAAAGAGGTTCTGTTTTGATGTATTTTGAGGATTTGTTTCAATATTTAGAGCTTCTTTTAGCAGTTCTTGTAGTGCTGGCTTGTTAGTAGCAAATTCTCTCAGCATTTATTTTTCTGAAAAACACTGTATCATTTCTTCATAGTTTCACTGGACACAAACTTCTTGACTGATAATTGTTTTGTTCAGGAGGCTGCAGATAAGGCTCCAATTCCTTCTAGCTTGTAGGGTTTCTGCTGAGAAATCTGCTATTAATCTAACAGGTTTTCCTTGATAGGTTACCTTGTACTTTTTCCTCACAACTCTTAATGTTCTTTTTTTCATCTTGACTTTAGATAACTTGATGACTATGTGCCTAGGTAATGATCTGTCTGCAATGAATTTCCCGGGTGTTCTTGGAGCTTCTTGTACTTGAATGTCTATGTCTTCTTGTATTTGAAGCTTTTTGCAAGGTTGCAAAACTTTTCCTTGATTATCCCCCCGAAATATGTTTTCCAAGCTTTTAGGTTTCTCTTCTTCCTCAGGAACATCAATTATTATCAGGTTTGGTCATTTAGCATAATCCCAAACTTCTTGGAGGCTTTTTTAATTTTTTAAAATTCTTTGTCTTCGTTGTATTGGGTTATTACAAAAACCTTGTCTTTGTGCTCTGAAGTTCTTTCTTCTGCTTGTTTGATTCTATTGCTGGGACTTTTCAGTGCACTTTGCATTTCTCTAAGTGAGTCTTTGATTTCCAGAAGTTGTGTTTCTTTTTTTTTTTTTTTTTTCATTTTTGCTACCTATTTCACTGAAGATTTCTCCCCTCATAACTTGTACCATTTTTTGGATTTATTTAAGTCGGACTTCACCTTTCTCTGGTGCCTCCTTCATTAGCTTAATCATTGACCTTCTGAATTATTTTTCTAGCAAATCAGGAATTTCTTTTTGGTTTGGATCTATTGCTAGTAAATTAGTAAGATTTTTTGAGAGTGATAAAGCAGGTTGTTTTGTCATATTACTAGAATTTTCTGGTTCTTCTTCTTTTGGGTAGGCTGTGTCAGAGGGAAGATCTCGGGCTCAAGGGATGATGTTCAGATCCTTTTGTCCTATTATGTGTTTCCTTGATGTAGTACTAGGAACATGGCTTCCTGAGAGCCAAACTGTAGTGATCATTAATTCTCTTCTGGATCTAGCTACCCAGTGGGGCTAGCAGGTTCCAGGCTGGTACTGGTGTGTGTCTGCACAGAGTCCTGTAATGTTAGGTGTGTCTGAGCTCAGATTCTCCTTGGGTGGGCCTACTGTGTCTGCTGTGAAGGATGGGGTTTGTGGTCTCAGGTCAATGAAGTTATGTTCCCAAGAGGATTATGGCTGCCTCTGCTGTGTCAAGCAGGTCACCAAAAAAGTGGGGTAAAGCCAGCAGTTACAAGCCTCACTCAGCTCCCATGCAATCCAAAAGGCTGTTGTCACTCCCACTCTACCCCACCCCTAACTCCCTAACTGCACTGCGTTTGTTTCCAGGCAGTGGTCAAGCACAGCTGTGAGCTTCTGTGTCTCCCCGCCTGCCCATGTCTGCACACCAGATTCGCTGCCTCCCCAGAATTCTGTTCAAGAAACTTCATGTTCAGTTGGAATTGTTACCAAGTTCAGCTGGAGCATTCCTTCTCCCTGTGACCTTTTTCCAGTTCCTCTAGCACCTCTACCTAAGGACCCCTGCGAAACAACATCAGAAATGCCTTCCTTGGGCACCAGGAAGAGCCCATAGGGCTTTTCCTGCTGCTTTCTCTAATCTTGTATTTTGTTTTGCTCTCTAAATTATCTCAGCTCTAGGTAAGGTCAAATTTTTCTCCCATGATCTGGACCTTCAGTTTCCCCAGTGAGGAGGTGTATTTGGGGGTGGAAGATCCTCTTTTCCCACTTTCATACTTTGAGCACTCGCAGTGTTTGGGCTGTCTCCCAGGCCTTGCAGGAGCAATCTGCTTCCTTCAAAGGGCCTGTGGATTCTCTTGTCTTTCCTGGTATGTTCCTGCAGTAGTTCTTGGAGCAAAAGTTCACAATGTGAATCTCCACAAGCTACTCTCTGTCTAAATGGGAGTTGCAAGTTAGCCCTGCCTCCTATCCACCATTTTCCTATTACTAGTTTGTTGAGAGCCATCTTCTTCTTTTTAATGGAACTTTGTTTTCCAAGTAATATGAGACTGTGGGAGACTTCCCTTCACTTTGCCAGCTCTGCCTGTTAGCATTCTCATCTGTCCTCAGAAATCGGCAAATGTTTAGTAGTGAGAACCAATTATGAATTTGGGGCTCTGAATAGTTCCAATCTTTCATAGCAGCCCTGCCCACCTATCAGATTATTACTGTTTTGTTGTGGTTTTCTGACCATAAAGGCTCTATGCCTAGGCAAAACCTGGCTTCTGCCAATACTAAAAAAGGGCAAATGCTCCAAGATTTTAAGTTTATCTTCTCCTGATTTATCTAATAGTTCTTCAAAGTTTTAAAAATATATAGTTATAGAGTTTATTTATTTGTCTTTTGTAGCAGTTTCATTAAGAGTGCTGGTTTGCCATGAACTTCTACATCTTACACCATAATATGAATACTTCTCATGTAAAGTTTAGTACTGCAGTAGATCATCTCCTTTTAGTTTTGATTTCTCCCACTTAAGCCCTGATCTGATCAGAGCAGTACTTAAGAAATATAAATTTTTAAAGATTACAAATGTGATGAGCTTTAAATGAACATGTATTTGTGTGTATGTATGTGTGCTGTGTATATGTAGATGTTTGGAAAATAAAGATTCAACAACTTACTGTACATCACCATCTGAAGATTTTCAAAAAGCATGTCAAATTCAATGTATCAAAGATAAAATCTTTTCTATCCCTGCCATCCACCCACGTAACTGTTGCCTCTGTTCCTACTGTAATAAATGGTGCTCCTTATGGCTGTTAAAGCAGAAATGAAATTTATAGAGCAATTCTTATATTATATTTGGTAAACTCATCTCTCCTTTCCTTCATTATGATTTACTTCAAGGTCATCTTTCTTCTTGCCTTCATTACAACAAACTTCCAATGGATTATACGATTCCAGTATGATTCTCTTCCTATCATTCTTCTCCATTGTTGCCAGAAATATATTTCTAAAACATGAAAACAGTATTTCAATTTTTGACTTCAATCTTTTAAAAATAAATTTTACCTTAGTAAGTATAAATACACTGGCTTTGCACATAAGGCATTTAATCATCTCAATCCTGCTTACCTCTCTAGTGTATCTTTCACTCTTGCTTTATATGCCCTTCACCGGAGCACATATTAGCCTTTGAATTTTTCCAAATGCATAATAATACTACCACCTCTACATTATTTTCTTCAACATTTATTTTAACTTCTGGGGCACATGCGCAGGATGTACTTTTTTTTCTCATAGAAAAGCATGTGTTATGGTGGCTTGCTGCACAGATCACCTAGGTATTAAGCCCAGCGTCCATTAGCTATTCTTCCTGATGGTCTCCCTACTCCCACGACCCAGCAGGCCTCAGTGTGCTGTTCCCCACCTTGTGTCCATGTGTTCTCATTGTTCAGCTTCTACTTATAAGTGAGAACATGCCATGTTTGGTTTTCTGTTCCTGTGTTAGTTTGCTGAGCATAATGGCTTCCAGCTCCATCTATGTCCCTGGAAAGGACACGATCTCATTCCTTTTTACGGCTGCATTGTTTTATGGTGCACTTCTCACTACCTGGACTCATTTGTTCTTTTCTCATTAGACATCTACTGTTCATTGAAATCACCTCCACATGCATGTCTTGATTGCTCTTTTATCATAGCAAAAGTAGAATTTCCTCTGCTAAATGTCCAAAATACCCTCATGCATGCATCTACCAGGGCTTTTTTTAGTCTTCTTTAATATGCATATTGTATTGCTCACCCCAACTAGAAGGTAAATTCCTTGACAGCATTTATTGGACTCCTTTTTTCTCAAAGCCAGTCCCAGAATCTGTTACAGAACAGGTGTTTAAATGTGTGTTGAAAAGAGTGAGATTATGTTGATTAATAATCTGTAAATTAGTTTCTTGTGCTTTCATATATCCTCTATATTCTTGACATTATTCTATAAAACAACACATGGAAAAATAAATTTTTTATCTTTGAATTTTTCATTTTGCTTATGTTCACTGTCTTTTTTTCAATACAATTTTAGAATGTTTTTGGTGTGCTATGCTTGTTCTTGTCAAAAACTTTAAAAAATCAATATTTATTTAGTGAAATAATTATGGAATGCAATCTTTGCTTAAGTATCAAATTGTTTTCCTGACTTCTGTTTATATCTGTGCTATTTATTTTTAAATAATGTTCATTTTTAGCATAGAATCATAACAAGAGTATCTTATTTCTGCAACAGTTTTTTGCAGATCAGCATATACTTTCCAAGTTGTAATCTGACTCTAGAATTGGACAATGATTTTAGCCATACAAAGTTATGACAACAGTGTAAAATCTTCACAATTTAATTAATTTGTTAGATTTTCTTATAATTATACTTCTCATATTTTATTAAAGTAAATTAAGCTTATACTTTTAAGCAAAGTCGAAGTTATCTTCTTGCATCCTTATTCCTTGAATATTCACTGAATTAAATATTAAAAGCAGGTGACACTAAACTGATTCCATCTGCTGTGATGCCAAAATTTTAACCCTGTGACAACAATGTCATATCAAAATACAAAGACTGATAGGTTTGGGAAAAATGAAGTATGTGAAAATAAATGTTTAAACAATTAGTAAATGTGTTAATGTGCATTTATTTCAAATGTGAAAGGTAAAGAGATCCTGGCTGTAAGTATGATACAGATTTCATTTCTTGAATATCTCTTCAATGGAAACATTTAAAAATGTTTTTATCACCTCCCTTTTGTTTGCAGTAGTATTTTAATCAACGTAAAATCTTTCCGATATGGTAATCTATTATTCCTGTATACCTGCTCTGCAACATGATATATTTTCAGCACCTAAATATTGATGATGTCACTTAATCCACACCTGGGAACAGACCTGGACTATAGAAGAAAAATGACTTAGTATAAGCTCAGTGGAACTTTGGGAGAAAATTAGTTTTACTAGTTATTACTGCTGAATATTTTCATGTTGCACAAATCAAGGACTCTAGTATCAAGAGATAGTTGGCAAGTATGGTCACTCATGGATTTCTGGGTGTTAATTTCAGAGTTATACTAATATCCAAGCTTAACACGAAAAAAAGATTGATTGCATTTAATGTCAAAGCACATCTAAATTCCCAGAGTGAAAAATTAACTTTGAAACTAGAAAACGATTATACCACAAACAAAACTCACGGAGTAAAATTTTAGATGGATTACCTGTTTACTCTAAATGATATAGTATACCTGATAAGATTTGGAAAAAAAAATTAAAAGAAACTTATGAAGATGTAAGTTTTAAAATTTATGTAGATCACTTTTAAAAAAATTAATTTTATTAATCACTTAATATTTTAATAACTCATAAATTAAAATGACAGAAATTTAAATGTAGCTCTTAATGTAATGTTATACAAAATGTGAAGTATTATATTCTCCCAAAAGTTATGCTGATAACATAAAAATAAATAAAATATTGTGTTAAAATTTATGGCATAGATAGTGGTTTATAGAAAGGAAAGAGACCAGTGCAGACCAAATATTTGGAGAATATTTTGAAGAACAACTGGATTTTGAGCTGGACCTAAAATAATGCTTAGTTTTTGTAAAGTTGGCCATGACTTTGATAAAAATATACTATAATATGCAATACATATAAAATAACATATTAATAGATGTGCAATAATAGCATGTATTTATTTTACAATAAAATGCATACACCTTGAATGTTTCTATCAATGTTTTGACAGTCATATATACCTGCAGGACAGGTCCCTAGATTACCTTAGCTGACCCAGTTCTCCCTCGTCTTTCTTGCTTGTAGTTTTCAGAATAATTGTAGCATGTGCTATGAATGAAGCATCCCGAGACAAATAGGAACTGTCCAGAGCAGGCTGGCTGGACTCTGTTCACCTTCCTTCTGGAACAGGATGTCCTGCCAAACTTTAGCCCAACAATGCCAATTATCCCCAGGGTATATAACCCAGAAGGGAGTGCTTTCTGGGATCCTTCAGCAGCAGTGCAATGAGGCACGTGAGATTCTATTTTCCTTGGATGGCTTTCCTGAGCCTTGGAAAACTGGCTCACCAGGAATTCTAGGCTTCTCTTGTCCCTTGCTTCCTATCTGTGAGTACGAAATTTGCTTCACTTAATTTGTCATGTGATGTTTTGTTTCCTACAAATGGATTGATACTTAGTGCATGGGGACCCTGCTTCAAAATACCTGTATTATCAAGCATCAAAACAAGATATAGTACATTTCTATCACCCAAAAACGGTCCTGTGTCCCCTTTTCCATTTCTTCTTTCTTAGCTACACACCTTCCTCCAATTTCTGGCAGACAAATTCTGCTGTATGTTGCAGTACACTAATTTATTTTATTCATGTTTTTAATTAACACATAACATCGTATATAGTTATGGGGTAAAGTGTAATGTGTGGATACGTGCATACATTGTGCAAGGATAAAATCAGTATATCTTTCACCTCAAACATTTATCATTTTTTTGTGGTGGAAACATTCAAAATTCTCACACATATGTACATAGTGAGGTGGTATCTCACTATGATTTTGATTTTCATTTCCCTGAAAATTATTAAAGAACATTTTTTCATATAAGTATTGGGAATTTTTATGTCTTCTTTTGATAAATATCTGTTAAGAACTTTTGCCCATTTTTAAAATAATTATGTGCTTTTGCTATTGAGATGTTTGGGTTTCTTATTTATTCTGGATATTTACCCCTTCTCAGATGTATAGTTTGCAAATATTATCCCATTCTGCAGGTTGCTTCATTTCAGTAATTGTTTCCATTGCTGTACAGAAGCTTTTTAGTTAGTTAAAATCATTCTTGTGTACTTTGGCTTTTGTTGTTTATGCTTTTGAGATCTTATACCAAAAATTATTGTGTAGTCCAAAGACATGAAACATTTCCCTTACGTTTTCTTTTAGTAGTTTCATATTTGCAAGTCTTATATTTAAGTTCATAATTCACTTTGAGCTGATTTTTGTACGTGGTGAAAGATAGGGGTCCAATTTTATTTTTCTACATGTGCATATCCAATTTTTTAGGTACCAATTATTGAGGAAGCTGTTTTTTCCACAATACGGCACTTTTTTGAAAAGGCACCTTTGCAAATAATCAGTAGATTGTAGATGTGTAGATTTATTTTTGAATTCTCTATTCTTTTTCATAGATCATTGTGTCTAGTTTCATGCCAATTTCATGTTGTTTTGGTTACTATAGTGTGTCCAGAATTTATTCCTTCTGCTGGGTTCTTGGTCTCGCTGACTTCAAGAATGAATCCGTGGACATTTGCCGTGAGTGATAACAGCTCTTAAAGATGGTGCGTCTGGAGTTTGTTTCTTCGGGAGTTTCCTCCTTCCAGTGGGTTCGTGGTCTCGCTGACTTCAGGAGTGAAGCCACAGACTGCAATGAATGTTACAGCTCTTAAAGGTGGCGTGTCCGGAGTTGTTTGTTCCTCCTGGTGGAGTTGTGGTGTCCCTAACTTCTGAATGAAACCGCAGACCCTTGCGGTGAGTGTTACAGCTTATAAAGGTACTGCGGTCCCAAACAGTGAGCAGCAGCAAATTTATTGTGAAGGGCAAAACAACAAAGCTTCCACAGGTGGAAGGGGACCTAAGTGGGTTGCTGCTGCTAGTATGGGTGGCCAGCTTTTATTCCCTTATTTGACCCCACCCACGTCCTGCTGATTGGTCAATTTTACAGAGCGCTGATTGGTACATTTGCAATGCTTTAGCTAGACACAGAGTGCTGATTGGTGCATTTACAATCCTCTAACAAGACAGAAAAGTTCTCCAAGTCCTCACTCAACCCAGGAAGTCCAGCTGACTTCACCTCTCAATAGCATTACAGGATGTTTTAATATCAGGTAGTGTGATTCCTCCAGGTTTGGTCTTTTTGCTTTGGCTGTTTATAGACTTTTGTAGTCCCATAAAAATTTTATTTGTTTTTTGTTTGTTTGTTTTTTTGAGACAGAGTCTTACTCTGTTGCCCAGACTGGAGTGCAGTGACCTGATCTCAGCTCACTGCAACCTGTGCCTGCTGGGATCAAGCAATTCTCCTGCTGTCTCAACCCCTTGAAGTAGCTGGGATTACAGGCACACACCACCTTGTCCAACCAATTTTTATATTTTTAGTAGAGGCACGGTTTCTCCATGTTGGCCAGGCTCCTCTCGAACTCCTGACCTCAGGTAATGCACCTGCATCAGCCTCCCAAAGGGTTGGAATTACAGGCATGAGCCACTGTACCTGGCCTTAACTTTTTACTTCTGTGTAGAATGTCATTGGTGTTGTAATAGAGATTATATTGAATCCGTAGATAGCTTTGTGGGTGCATGGCCATTTTAACAATATTAATTTTTCTAGTTCATAAATATGGGATATCTTTTCATTTATTTTTATCCTCTTCAATCTCTTTCATCAGTATTTTATAGATTTCAGAGCAGAGATCTTTCATCTCCTTGGTTAAATTTTTTCCTTTTTTTGTATTGATTTTTTTGCGACTTCTATTTTCAAATAGTTTACTACCTGTATATATAAAAGATACCAATTTTTGAATGTTAATTTTGTATCCTGCAAAATTACTGATTGTGTTTATGAGTTACAAGAGGTATTTGACATCATTTTTGGAATTTGCCATATATAAGCTCATGTCATCTGCAAACAGGGACGATTTGACTTCCTCTTTTCCAATTTGGATGTTTTTCATTTCTTTCTCTTGCTGAATTGCTCTGGTAAGGTTTTCCAGTACTATGTTGAATATAAGTGGTGAAAGTGGGCATTTTTGTCTTGCTCTAGATCTTAGAGGGAAAGCTTTCAACTTTTTCCTTTTCCTATGTCAGCCATGTGTTTTTTTATATGACCTTTATTGTGTTGAGTTACATACCTATTAAGTCTAATGTATTGCAGTTTTTAACATGAAGTGAGGTTAAATTTTGTCAAATGTTTCTTCTGCATTTTTTTAAGTAATCATATTGTATTATTCTTCTTTCTATCAATGCCCTATGTTTATTGATTTGTGTATACTAAACCTTCCTTATATTCCTGAGATAAATTCCACTTGATCCTAATGAATGACTTTTATAGTGGATTGTTAAACTTGGTTTGCTGGTATTTTGTTAAAGATTTTTGCATCTATGTTCATCAGTCATATTGACCTGTAGTTTTCCTTTTTGTTGTTTCCTTGTGTGTTTTTGGTATTAGAATCATACTGACCCCATAAAATGAGTTTGGAAGTATCCCCTCTTCTTCAATTTTCTGAAATAGTTTCAGAAGAATTATATTTGGTTCTTAAGTGTTTGGCAGTTAAGCCATCAGGTTCTTCTTTCGTGGGAGACTTTTTGTTACTGATTACATATTTTCACTCATTATTGGTCTCTTCAGATTTTTCATTTCTCTGCAGTTCATTTTTGGTAGGTTGTATATGTCCAGAATTTTATCACTTTTTTTCTAAGTTATCCAATTTGTGTTCATAGCATTGTCCATAAGAGTTCAGTCATGATCCTTTGTATTTTTGTGGAATTAATGGTAATAACTCCTTTTTTATCTCTGATTTCACTCCCTTAATCCCTTTTTCTTACTTTTGCTAGTGGTTTGCCAACTTTGTCTATTTTTAAGAAAAAAGCTCTCTGTGATTTTTTTTTTTTGTGTGTGTTATTTTTAGTCTCTATTTTAATTATTTTTGCTCTGTTCATTATTATTTTCTTTCTTCCACTAATTCAGGGTTTTGTTTGTTCTCCTTTTTCTAGTTCCTTGAGATACAATGTTAGGTTGTTTTTTAAAAATTGCTTTTCTTTATTGATGTTGGCATTTATTGCTATAAACTTTCCTATTACAACTACCTTTGCCATAACCAATAGATTTTAGTATGTTTTGCTTATTATTTGCATTTGTTTCCATTTTTTAACTTTCCTTTTAACTTTGTATTGACCTAATTGTTATTTAGGAGCATGTTTCTTAATATCCACGTGTGTGTATTTTCTGTAGTTCCTCTTGTTATTGATTTCTGAATATTATGACCAGAAAAGATACTTGATATGGTCTCTATTTTCTTAAATTTGTTAATATTTGTTTTGTGTCATAACATATGATCTATTCTGGAGAATGTTCCATGTGTAGTTAAGAAGACTATGTATTCTGGAGCTATTGGATAGATAAATACTTCTATTAATGCTTATTAAATTTTTTTGATCTAGAGTATAGTTTAAATCCAATTTTTCTGGTTGATTTTCTGTCTGGATGATCTGTTAATTGCTAAAAGTGGGATGATAAAATTCCCAACTATTATTGTACTGCAGTCTATTTCTTTATATCTAATAACATTTTATATATATATATATATATATATATATATATCCTTCAGAGTAGAGTACATATATATTTGCAATTGTTATATCATCTTGCTGAATAGATCCCTTCTTATCTTTTCTTGTAGGTTATTTAATGTTCATTTTATTTTACATAAGTATAGCTAATTCTGTTCAGGCTGAAACTGAAGGACAGAAAAAATATAATAATTAAACATGAATCTTAAGACAGCTTATATAATCTTTGTATATCAGATCAAAATTTTAGGCAATAAAACAAAAATAAGGGAGAAGATATATACATACACACACACACACACACACACACACACACACACATATATATATATTTTCAACCAGGTAAAATTTTACTCCACAGGAAATATTTGGCAACATTTTGAGACATCTTTGATCATCACAGTGGGGAGTAGAGGCATGTTTCTGACCTCTGGTAGATTGAGGAAAAGGATTCTGTTAAATCTCCTACAATGCTCAGAATAGCTTGCAAAGCAAAGGCTTATTTCAGTCAAAATGTCAATTGTGCTGAGGTTTAGACACTATATTAGAGTATTATATGTCACATTGTGTTTTCCAAAATTATTTGTTCAAATCCTCATTCCCAGTATCTCATAATGTAACCTTATTTGGAAATTGGGTCTTTGATGATGAAATCCAGTTAATACGAGGTTAGTAGGACATACCCTAATCCAATATGACAGATGTTTTTATAAGAAGGTGATGTAAAGACAAAGACACACAGGGAGAATACCATGGGAAAGCAGAAACAAAGATTTGTGTGATACAACTTTAAGTCAAAGAATACCAAGGTTTGATGAGACACCACCAGGAACCAGAAATAAAGAAAGGGGGAATTTTCTTAGACTCTTAGAGGAAGCATTGTCCTGCCAGCACTATGATTTCAGACATCTAATATCTAGAAGGGGGAAACAATACATTTCTGTTGTTTTAAGTCACCTAATTTATGATACTTAGTTGTTGTAGTCTCAATAAGCTAACACATAAGGCTAATGGAGAAGCAGATATAGAAGATATAATGTTCATGATCATGCATTAATATTATAATATGTAAAGTGATAATTGACAAGTCTGTGAATTGTCTTGTCAATGCACAGTCTTGTCAATTATGTATATATCTATATCTTCCCTACTCTGCATGTTTTATTCTTGCCCTATAGATTTTCTCAAAAGAAAAAGTGTTTGCAAATATTTATTTTGAAGTTTTGATGAATTCTTTATGGAAACTGTTGGAATAAAAAGAGAAACACATAGTAATATTAACAGATAATAGTATAATATATTGTGCATAAAAAGTTTTGTTATTCTTTGCTTCCTCCACTAGTTCTCATAACTTCTTACACACTGTAACGGTTAATATTAAGAGTCAACTTGATTGGATTGCAGGATCAAAGTGTTGTTCCTGGGTGTGTCTGTGAGTGTGTTGCTAAAGGAGATTAACATTCGAATCAGTGAACTGGGAGAGGCAGACTCACTCTCAATCAGGATGGGTGCCATCTAATTAGCTGTCAGCACAGTTACAAAAAGCAGGTGGAAGAAGGTGGAAAGAGCTGACTTGCTGCTGAATCTTCTGGCCTTCATCTTTCTCCCATGTTTGATGCTTCTGACCCTTGAACATCAGAATCCAGGTTCTTTGGTTTTTGGTTTCTTGGACTTACACCAGTGGTTTGCCAAACTCTGTTGGGCCTTCTGCCACAGACTGAAGGCTGCACTGTTGACTTCCCTACTTTTGACGTTTTGAGACTTAGACTGAGCCACTTCTGGCTTCCTTGCTCCTCAGCTTACAGACGGCCTATCATGGGACTTCACCTTGTGATCATGTGAGTCAATTATCCTTAATAAACTCCCTTTCGAATATACATATATCTTACTAGTCTGTCCCTGTAGTGATCCCTGACTAATACACAAACCTAATATAAAACTATGTGGCATATAACATATATATTTCATATATACACAACATTTGATGTATAATACTATGTGTTACAGATATCAACACAACAAAGTGAATATACTTAATGCCACTGAACATTACACTTAAGATGGGTAATATAGTAAGTTTTATGTTACGTGTATTTTAACACATTTAAAAGTAATAATACACACACAAAAAAGCCCTTACATGTTATAATATGCCTCTTTTCTGCTTTTTGAATAAGTTAGTGGAGAATCAGGGGCTATGTGGAGGCCACCAACCAAGTTACTTAGATGACAGCCACTAAACTCCAAATATATGAATGAGATTATTTCAGATTATGCTGAAGGGTGACCTGTCCCTCCACACCTGTGGGCATTTCTCATTAGGTGGAATGAGAGACTTGAGAAAAGAAATGAGACACAGAGACAAAGTATAGAGAAAGAAAAAGTGGGCCCAGGGGACCGGTGCTCAGCATACAAAGGACCCACACCGGCACCGGCACCGGTCTCGGTCTCTGAGTTCCCTTAGTATTTATTGATCATTATCTTTACCATCTTAGAAAAAGAGAAGTGGCAGGATAATAGGATCATCATAGGGAGAAGGTCAGCAGTAAGACATATGAATAAAGATCTCTGTGACATGAATAAGTTTAAGGAAAAGTGCTGTGCCTTGATATGCATATGTAAACATCCCCATAAACCTTTTTAGTGCATAAAGAGCAGCATTGCACTAGCAAGTCCCACCTTTCACCCTAGGGCGGATTTCTCCCATCTTAGTAAATATAACATACAATCGGGTTTTACACCGAGATGTTCCATTGCCCACGGACGGGCAGGAGAGAGATGCTTTTCTCTATCTCAACTGCCAAGAGGCCTTCTTTCCTCTTGTATTAATCCTCCTCAGCACAGAGCCTTCACGGGTGTCAGGCTGGGGGACGACTAGGTCTTTCCCTTCCCAACGAGGCCATATTTCAGACTGTCACATGGGGAGACACCTTGGACAATACCTAGCTTTCCTAGGCAGAGGTCCCTGTGACCTTTGGCAGTATACGTGTCCCTGGGTAATTGAGATTAAGAGAATGGTGATGACTTTTCACAAGCATGCTGCCTTCAGACACTTGTTTAACAAAGCACACCCTGCACAGCCCAAAATCCGCTAAACCTTGAGTCACCACAGCACATGTCTCTTGCAAGGACAAGGTTGGGGGTAGGATCACAGATTAACAGCATCTCAAATACAGAACAAAATGGAGTCTCCTATGTCTACTTCTTTCTATATAGACACAGTAACAGTCTGATCTCTCTTTCTTTTCCCCACATTATCCAGCCTCAATTAACCTACCAATTGATAAGTGATGTGTGAACTATCAAAAGACACATCCTTCTAGCTAACAGATACATTAGAACTGATAGCTGACCAACTAAATTGTGAAAAAATAAATGGTGCTTGTTTTAAGTCACCAAATTTTGGGAGAGTGTTATATACAGTAAATTTAATTTATGTAACTCAGATTGAAAACAGGGAAATCCCAAGAATTATGTAAAAGGAAAATCAAATAATTATAAAATACTTTTACAACAATTATATTTCAATACATTTGAAGGCACAGATATAAGGGAAATATTCCTGAAAAATATAAACTGCCAAAATAACATAAAAGGAAAGAGAAAACTTTAAAATGCCTAAAAAGAGTAAATATCTACAATCAACCTAGTCTAAGATGATTGTAAAGTTGAGCTATATCAAATGTTCGAGTAAATTTGTCCCAATAAAATTTTAAAAAATCAGTTAAATCAACTATTCATTGTATATAGTAATTAGCCTTGACACTACAACTAGGCAAAGACAGTAGCAGGATGAAAAGTAAAAATCTTATTTTATTTACCAGTATAAATTTTAAAATATTTATGTATACATTTAAAATTTTTGTATTGTGATCAGGCAAGGTTTGTCCTAGACATTGCAAAATGGTTATGTAAATGAGACATGTTGTTGTTGCTGCTGTTGTATGTGTAACATTAACGTGATCATATCAAAGGACTAAAGAAGGAAGAAACAAATATAAATTTCAATATTATAGCAAAACTTTGAATATTTTCAAAATTTATTCAGATTAAATTTTCTTAAAAGAGGATGATAGATCCTTACATTATAACAAAATTCAATTAATGGAAGTAAAACAGGCACATCCAATTTCATTTAAGATCAGAAATAAAACAGGATTTCTGTTATTATTTTTGCTCTTTACAATAATGTGCATCTTGTTTAACAATTTAAAGAGACATATAAATGATTGTGTTAGTTTGCTTGGGATGCCATTACAAGGTGCCACAAACTGGATGGCTTAAACAACAGAAATGCATTGCCTCACAGTTCTAGAAGCCGGATGTCTGAGATTCACGTCTGCTGGGTTGACTCCTTTTGAGAGCTGTGATGGAGAATCTGTTTCATGCCTCTGGTGTAGCTTGTGGTGGTTTGCATCTCTGAGAAAACAGTTAATTTTATATAATAATAACATATAATATCCCTTCTTTAAGCTATCAGATTATAATTACATTCATGTATTGACATGAGTGAATAATCCAGTAGTAAGGTTTATCATATTCACTCTATAAACGTTATTTAAATTTATGACTATTCTCTTCATGTATTGTATGCTATTTCACATAGTAATATTCTAAGATAGCTATAATATTATTCAATCTTAATAAAGATTTTTTTTTGAAACTTACATTTGTGAAAACCATACTGAGTAGTTTTTAATCATGAAAAAATTAGTGTATAAATTCCATTAAATAATAATATTGTGATTTGGTACAGAGTGAAGACATTTTTGGTTTTTGTTGTTCTATATGTCACTGACAAAACCCAAAAAGAAAAAAAAACTAAAAATAATTATTTTTAAAAGATTAAGCTTTAAATTACTTTTACCAAGAAATAGACTTAGATATATAATTTAATTAAAACAAAAACAATTGAGTCTTTCTGTATATCGCATAGCCAGCTGCAATTATAAAGACGCACACACACTCTGCTCATCATCACTAGTCATCAGAGAAATGTAGATCAAAACCACAATGAGATACCATCTCACACCAGTTAGAATGGCGATCATTAAAAAGTCAGGAAACAACAGGTGCTGGAGAGGATATGGAGAAATAGAAACACTTTTACACTGTTGGTGGGACTGTAAACTAGTTCAACCATTGTGGAAGACAGTGTGGCGATTCCTCAAGGATCTAGAACTAGAAATACCATTTGACCCAGCCATCCCTTTACTGGGTATATACCCAAAGGATTATAAATCATGCTGCTATAAAGATACATGCACACGTATGTTTATTGCGGCACTATTCACAATGGCAAAGACTTGGAACCAACCCAAATGCCCACCAATGACAGACTGGATTAAGGAAATGTGGCACATATACACCATGGAATACTATGCAGTCATAAAACCAGATGAGTTCACGTCCTTTGTAGGGATGTGGATGTAGCTGGAAACCATCATTCTCAGCAAACTATAGCAAGAACAGAAAACCAAACACCACAAGTTCTCACTCATAGGTAGGAATTGAACAATGAGAACACTTGGGCACAGAAAGGGGAACATCACACACCGGGGCCTGTCGTGGGGTGGGGGGAGGGGGGAGGGATAGCATTAGGAGATACAACTAATGTAAATGACGAGTTAATGGGTGCAGCACACGAATATGGCACACGTATACATATGTAACAAACCTGCACGTTGTGCACATGTACCCTAGAACATAAAGTATAATAATAATAAAAAAGGGCACACACACTCACAAAAGAGAAAGAGGAGCAGAAAGACTGAAGAAAACATATCCATTTATCAGAAAATAAATATAGAAGTACAATAGAAGAAAAAGGGGTAGAAAACCTTTTGAAGATTTAGAAAGGTAAGTTTCATTATCACATAAAATATCTTTCTAAAGCTCTGTTCTTCCGATTGATTTTTTCTTAAAATTTCCCTTTGTGTTCTGAATTTGCCTTTAAACCATTGCGGAAACTGTCTCAGACACTGTATTTTTAATTATTTAATTCTTAGAGAATCTCCTCTGGGTGAATGCCAGGGGCAGATATTGTTCTATAGATCACAATGGTAATAGGTAAAGAAGTAATAATTTGAGTGTTAGATAAAAATCCAGGCCAAAGTTGCTTTACTACTCTATTTCAAATCATTTTTAAAAGCCATCATTAGATACTGTCTTTACCTATTAATATTAAAAGACTACTAGCAGTATTAAATTATGCAACAATTAGTACTTTCTGTAAACAGTATTACTAATATGAACAGGGAAAACTAGTATTTAGTTTACATAGAGAGTTTGGAGTATATCACTATGTTTCTTAGAAAACATCCTATTGTTTTGTGCATGTTCTGTATAACTCTTTTGTTTAAAAAAAAAAAAAAATACCAACAGAAAAATTTTTAATGTCTGCCAGTGTGCAGCATTTACTTTTCTAAAAACTAAAAATTGTATGTGTTTATGGTATGAAGCATATTTTGACATATGTATACATTGCAGAGTGGCTAAATCAAGCTAATTACCTTTCCGTTACCTCACAGACTATTTTTTTGTATGTGTGTGGTAAGAACTCTTAAAATCTACTTTCTTAGCAACTTTTAAATATACATTACATTGTTCTTAACTATAGTCACCTTGTTGGGTCTCTTGAATTTATTCCTTCTGTCAAACTGAAATTTTGTATCCTCTGACCGACAGAGAAACAGAAATATCAAAAGGATGAGTTTATATATCACACATCATTCATCAGGTATTTTTAGAAATGATATTATTTGAAAAATGTCTAACCATTGCTGTTAACCTCGAATCTGCTGCAATCCTAATATCACATATTTCGTCATCTTTCAATAATTGCCAGAATAAACACTGAAAGGAACTGGTGTGCATGCTTTGAGTCTAATCTGTCTATTGCCAAAAGCAGTGGCCCAAAGGGATCAGTTTCTTTAGTTCTTTGTTTGCCAGAAAACATAAAGATACAAGATAAAGATGTGTTTAAATTAAATATCAAAGAAAATCAAAGTCACTAGATTAGCAGAGACCACACAGAGTTCTTATGCAGAAACTTTTGAAGACAATGTCATGATAAATCCGCTAAAATATATTGACTTTGCCAGCCTTAGTCCACATGGAAGATCTTCCATTCTGCAACCAGACCGTTTCATGTAGAGATTAACCCAGTGATCCTGCACTTGAAAGAGAATGCTGTAGGACCTAATTTATATTTAAGCCTCACTGTTCTTTGGGGAAAGGCAGTAATCCATACAAATTGCCAAATGATGAAACCACAAGCAGACATGGAAATGACAAAAACTGTCCTTGATATAACTACTTTTGGAAATAAAACCAAACGGAAATTGGTTTAAGTAAATATACTGCTGTGAACTCATTAATAATTTTTACTGAAAAGAATGTAACATTTTCATGACAATATGAAAAGTTTTGGCTGTTAAATTAATATATTTTGGCCATAGCTTCTAACTGTAAGGTTGCCCAATATTTGGTGTTTGTAATTATGTTTATAGATTTACAAAAAATTATACATAGCAATATTTTTAAAATATTGTAATGAAGAAAAATGTCCCTTAATTAAACAATACAATAACAATGCATACTGTATCAACATAATGTTATCGGGATTATATAATGATACTCTTCTTCTAATAGGTATGTAATGTAAGTATACAATATATATTTAATGTATACAATATGTGTTTATGAAGTGGAATTCTGGTTGGCTGAGTAGTTAAAATAATTAATTGAAGCTATGGTCTTTCTTGGAAGCCAGTTTCTGTAAAAGGATGCAAAGTTGCCATCCTCACTAAATATGTTTGTTTATTTAGTCTTAGAGATTTTTTAGAGATAAATAATGTAGGAATATCTTTTTTCTTATGGAAGTTATATTCTATTAAGGGAAGAAATTGGTTTACCTCATTTTCTTTCTACACAATTTTGGTACATGTGGTGTATACAATTATATGTGTATATAAATAGATAAATAATGTTCAATTTCTGTATGTTATTTCATCCAACAATATTGCAACAATACAGTTTTGGACTGTGTAGCATAAATCTCAGGGCCTATTTTAAAGTATTGTTTGTTATCTTTTTTGCAGCATTTGCCTTTCTCAACCTGTGTCATGAGGTTATTTCATCATGCCTCAGCTATAGTGCTCTGCTGCTCTTTGATAACTGCTGTCTATGTCTTTGAGTCCATAAGTATCTCTCACATTGAGGGTCAATTCAGCTGTCCTTGAAAAGGCACCACTCCACTTTCCTGTTATTCTCCAACATTATTCATATTCACCTGTACTCAAAATGCCAGTCTTTTTCAATTAGCCTTTAAGTTGTCATTCCTCTCAGATAGATGCTTAGACACCATGACGATTATTTGTCTTTTTAGCTCTCAGTAGTGTGGAACTAAGACAGTGATCTTCAGACTGGGATCTTGTCCAATATAATTTGTTTATTCCAATATGTTTATTCACTAAAAAAGCAAAATTAAAATCAGTAACTTTGCAAAATTAAGATGATATTCCCAACCATATAATTATGCAAACATTTTAATCTGTAAATTTCTGAAATAATCTCAATGAACACACGAAAACAATGTGCAATCCTACTATGCCTAAAAGAAAAATGATATAGAAACACCTTAAATTCCTCAAAATGAATATTAAATATTTTAAGCAGAATCACTGAAAGTATGAATGAAATTCCTAACTTCCCATAATCAGGTTGAAAACAGATAAAAATGCAGATAGATTCATTTAGTTTGATTCACATGTAGTCCTGTATATATGTATTACATCACATTATTTAAAACAAAATAATGAATAAAGTGTATATACATGGGGCTGGGCGCTGTGGCTCACGCCTGTAATCCCAACACTTTAGGAGGCCGAGGCGGGCGGATCACGAGGTCAGGAGATCGAGACCATCCTGGCAAACACGGTGAAACCCCATCTCTACTAAAAATACAAAAAAAATTAGCAGGGCGAGGTGTCGGGCGCCTGCAGTCCCAGTGAATCCGGAGGCTGAGGCAGGAGAATGGCGTGAACCCGGGAGGCGGAGCTTGCAGTGAGCGGAGATGGCGCCACTGCACTCCAGTCTGAGTGATAGAGTGAGACTCCGTCTCAAAAAAAAATAATAAAATAAAATTCTAGACATAATATAGTGATACATATTGATTTATACGGAGCCTAATTGTTAAGTCTAAGTTCTGTTGTTTATTAAAAAAAAAAAAATTGAGTAGCCTAAATCCCCATTATTCCCTGATGTTGTCTCTAAATGGAAGGGAAAGACTAACTAAATGTCTTACTTACATTTTATGTATTTCTGCTCTCCCCATCACTTTTAAAATTCTTCCAAGAAACGATAGATTTAGTTAAAGTTCTGTGCACTGAACTTAGTATGATGTGTGAGTTCATACAAGGAGTTCAATAGCCATTCAGGGAATGAATGATAAAATGAATAAATTTGGTTATGCTTATAAGATAAACTATAATCAGTATAAACGACAAGTACTTATATGAAACATGAAAAGAAAAATTATGAGTTCATGCTGTTATAGTAAAAGTTTTATTAACAATTCACTGTGCAATTGTTTTCTGTAAAAACTCAGGATTCAAGATGTTTAGGATAGAAGTAGTCATTCCAAAATCTCACAGAGATATCTTACCTAAAGTCATGACACATAAAAAGGAAATACCTCCTGGTGCTGTTTGTGTGTAAAGTAACAAGTTGCATTTTAACACAGATGCAGGGCATTCACATAAAAGGGGTATTTGTGTAGATATGTCAGTAAGTTTGTGGGGGTCTTAGGAAGACAAATAAAATGATAATGCATTAGCCTGTTTACTCAGTCCTTGATGTGATATGATTAATCAGGCTTGACTTTTATTACTTTATTACAGGAGCTTATTTTTTGACCAAAAGAAAGAAATGGCTAATAAAACTCTAGAATCTCTAGATTTTTAGATACATATACCTAATCATTTGGCAAAAATAAGACAAGGATTTTCATTAATTGTGTATGTACTTGAAAAAACAAATAATTAAAATAATTTATTTTCTAAGTCATCAGGAAACTAACAGTGACTACAGCCACTTTTCCTTTTCTTGTATTAGCTACGGATTAAGTCCCATAGATTGAAAATGAGACAAATAATATTATCAATTAAATGATGAAATAAATGTATATTTACATAAACTGGATTGAATTTAGTATTGAACTATGACTAAAGAAGACTTTCAAGTTTTCCAGATAATGATTCTTACCTCATCATTACAAAAACTAAACCACATTTGTGTAGGAAATCATGATTTGACACCAATTTGTTAAATATTGAGTTATTCATTTGTGCACAAAGGTTCTAATAGCCCAAAGATATCCTAGAAAAATCAAATCTTTATTGAGAATTCAACCCAGTTTTGAAATTTCTGACTGGGAAAACAAGAGCAAGCATATACCCGGGAATCTCAATGCACAATGATGTGACATTTGACATTCAAGAATTTATTGAACTCATAAAGCCAGAAGTCATTTTCATGACTGGTTTAGTAACTTTCTTTGAACTACATGACTATGACTATTTTTTAAAGCACTTGCAAAACCCAAGGAGCAAAATAAGAGAAAATTACCTGAAAATTGGAAAAGACTTTATTGCCAAGTAAGTTATAAACTAAATAGTATAATTTTTTTGAACTCTAGTTCTTTGAAATAAGACTTCTACAACCCTTTCCAGATGTCTATATTTGCATTAGACTGGCACATAGCATTAACTCTACTTCAAGAAGTAAAACCTTGATAAATGCATGGAATTATAGCATATATTTGTTATAAGAGCAAATAGTGTACTACTAATTCATGTAATGATCATATATACATATATTCCTAGTGGTCAGAGATAACACTAGAAAAAAACCAAATATTTTAAAAGCATTTTATGAATAGTATAGAGATAATTTATTAATATTTTTTCTAGCAATGTCTTTGAAAAGTATGACAGATAAGAAGTAAACTTGAGTCAGTTTGGTGACAACTATGTAGCATAAATGCAAAATATATAGTTTAAGTACATAAATTTGAAGTGAAAGTCAAAGTTATAATGAATCAATAACATTATGCTGCTAACTCTTGCTGAAACTTAGAATAGATTTTAAAATACTGACTTAAGGTTTTCATTGGAATTTCCTGACTGAATGATGACAAATAACATATTTCTTCCATATAATGAAATTTTATTGAATTATAAAAGCCTTTCTTCGCAATGATTATGAAGTAATGTCAATTATATATTGAGTAAAAATTAAATATGCCTTGCATATGTATTGGTTTAGATGCAATTTCGTGACTTTTGATATATGATTATATATTATAGAGAATATTAAATGTTTTTCTAAGTTATTTTATATTGCCTGATTATTTCAAATAAAACAATTATTTTAAATGAAAATCACATGGATGTTCAGTTTAATAGTTGCTAAGAAAAAATATTTAAAATATTTGAATATAACCTTTCATCTTGTCAAAACAATTGCATTTGTTCTCATTATGCAATGCATAAATCACATTAATGTCTTTATTAATCCATGCAACAAGAATACTTCAATATGTTTGCTGTTTCTGTAAATGCACGTTAATATGCTTAATGTTTTAACACATATACGTCATAAACCTCACATGTGTTTATAATTGTTTGTTTTATGTAAATTGACTATTATTTTGAGAAGGAATTGTGATTTGCCAAGTATACACATGAATATTGTCAGTAATTTAATGTGACTAAATAAGTTCATCTTGGCCATTCTGTGTTGAGGTTTTAAGATTTCTGCTCTTGGCTTCTCCTCCTCTACCCGAACGTATCCTCCTTGGGAAATACTCTTACTCACTTATAAAGATTCTCAATTCTTTATTATTCAGCCAAATCTTTCTCTACATATTTCAGATACATGTATTCTAACAATATTGAAAAAATCTAAAATATCCTGAATATTAGGCACTTTAAATTTCTCAAACACCTTATAATTCACTTTTCCTCATTTCCACCAGCATCCACTTAAGGTCATTTTGAGAAGTACCCTCTACAGATGATTGTGGTTATTTGCCAAATATTGCCAATTCTTTGCTCTTTTAGCCAAATGTTAGACTTACATCTTCTGAATCTCTTATGGATTATTGTAACTATGTGATTATTTATGAAGCTGTTACTAATGTGAAAGTTCCTTTCAGATTTAGCATTTAATTTGTTAAGCTGTTTTAGAATTTACTTTGTTTATATTTTGCCATCCCAACTGGCAGTATTTAAGACTATGCTTACTCCATCACCCTGAAAAATTTTTCTCTTTATCTTTGATTAGTTGAGTATAAACAAAAAATACATTTTTACTGCTACAAGTCACTAAGATTTTGAATGTTTTATTACTACAGCATAACTCAGCTTATCCTTGAGGATGTAGAAATTGGTATACAGATAGGCAATGCTTCTATAAAATAATCAATTGCTTATTATTTGGCAAGCAGATCAAAAGCTATAATTGAATGATTGAAGAATGAAATTTGTATAATGTAGTGACAAAACATTTGGTAAATTGTGAGCTACAATAGTGCTTTAAGCAAATAATGTAGCAATGGAGTAATAGAGAACAGAAGAAGTTAGAAAATAGAATGTTACCAGCCTTTGCTTCTCATGATTGGCTACACTTTACAAGATACTACAAGGAAGAAATGAACATATGAAATAATTGGCTGTCGTAAATAAAATAAAAAATATAGTAGTTACACTCATATATTCATTGCAGAAATGCCTTAATTGTCTGTAATGTCCAGTAATTCTTTCAGATGAAAGATTTATAGCTTTCCTTCTTAAGACTGATAGGGTTAACACACCATAATTTTTTCAAAGATATGAAGAGGCGTGTCTCCAAACAATAAGCCAAAATCACAACAAAATATCCAAAAGTCTATGTGAAATTATTGGCACATAAAACTCATTAAAGTTTAAAAGTAGGAAGCTAAGTATGTGTAAGTGCCAAAGAATCCATCAATATGGATTAAAACAGTTTGTGACATTTTAGAATGTAAAACATCCCTTGGATCAACCTTTTGGGCATGAAGTTATTCCTAGAATTAATTTAAAGAATAGGATTATCACCCTGACACCTGAGAATAAATAGTAAAGGAAATGGATGAGACTTCTGTTTGTTTCTCATAAAGAGTGGGAAAATGGGTTTTGAGTGTGGGAAGGAGTGTAAATGAGGTTTTTGATAGCCAGAAAGGAGAACTCTAGTAATCAGTTTTGCTGTTTACAACATTTTTATTTCCTTTCCATTTTGAAGAAAATACTATAATTTTATTTCTGCTCCTGCTTCTGATTATGTGGGAACATTTGAGTAGTTGTGGCCAATGAGATAAAATCACAAGTGATACATAATATTTCTACATGAGACATTTGCTTGACAGGTCAAACCTTAGGAATAACATCCTCAAGAATGGCACTAATAATATTTGATTGAGGTTTCTCCATCAGTTTTGCTGTTGGAACCATATTAGGACACTGCCCCTTCCCACTCACTATTGACTTTCAATGGACATGCAGCATAAGAAAAAAAATACAATATTGTTGCTTTTTATCATTAAGACTTGAGAATGTCTACAACTAAGGCATGACCAAACTTTAGGTGAATGATGCAAGGA
The DNA here is from genome assembly GCF_002776525.5 of Piliocolobus tephrosceles. Taxonomy (NCBI): domain Eukaryota; kingdom Metazoa; phylum Chordata; class Mammalia; order Primates; family Cercopithecidae; genus Piliocolobus; species Piliocolobus tephrosceles. The sequence continues at coordinate 115,792,448 of NC_045434.1, read as the reverse complement.
AGTGTGTACTTTGGTAAATTTTCCATTCCAAGGGGGATCAATCCCTGAAAGTCCCAAGAAGACCATGAAAATTAAGGCCTCATGTGGCATTACATGTTGTAATGAAAATGAACTAGAATAGCAAGATTCCTCATGTTTTGTTCACAGATATGGTCCGGTGGCCTACTATGTCCAACGTGACAAATGACTTTTCTGGTATTACTAGGAAAGACAGATTTAGGAAAGTCTAGGACTTATAGATTGGGGTAGTCCAGATTGTGATAGAATAATCAGTCACATCCTAGAATAGTCATTGTGATTTGGTAGCTGATATGGTTTAGCTCTGTGTCCCCACCCAAATCTCACCTTAAATTGTAATAATCCCCATGTGTCAAGGGTGGGACTAAGTGGAGATAACTGAATCATAGGGACAGTTTCCCACATGCTGTTCTAAGGATAGTGAGTTCTCACAAGATCTGATGATTTTATAAGGGACCTCCTCCACCACTCAGCACTTCTCTCTCATACCTCCATGTGAAGAAGGATGTGTTTGCTTTCCTTTCCATCATTATTGCAAGTTTCATGAAGCCTCCCCAGCAATGTGGAACTGTGAGTCAATTAAAATGATTTCCCTTATAAATTACCCAGTCTTAGGTATTTCTTCATAGCAGTATGAGAACAGACTAATACAGTAAATTGGAACTAAAAGGGTGAGGTGCTTCTATAAAGATATCTGAAAATGTGGCAGTGAATTGGGAATTGGGTAACAGGTAGAGGATCGAACAGTTTGGGGGCTCAGAAGAAAACAGGAAGATGTGGGAAAATTTGGAACTTCCTAGAGACTTGTTGAATGGCTTTGACCAAAATGCTGATAGTGACATGAACAATGAAGTCCAGGCTGATGTGTTCTCAGATAGAGATGAAAAACTTATTGAGAACTAGAGCAAAGGTGACTCTTGCTATGCATTAGCTGGGAGACTGGCAGCATTTCACCCCTGCCATGGGAGGTCTGTGAAACTTTGAACCTGAGAGAGATGATTTAGGGTATCTAGCAGAAGAAATTTCTAAATATCAAAGCATTCAAGAGGAAGCAGAACATAAAAGTTTGGAAATTTTGCACCTGAGAATGCAATAGAAAAGAGCACCTCAGTTTCTGGTGATAAATTTAAGCCTAATGAAGAAATTTGCATAACTAAAGAGGAGCTAGGGCCGGGCATGGTGGTTCATGCCTGTAATCCCAGCACTTTGGGAGGCCGAAGCGGGTGGATGGTGAGGTCAGGAGATCGAGACCATCCTGGCTAAGACAGTGAAACACTGTATCTACCAAAAATACAAAAAAATTAGTCAGGCATGGTGGTGGGCACCTGTAGTCCCAGCTACTTGGGAGGCTGAGGCAGGAGAATGGCGCAAACCCGGGAGGTGGAGTTTGCAGTGAGCAGAGATCGCGCCACTGCACTCCAGCCTGGGCAACAGAGTGAGACGCCCTCTCCAAAAAAAAAAAAAAAAAAGAGGAACCAAACGTTAATCACCAAATAATGGGGAAAATGACTCCAGGGCATATCACAGACCTTCATAGCAGCCCCTTCCAACATAAGCCCAGAGGCCTTGGAGGGAAAAATGATTTCCTGGGCTGGGACCAGGGCCACCCTGCTCTGTGTAGCTTCTGGATGTAGTGCACTGCATCCTAGTTGCTTCAGCTCTAGCTGTGGCTAAAAGGGACCAAGAAACCACTTGGGCCATTGCTTCAGAGACTGCAGCGCCAGTCTTGGTGACTGGCAACTTCCACATAGTGTTGAGCCTGTGGGCACACAGAAGACAAGAATTGAGGTTTTGGAACCTCTGCCTAAATTTCAAAAGATGTATGTAAACACCTGGATGTACAGGCAGAATTTTGCTGCAGTGGTGGAGCCCTCATGGAAAACCTCTGCTAGGGCAGTGCAGAAGGAAAATGTGGGGATGGAGCCCCTACAGATTCTCCGCACTGAGGCACTGCCTGATGGAGCTGTGAGAAGAGGGTAACCAACCACCAGACCCAGAATTGTAGATCCACCTACAGCTTGAACTGTGTGTCTGGAAAAATCACAGACACCCAATGCCAGCTGTGAAGCAGAAGGAATAGGCACTGTACCCTGCAAAGTCACAGGTATGGAGCTCCCCAAGGCCATGGAAGCCCATCTCTTGCATGAACAATGGAGTCAAAGGACATTTTTTTGGAACTTCAAGGTTTAATTACTGCTCTACTGGATTTTGAACTTGCATGGGGCCTGTATCCCTTTTGTTTTGACCAATTTCTCCCATTTGGAATGGGTGTATTTACCAATTAACTATAATCCAATTGTATCTAGGAAGTAACTAACTTGCTTTTGATTTCGCAGGTTGATAGATGAAAAGGATTTGCCTTCTGACAGATGAGATTTTGAACTTGAACTTTTAAGTTAATGCTGGAATGATTTAAGAATTCAAGGGACAGTGGGAAGGGTGTGATTGTGTTTTGAAATGTGAGAACTTGAGACTTGGAAGGGGCCAGGGATGAAATGATATGGTTTGTCTGTGTCCCCACCCAAATCTCACTTTGAATTGTAATAATCCCCACATGTCAAGGGCGGGACCAGGTGGAGATAATTGAATCATGTGGACAGTTTCTCCTATGATGTTCACATGATAGTGAATGAGTTCTCACAAGTTATTTTTTTTATTTTTATAAGGGAACTTCTCCCTTTGCTTGGCACTTCCGTCTACTGAAGCCATGTGAAAAAGGATATGTTTGCTTCTGCTTCCACCACAATTGTAAGTTTCCTGAGACTGCCCCAGCCATGTGGAAGTGTGAGTCAATTAAACCTATTTCCTTTATAAGTTACTCAGTATCAGGTATTTATTCATAGCAGTGTGAAAACAGATTAATATAGCAGTCTAAGGCCTGAGGCCTTCCATATCACAGTTACAAGGAGGAATTATTTTTTTCTTCCTAAAGATAATGTACATTACAGAATATAATTATAGAACTGGCATGGGCCTGATCTAAGATTAACCATTTATCTAAAATTTATCAGTAAGACTAAATAGCCTAATTTTTAATATATTTTTGTAAGAAACTAAATTCAAATGGCTATAAAAGTGTTCCAAAGTTACAGGCATATCTACTAGAAAAGTGTCCTACTTCCTTGACATAAACTTAGAGAATTCTAGATTAAAAAAAAAAAGTCTTCAAGAATAGACTAACAGGAAATCATAGAAGTTTGACCAAATTAAAATAGTATTCTCACTCTTAGCAGTATGGTTCTTTGTTGTAATACATTTAAAAGCAAAATAAAATAGAAAAAAAAAAGCATGAGTCTGATGGATAAGGTAGCATTTTGCAGTTTCATCCTCTACTCTGGTTAAGGAATAAAATGATAAGAAAGTCTCAATTGCGTTGTAACAGGAAAGATAGGATCCTGGATTATTTTGAAAACTTTGAGAGAGCAAGAAGTCAGACAGCCTTTTCTCATATTTTTGCTTGAGGAAATATCATATCTTATTAGGTGACTGTCCATAATGTGGAACCAGTTTTGACTAAAGATCCTCACTAGTATCTTGGCCATTATTACTTTACCAATGCTGATAAAGAAAATGAACAGCAAGTTCTCTTAACCTGAATATATTTTAGCTTATTTTCAATAGTAGTTTGTATAAGCTCCTACATGATTTAAATAGCATGAACAGTATGATTCTATGCATTCATTTGCCATGAGTTTGACATATTTCAAAAAATATTGTAGATTTGAAATCAATTTGCAGGACACTAGACTAAAACTCTTCGCTAAGCTGATATTCTTCTACACAAACAGATCATATTTTTCCAAGTTGGGGAACTATGGAGGGGTTGAGACATTTTTCTGTGTAGTGTCTTGTGGACGGCTCAGATGATGGCAGTTAATGAAGAAGTGTTTCCTGCAAGAAAGGTACTAACTTCTCTACAGTGCCAAGTTTCAGTGTGCTATGTTTTCTTAAATAAATAAATAAACAAACAGAAACATCTTTCCAATTTATAGAATGGTAAAAGCAGAAATTATAAAGTCACACTCTTTGTGGGTATTCAGAATTGATAGTCTTTCAGGTGGTGGACACAGAGTCCTGGCAACAGAAAACAATTTAAAACTCTAAAGACCAAATGATGCATGTGTGAAACAAGCTTCAACAACAAAATGAAAAGTAAAAACATTGGCTATAAAAACAGTCTCAGGATTCAAGATTCCTTTTTAGAGAAACAGAATGTTTGGTTTAGCCTTGAAATTATTTGTTTTTTCACAAGAAGATAAAATATAACCTTTGATTTCCAAATCTCCCAACTACGTAGACTGAAAGTTAATGTGTTGCACTATCTGAGCAAATTTGTCTGAAATGTATTCCACTTCATAAAATGGCATTGTTAGAATTCTTAAAATTAAAAATAGGCATGCATGGTGTTTACAGATTATATATCATGTATATTTATTATACAGCTAAACACATCAGAGACACTAAGAAAATTCGAACTAATAATCATTTGGGATACCCAATTTTAATACCTAATTTCTACAGGAAATTAATTCTTTACAAATATGTGATGAGTTTAATTTACAGCATAAAAATATCTGGCTTTTTGTAGGCAAAGATTATGTTTCAGTATAATGAATTATACTGAATATACTGAAATTATACATACATATATTGGGCTGATAGAGTTTGAAGTATATTGAATTTAAATATATTGAATATTATGTATAAATATTTGTATATATTTACATGTATATTTCAGTATATTAAGTATATTTATATGTTTATATTATAAATATCGAGTTATATATACACATATATATATCAGGTTAATATAAAGTATATTGAATTGAAATATGCTGATTGAAATATATTAAATATACTGAAACATATAAATTAATATATTTGTGTGTGTGTGTGTGGCTAATGAAGTTTGTATGTGTTCAGGGCAGAAGCCTGTCAAATATAGATACTAGACTCTTTCCATCTGAATCAAAATTTGCTAGAATGTTCATTCAGTAATTCAATAACACTTTCATCTTTATAAATCAATTCTATTTTAATTTCATTTTGAGGCATTCTCAGAATAAATAGTATAATGTATTTTTAAATATACAATTTATGGATTAAAGAGTTCAGAAACAAAATTAAGATATGTCAGTCAATTTATTCACTTCAAAAATGCTTATCAAGAGGGTAGGCACTGATATGATTCTAGGAAATTCCTTCTCAATAAGAAAGACATAAGATCTGTCCTACTGGAGCTCACAGTCTACTGGAAGAGACAGGGAAAAATATGTAAGTTAATAAAAAATTACACAAATATATTTATTTGTGATTAGTTAAGAGATACATCACCAGAAACTTTCATGATCTAGAAGTTTATTTAAAGATTTCTTAAGGAAGATTGTATTTATTTTGATAAGTCTGAGAATAGACTTTTTGACAAAGTAACGTGGAGTGTACCAGAAGAAGTCTATCATACATCAAGCACTTCCTGTGAAAGGGACATTGAAAGATACACCTGAAGAATAGTTAGTGAATGAAGAGCAGCCCAAGTTGAATCTAGAGATAGGGAGGCAGCAGGTCATATAGAATATTGACAAAAACACAACAAACACATACACATAATTACTTATATGAATAAATATAATGCAAATAAGCATATTCATGTATGTGAATTAATTATAGGTAAAACCCTACACTTCTTCCAATGTTGACATTAGCCAAAAAAAAAAAAAAGGTCTGTTTTTAGAAATAAAATAAATCATGACCATTGATATGGTTTGGCTGTGTCCTCACCCAAATCTCATCTTGAATTGTAGTTCCTGTAAACCCCATGTGTCATGGGAGGGGCCAGGTGGGAGGTTATTTAATCATAGGGGTGGTTACCCTCATATTGTTCTCATAATAGTGAGTGATTTCTTACAATATCTGATGATTCTATAAGGGGCGTTCTCCACTTTTACTTGGCACTTCTTCCTGAAGTGAAGAAGGACGTGTTTGCTTCCCCTTTTGCTATAATTGTAAGTATCCTGAGGCCTCCCCAGCCATGCTGAACCGTGAGTCAGTTAAACCTCTTTCCTTTATAAATCACCCATTCTTAGGTATGTCTTTACTAGCAGGATGAGAAGAGACTAATACAGTCAATTTTTACCTCAGGCTGTAAAGATACCTGAAAATGTGGACGTGAGGTTGGAACTGGGTAACAGGCGGAGGTTGCAACCATTTGAAAAGCTCAGAAGAAGACAGGAAAATGTGAGAACATTTGGAACTTCCTAGAGACTTGGAGTACTCAGAAGACAAGAAGATGTGGGAAAGTTTGGAACTTCCTACAGACTTGGAGGGCTCAGAAGACAGGAAGATGGGGAAATTTGGAATTTCTTGGAGACTCGGAGGGCTCAGAGGACAGGAACATGGGGAAATTTGGAACTTCTTAGGGACCTGGAGGGCTTAGAAGAGAGGAACATGGGGAAATTTTGAACTTTAGCCTAGAGACTTCGAGGGCTCAGAAGACAGAAACATGGGAAAATTTGGAACTTCCTAGGGACTTGGAGGGTTCAGAAGACAGGAAGATGTGGGAAAGTTTGCAACTGCCTAGAGACTTGCTAAATGACTTTGACCACAATGCTGATAGTGATATGGATGACAAAGTCCAGGCTGAGGTGACCTCAGATGGAGATGAGGAACTTTATGGGAATTAGAGGAAAGGTCACTCTTGCTATGCAAAGACACTGGCAACATTTTTTGACTGCCCTGAAGACAAGTGACACTTTGAACATGAGAGAGATGATTTAGGGTATCTGGTGGAAGAAACTTCAAAGCCGCAAAGCGATCAAGAGAAAGCAGAGAATAAGAATAATAGTTTGGAAAATTTGCAGCCTGATAATGTGATAGAAAATAAAACCCCATTTTCTGGGGATAAATTCAAGCCTAATGAAGAAATTTAGTAATGAGGAGCCAAATGTTAATCACCAAGGCAATGTGGCAATTTCCTTCAATGCTTGGTCTGTCGATGGTGTTTATCCTGAAGAGATGTTAGATTTTTATCAAAAGTTTTTTCTGCATCCATTGAGATGATAGCATGTTTTTGGTTTCTAATTTTGCTTATGTGGTGAATCACAGTTATTCAGCTTGTAACTATGTTGAGTCAACCTTATATTTTAGGAATAAAGCCTACTTTATCATGTGGAAGTAACTTTTTGATGTGTTGCTGGATTCTATTTGCTTATATTTTGTTGGGGATTTTTGGGTCTATGTTTATTCAGGATATTGACCTGATGTTTTCTTTCTTCATTGTATCTTTGCCAGATTTTGGCATTAGGCTCATGTTGGCTTCAAAAAATGATATGGGAAGAAGATCCTATTCTGTGATTTTTCTTGGAATATTTTCATATTATTCTTTGTGTGTATAGTATTATTAGCCACAAACATTATTCTTTGTATGTATGGTACAATTATTCTTTGTATGTATGGTAGAATTTAGCTGTGTATCTGTCTGTGTGGCCGAAGGATTTGTTTTGTTTTGTTTTGGTTTGGATTTTTTTTTTTTTTTTTTGGTTGGTAGGGTTTTTGTTTTGTTTTTATTACTGATTCAATTTCAGAGTTCAATATTGGTCGATTCAGGGTTTCAGTATCGTCCTGATTCGATCTTCAGGAACTGTGTGCTTCCAGAAATGTATCCTTTTCTTCTAGATTTTCTAATTTGTGTGCATACAGTTGTTCATAGTATTCTCTGGGGATTTTTTAAAAAATATTTCTATAGGATCAGTTGTAGTGTCTTCTTTGTCATTTCTGATTGCACCCATTTCAATATATTCCTTTTACCTTCATTAACCTAGCTAGTGGTCTATCAATATGATTTATTTTTTCAAAGAACAAAGTCTTAGTTTTAACAAGCTTTTGTATAGGTTTGTAGATCTTAATTTAATCAAAAAATTCTCTGATTTATTTATTTTCTTCTGCTAGTTAAGATGTTGGTTTGTTCATTCTTTTCTTTCTAGTTATTTTATGTGCAAAGTTAGATTATCAGTTTCAGATCTTTCTAACTTCTTGAAGAAGGTCTTTTAAGGCTATAAACTTTCCTCTTAACACTGCTTTGGTTGCATCCCAAAGATTTTGGTAATTTCTGTCCCTATTTTTATTAGTTTAAATTTGTTTATTAATCCTTTATTTCAATGTTCACTCAGGAGTTATTCAAGATAAAGTTCTTTAATTTCCATGTATGTGTGTACTTTTGAGAGATGTTCTTGATATTGGCTTCCATATTTATTGCATTGTGGTCAAAGAGTGTACTTGGTATAATTTCATTTTTTAAAATTTATTAAGATTTGCGTTAGGACCTAGAATATGACAAACCTTAAAATATGTCCCATGTGCATATGAAAAGCAAGTCCAATTAGTCAAGTGTCAAAATTAAGTCCAGAGTTTCCTTGTCAGTTTAGTGTTTTAATGATATAAGTACTAATGTCATTTTTCACAGAACTGGAAAAACCTATTATAAAATACATATGAAATCAAAATAGAGCCTGAATATCTAAAGTGATCCTAACCAAAAAGAAAGCTGAAGGCATCACATTACCTAATTTAAAACTATACTACAAGGCTACAATAAGTAAAACAGCAAGGTATTGGTTAAATAAACAAAACAAAACACAACACCCCAGAAAACCACACATATCGACCAGTGGAACAGAAGAGAAAACTCAGAAATAAAGCTGCATACCTATAGCCACCTGATTTTTGTCAATTCTGACAAAGACAAGCAATAGAAAAAGAACTCTCTATTCAATAAAGGATGCTGGAATAACTACATAGCTACATACAGAAGACTGAAACTAGACACTTACATTTTACCATATACAAAAATTAATTCAAGATGGAGTAAAGCTCTAAATGTAAAACCTCAAACTATAAAAAAAATTGTAGAAGAAAACTTGGGAGATACCCTTAACGACATCAACTTTGGCAAATAATTTATGGCCAAGTTTTCAAAAGTGATTTTAATAAAAACAAAGTTGGCAAGTGGGACCTAATTAAACTAAAGAGCTTCTGCATAGCAAATGAAACTATCAGCAGGTTAAACAGACAATCTTCAGAAATTAAGAAAATAGTCACAATCTATGCATCTGACAGAAGCCTAATATTCAGAATCTATAAGGTACTTAAACTAATCACTTAGCAAAAACCACATAGCTCCATTAAAGAATGGTTAAATACATCAACAGACACTCCTTATAAGAGTATATAAAAGCTGCCAACAAACAAATGGAAAAAATGCTCATCATCAGAGAAATGCAAATCAAAACCAAAATGAGAAACTATCTCACACCAGACAGAATGGCTATTACTAAAATGTTAAAAAAAAAAACAATGTTTCTGAGGCTGTGGACAAAAACGAGTACTTATACACTATTGGCAGGAATGTAAAATACTTTAGCCACCGTAGAAAGCAGTCTGTGGTTTTCTCAAAAAAAAAAAAAAAAAAAAAAAAAAAAAAAAAAAAAAAAGCTTAAAACAGAGCTATCATTTGACCCAGTAATGTCACTATTGGATATACACTCAAAGAACTATAAATCATTATACCAAAACACACATGCACTTGTATGTTGATTACCATACTATTCACAATAGCAAAAACATGGAATCAACCTAGGTGCCCATAAATAGTGGATTGGATAAATAAAATGTAGTTCATACATACCATGAAATACTATGCAGCTAAAAAGAATGAAATCATGCTCTTTGCAGCAACATGGATGGAGCCAGAAATGATAATTCTAAGCAAATTAATGCAGAAACAAAAAGTCAAGTGCTACATGCTCTCAGTTGTAAGTGGGAGCTATATACTGAACACACATGGACATATACATGGGAACAATATACACTGAAGACTACTGGTGGGGAAGAAAGGAGGGTATATGTTGAAATATTACCTACTGGGTACTAGGCTCACTACTTTGGTCCAATATCCTCATGTAATAATTCTACACATGTACTCCCTCTATTTAAAATAATAGCCGAAATTAAAAAAAATAAAGTGCTAGGTTCCTTTTGATGCATCTACCTCTGTTTCCAATGAGACTGGGGAGCTGTAGACTTGTTTCTCTTCAGAAATGCTGGTCTGTGAAGATGTAGTTATCTTAAACTAGTGGGTGAAACAAAACCCATATTGAAGTTCCTACTTAGATGTCTCTATTCCTCTAGGTTAAATAGGGCTATGTGTGTGTACATACATTAGTGTCCACACGGACATGAATTTGAGGATAAAGTCCTCTGTCTGTACTTATTTGATGTATTTCTCACTTCTTTCCACTTTATGAAGTATCACAGACAGAAGAAAGGTGAAGGTGGAGATATCCTCTATGCGAGAGTTCGATTTCTTATCTTGACGTTAAAAAAAAATCAAAAACAAAAACAAACTATGTTTTTCAAATACAAATGTGAAGTACCTTTTGTGATAATAAGCCAATTTCTTTTCTAAGATGGAATACAATAGCCCAATGTTCAGTTTTCTGGTGTAAAATATACTCAAGCAAAAATTTACAATAAGCATTAACTAATATGAGATTTAAAAGAAGTCCCTCTAACCAGTTTTCTGAAATAGGCTTACAGTCAGTGGAGACATCTATGTCACATTTTTCTGAAGTGCCAATTTAAAAGTATATGTTAGTTAAGTATATATTCATTTGGAATCAGCATTTTCTCAATCACAATTATTGTTTATTTTCTATTTTTGGTGGTATTATTATTTATTCATCCTATGAATAATATTGATATCTGACATGTGCTACAAATGCTTAATGCTGTCTCCATATTGAGTTATGTTTACTCGTATCTTCTGCATAGTCTCTCTGGGTTGAAAATCTTCTGGTTAGCTGAGATATTCGATCTTGAGTTTGTGTCTCTTTTCTTACCATTTATTTTAGGTTCAGGGGTACATGTGCAGGTTTGTTATATAGGTAAATGTTTTTCTTGGGTGTTTGTTGTACAGCTTATTTCATCACTCAGGTATTAAGTCCAGTACTCATTAGTTATTTTTTCTTATCCTCACCTTCCTCCCACCCTGCACCCTCCGAAAGGCCCTAGTGTGTGTTATCTCCCTTTATGTATCCATGTGTTCTCCTCATTTAGTTCCTATTTATTTTCTCGATACTATTTGAATCTCCAAAATAAATTACAAACTATTACTTGTTTACTTTGTTTTGCTTTTTGCATATACCGGATGTCTAATGGACATTTTCTACATATTTCCAAAAGTAACTCATTTATACAATTTTTCATATATAGTTTATTCATGTTCCTAGCTAGTTTTCATTCTGAGGGCTATTCTTTATGTGTATTTTGGGGAATATTGTGTGCTATATAAGCCTTACAGCATTATTTTAGATCTATGTAAAATAATAAATCAAAATAAATAATATATTATGGTTTAGTCACAATTTCTCTTCTCTCTTGAATAAATAGTTCCTTCGATAAAAAATAAAGAGACATGAAAAGATAGAGAAGTAGTGAAGGGAAGTGAAATAATCAGTGGGTTCTATGTGTACAAGTTGTTTTGATAAGGTTTTAAAGACTGAAAATCGGGTATACCGAAATGATAAAGAATTATACTGTGTATGGCTTCATCAAATTCTTCACATGGCATAAAGAGTATCATATTTTTATGACCAGAAATGTGTCAGAAGGTGCATCTAATTCTAGAGAAAAATTCAACTGGCACTTCATCAGGCCAATTGATCAATACAGTTGCTTCTTTAAGTGAATTATGGTTGTAAAATGTATAACATTTTCTAAAAAATTATCTTTCAGGTGAATTAGAAAGCTCTTCAAAGTGTCCATTATTTGACCTGGGTCTCAAAATACAAACAAGTATTCATTAAGACATCAGCAAAGGAATTTACCTGTGTAGAGTAATATTAACCATCCTTCATTGAGCACTTACCAGGTGCTACACATCATTCTAAGAACTTTATTTACAAAAACTTACTTGCTTCTCAAGACCCTATGAAGTATGAAATGGTCTTATCTGAATATTTCCTGAATAACAAAATGTTGAATTAACTTGTTTTAACTAGAAAGTGGTCAAGTACAAAATCAAAAAGTGCTTTATGTCATTGTGGAATGGTAAGCATCTCAGAATGGTTAAGGTACACAGAAATACAGATTATAACATTTTTAATGTTTGAACTGTATATTGTATTTTACATAGAGCTTACCACTGCCCATTGAACACAGCAGATGCTTAGTACATTTAAATTAAGCTGCAATTAATAATTATATTTATTCCCATTTATTATGAATTATATTTTAACAGTACTTTTAAGAGGAATGTAAAAATAACAGAAAAGTATTTTAAATGGCAGTGGATACAGTATCAGTAAATTCTTAAGATAGGCAGAATTATTCAGAAAAATGTTAAGCTGTAAGCTCAGCAGTCTGCATGGCTGCCATAATAATTATAAACCCAGCTCTGTGACTTACTACATGTGTGGCTTTGTAGAAATTTCTTTATTTTCACTCTTCTTCAGCTTCCTTATCTCTAAAATAGAACAGTGATTATACTTAACTCAGGGTTTTGGTGAGGATTAATTAGCATGCATACAGTTTTTGTAGCAGTGTATAGAACATTCAAAATGCTCAATAAATGTTAGTTATGAAGACAATGATGGATATGATGGTTCTGAAGACACAAAAAACATTAAAACGCAAACATTGTTTTTTACCTTTATACACTACAGCTAAATAACTTTCTGTGACACATTTCACTCTACAATCAGAAATTCTAGTTTCATAATTGTGCTTTCCTTCTGCTATTCACCAGTGCTAATCTCATTTCATTTCAGATACATTTCTTTGTCTATCATTGTTTTCATAATATTCACACACTACGTGTGTCTAGTCTCCACTTAAAATTCAAGCTCATAAAAGCTGGGGCCTATGCCTCATATTCCTTTTGCAACCACAAATCATGTTACATGTCTAATAGGTGCTTAATAATAAACAATCAAGAAATAAGGAATAACCCCAGCATTTGTCTGACTGCTTAATCATTTCAGGTCATCTCAGGTGATGAAATAGGATGCAAATAAATGAACTTAGTGGTTTAAACAGTGTGACTTTACATATGCATCCAGAGAATAACTTGTGTGAATTTTATATATCCTGAAAAATCAGGCCAACTGATACTTATTTCAAAATAGTACAAAATTTAAGCCCTCAGCAGCTTTTCAGAAATGTTCATTTTGATTGTGCACAGGAAAGAAAGGGTATAACTTAGAAACAAAATCTGGACTTGAGGTTAATCGTGACTTGTGGGGAGATAGCTGTTTCATAGGTAAATGCCAATTTCCTTCTAATTCATTTTATCTATTCTGGATATGGATGTTGAAGCTGTGAGTTTTAAGTCAGGTCAAAAAAAGAAGAAGAAGAAAGAAAAAAAATAAAGAATCTTAAAAGAAAGAATCTGGGCCACATTTGGCTTCAAAAGCTTCTTTGCTCATCTATTTGACTGTTGTCCTAAATTTAGAAAGCCAAATTTCATTTAAAATAGTATTTCTCTGTGTCAGTTTTTGGACTACAAATGAGAACACAAAATAATAATGTTTTTAGACTTATGTTTATAAATTTTTACCATATCTCTAGTGTTTATTGCACACAAACAAAGCTTAAAACCACATATCCAACTGTGTTTCAACATTTTTTGCCTTAGAAACACTGAATTTATAATTTATTTATTTATTCAACAAACATTTATTGAATCTTTATTAAAATTTTCCACTCTACATAAGACTTGAGAGTGGAGCTAAAATCTGTTTCATCTTATTAAATCTGTAATACCTTAGTTTAGCAGAAAGGGATTCTAATCATATATGTGCTGAATAAATCAATAAATTAATTAAATATACCATATAGTATTTTCACTGCTGTTAGGAAAGAACTGAAGACTACACATAAATTACCTTGTAGAAGATAACTTCAGTGAGAAAGTCTTACATCTACTTAGCACTATTTACTTGAGCAAAACTTCTGCTACTTTATTTACAAAAAGTCAAAGATATTTTAGAGTACAAAACAGAAAATAAAGCAGATGCTGCCCTCTGAGAATGTTCAATTTTCTCAGAGATAAAAGAGATTAAAACTATATTTTTACATAACAATATAAGAAAGATGATAAAATCATACAATAATAAATGTATAATAAATCAAATATTTATAAATAAAAGATTTTTTTACAGTCTTCAGAACCATATGAAAGCATCATGTCAACAAAAAGCTCTTGTTTTGACTTTTCTGTGTAGTATAAAAAAACTCAGTGAAATTGGAGCAAGAAATGAACTTACCTGATTAATATTAAGGAAAACCCAAGAATTAATCAGGATTTAGGCACAGATGAATCTAAAGACTTACATTTCATTGTCCATCCCTATCTCTGGAATGATTAGACAGCTTTTGCTACAAGTTAAGAAGTTGGCTGTAACACAAACACACACACACACACACACACAATCTTTTTTTTCCAAGCACACATAAACAAGAACATACATGCCTAATTTATATTTAGCATATTAGGTAATAGTGGAATTGCTTGGCTTCATATTCCATGTATATTATTTTCCTAGCTATGAGATCCTGGCCAGGTTTGTGTGTGTTTTTTGTTTTGTTTTGTTTTGAGATGGGGTCTCACTCTATTGCTCAGGCTGGAGCGCAATGGTGTGATCTCGGCTCACTGCAACCTCCACCTCCCCAGGTTGCAGCAATTCTCCTGCCTCAGCCTCCCAAGTGGCTGAGACTACAGGCATCCTCCAACCATGCCCAGCTAATTTTTGTTATTTTTTGTAGAGACGGGATTTCACCATGTTAGCCAGGCTGGTCTCAAACTCCTGACCTCAGGTTATCCACCCACTTGGGTCTCCCAAAGTGCTGGGATTACAGGCATGAGCCACCGCACCTGGCCTTCTATTTATTTTTATTTATTTTTTAAACCTATCAGAGGACTTGATTTCTACCTCAGAATTATCTGAAGGATTAAATAAAATGATTCAACTTGAAAGGCTACTATCAGGCCTGACAAATAGTAGGTATTCAGTATAACTGTTGCTATCAATATAATTATTATTATAATATAATAATATAATAATGGCCTCTCCAATGCCCAAAGACAGGCAACTATCTCATCTTCTTCATAATTCCAAGTTGATGTCATGGGGCAGTGGTTCTCTGAATCTAGGATGCTCAATATGATGTCTTCAACTCAGGTGTGGTTGTAATTTATCATGGTCCAGAAATTCTGAGCTAAGCAATAAATGTAACCACACATAACACTTCCAACATACGATCATAGTGAAAGGCCAGCAAAAACAGCAACAAACAAAAGGGCAGGGTAATTATAGTAACAAATGTAACTTGACAGTGAATAAAGAGACACGGCACACAATGTTTGGGTTTTTGTAGTAAATCCCATGTCTACCTGATGTGGGGAACTGACTTCTCTCAGACCTGGCAATGGCATACATTCTGGATTCCATATGTGGTTGCCTCTTTTTCTGTTCTCTGAAACAACCTATTTTGCACAATCTATCAATAGCCATATCTGAGAGAGGAGAAGTGGGAACTATAACTCATTAGCAGAGCTTGTCTGTTTAAGAACCAGGGATTTCTGTTGGAGCAAGCTGTATATTAGACGTATGTTATCAGGCTGAAAAAATATCTGGAAGTATAACTCCCTTAAAACTCAGAAACATACCATTAATTTTAATTACTAGAATCTGTAGAAACAACAAATACAAATTTGGCCACTTTGTAATAGGCCATGTTCTAAAATCTACTTTTCCCGATAGTAATATAGCCACTTCAACCTTTTAAAACTTATATGTTTTTAAGTTATATTTTTACATATTTTACCTTTAACCTATTTTTATAATTAATATGAACTTATTTTAGACAGCACGTGGTTGTGTCTTCATTTTTATAATTAATCACTCCAAAATTTGTCATATCCCTCTCTACTGCCTCTCTCCACCAGTTGTGATCACTGACAAGCATTGATAAGCTTTCAGTTGCTTTAAATTAGTTTGTGTTTTCTGTAATTTCATATAAATAGAACTATACAATATGTACTCTATTTATCTAACATCTTCAACTCAGCATAATTATTTTGAGATTTATCCACTTGGTTGCGTACTTAAATAGTTCATTCCTTTTTATTGCTGGGTATTCCATTGTATGCATATGCCACAATTTATTTATCCATTTGCTTCTTAATATACATTTAGGCTGCTTTCAGGTTTTCACTATCACAAATAAGGTTGCTATGAACATTCACATACAAGTCTTTGTATGAACATCTGCTTTATCTTCTCTCTGGAAAATATTAAGGAGTGGAAAAATTGAATAATAGAGTTGGAATGTGTTTCACTTTTTAAAAACTGTCAACATGTTTACTGTTCCACCACAGCAGTGTAATGAGACTTTCAGTTGGTCCACATCCTCAGCAGTGCTTGACATTTTTAGTGCTCTAGTTTTAGAGTTTCTTATAGGTTTGCAGTAATATTTTGTTTTGGTGTTATAGTTTGCATATCCCTCATAGCTAATAACGTGGAGCATGCTTTAGTGTTCTTATGTGTCATCCTTTTATCTTCTTTAAACTTGTTCCCCATTTAATTTTGTTTGCCATTTGCATATCTTCTTGTTAATTTTGTACTATTTATTACTAGGATAGTGGCTATAATTAACAAGTAAAGTCAATTGTCATTGGAGTTTTCTCTGCTGGAACATTTTTAACAATGAATTTAATTTTTGAATACATGTATAAATATAAGGCTATCCATGTAATTTCCTTCTCAGTGAACTTTACAGTTGGTATCTTTCCAGGAATTTTACTTATTGTATCTAAGGTGGTAAGTATATTTACATAAAGTACTTTTTTATATAGCATTCTATATATTTTTAAGATATAGTAAGGGTATATATCATTAACAAAGTTACCTTTTTCATTACTGATATAAATAATTTATGATTTTACTCTTTATTCATGATGACTCTGGCTAAGGACATCAATTTTACTAAGCTCAATGATATAGCTTTTATTTTTACTAATTTTCTCTATTTTTATATCTTTTAATTCATTAATTTTAACTCTAATTTTTATTTCTTACTTTGGATTAATTTGCTTTTTTTTAATATTTAAAGGTCAAAGCTGAGATTATTTGCTTCTCTTTCTATTTATTTTTACTGTAAAATGACAAATTACAGTTGTATATAGTTATGGGAAAAAGTGATGTTATGATTTATGAATAAAATAAAGAATAATTATGCTAAGCTAATTAATATATCATCACCTCAAATACTTATAACTGTTTATAGTAAGAACATTTGAAATTTACTCTCAACAATTTTGAAATAGACAATACGTTCTTGTCTACATTTACCAGTCTGTGCAAGATCTCAAAAATAAATGTATTCTTCCTATTGAACTGAAACTTTATAACCTGTGACCATTACCTTCTCATTTCCTCAAACCTCCAGCCTTTGCTTCCTGCTCCTATGACGTTGATTGTTTTAGATTTCACACACAAGTGAGAACATATAATATCTGTCTTTCTGAGCATGGCTTATTTCACTTAGTGTAGTGTTCTCCGATTCTAAACATGTTTTCCCAAATGACAATTTTTTTTTTCTTTTTCATGGTTAACTAGTATCCCATTGTGTATAAGCACCGTATTTTATTTATCCATTTGTCTCTTGATAGACACTTCAATCATTTACTTAAAGAAATACTCAACATTTGCATCAAATGTATAAAAGTGCTGCAAAAAACATGGGAGTACAGACATTTCTAGTACCTGAGTTTGTGCTATTTATTTAATTTTAAATACTGCTTAAGCCACACTTCTCAAATTTGGTAAGTTGTATATTTTTACTAAATTAAAATGCTTTTGATTTTTAAGATTTTTTTTGACCCACAGTTATTCAGAATTGTGTTGTTTTGTTTGTAAATACATGAGAGATATTTCCAAAATACTCCAATTATTTATTTGAAATTTAATTTCATCTTTGTCAGAGTATATATTTTATGATTTGCAATTTTAAAATTAATTGAGACTTTTTTGCTTCATCTTATACATTGGGATGTATGTATGTATTTATATATGTATTCATTTAAATTTTTACACATTAAAATTTGTCATGTTGACTTTTTAAGGGCGCAGTTCAGTAGGGTTAAGAACTTTCACACTGCTGTGCAACCATTAAGATGTTTCTCAGTTTGCAGAACTGAAGCTCTTAACCAATTAAACAAATAAACAATTCCTCATTCACACCCATCTCCCAACTACTATTCTACTTTCTGTCTCTATGAATTTGACTACTCCGGATATTTCATAAAAGTTAAGTCATATAATTGTTATTTTATGATTGGCTTATTTCACTTAGTATACTGTCCTCAAATTTTATCCATGTTGTAACCATAACATGGGTCAGAATTTCCTTTATTTTTGAAGTATGAATAACATTCCATTGTATGTATATACCATAATTTGTGTATCTATTCATTAATCAGTAGATACTTGCATTACTTCCAACTGCTGGCTACTACGAATCATGCTGCTGTCAACTGTGAGATGTGTCTATATCTATTTATCTATCTCTGAGTGTGTTTGTGTACTACTATGCAGTATTAAAGACAGAAAATAAATAAAATTGTTTGTGACTTTCCCTTCTGATCTTGCTTGCTCAACCTAACATTTACTTTATTATAATATACAATTTTAACTTTGACTTTTTGTAAGACTACCGTGGCCTAACCTACCAGTTTGTTCTTTTACTAAACAATTTTTTTCTCATCTTTGGACCACCTTTATCAACGAGATGACAAACTTCAATGAAATTAAACTCAGATACTGCTTTTTACTGGTTTTTCTTGGAAGGCAATTAGCAAGGATTTTGATTGAGGGGCTTGATTACTCTATCAAAAGAATACTGCTACTAGGTTACTTACTAAGTGCTTCAGAAGATATCTCAAAGAAGCATGCTTCTTTCCATATTTTTGCTTCTCTACTCTTCAATTGATTAAAAAACTTGAGTTTAGCTATATAAACACCATGATAATTACATTCATTTATGCAAGCTGCTTAGCATTGTGCCTTATTATTATAAGGCACAATAAGGATTAGTCACATTATTAAATATGCTAGATAATTTTGCTATATATTGTATTTGATTAAAACCTTAGATCCTACTTGTGTGTGTTCAGATACCCTATTACTTTTCTCGGGAAACACCATCAAATCAAAACTCAGAAAAAAGAAAGTTCATAGTTTCCTTCTGTTTGTCTTTTTCTGGTTTCCTGCCACTCTAAACTTAATGGATACCATGATCTTTTATTCACAGATGGCCCTAGCATATGCTGAGGGTATGTGTGGGTGAAAGGTCCTCCATAATGGTACTCTTTGGACTTTTTTATCCACTCTTTTTCTAGGCTGTGGAGTTTCTCAGGACCACAGCATAGGCCATCTTCTCTTCATTCAGGGAGAGATTAGAGGGCCTTCAACTTTACACATGATTTTATGTTCCATCTATACAATAAAGATTCTAAATGTATATCTCCTATCCAGACTGCTTGTATTAGAGCTCACTAGAGGAACAGAACCAATAGGGTATTTATAGATATATAAAAGGGGATTTATTATAGGAGTTGGCTCAGGCAATCAGAGAAGCTGAGAAGTCCCATGAAATGCTATTTTCCAGCTGGGGAACCAGGAAGGCTGGTGATGTAATTCAGTTCAAGGCCCAGGGGATGCAGTGGTGTAACTCTCAGTCTGAGGCCAAAGGCTGGAGAACCAGGAAGCCTGCTGATGTAATTTCTGGAGTCTGAATGCCTAAGAACCTGGAACTCTGATTTCTGAGGACAGTAGATGAATGGGCCAGTTCCCAGAGAGAGAGAGTTAATACACATTTTCCCCACTTTTTTGTTCTATCATGGCCATTAGTGGATTAAATGATACCTGCCCACTCTGGTAAGGAATGATCTTCTTTACTCAGTTTATAAATGCAAATATTAATTTCTTCCAGAAACTCCCTTACAGAAACCATCAAAATACTTCTCTTTTCTTCCCTTTCTTGACTTGTTATTAATCAATATCTCTATTTTGAAGACAAGTGATCATTTACAAATTAACATGTTCAAATCTGAACTTGTAATATTCCACATGTATCCCTCAACCCGTAGTTGTCATTATATCAGTAAGGGGTACTTCATATTTCACTCACTATACAGGTATTAATTAGGTGCCTTTTATGTGACAGACATTGTGTTAGGCACTACATGATAGCTGTAAGCAAAACAAAACTCTGCCTTTATGGGACTTACATCCCCATATACCTGATGCACAATTCATACAATTGAGACACCTCTTTCCCATTAGCCCTCTACATCTTACCTCCAATATAAATAATAAATTAATCTACTTATCTTGTTCTTCACTATGACTGTATAGTGGTTCTTCACTACTACTACACATAGTTATTGATGATACCACCTCAAATTTGTTAAAGTCTCTCATTTTACTTGTAACACATTACCTACCATAGCCTTTATGATTCTGTAAAATTTATCCCTATTAGAAAAACAACATAGAGAAGAAGAAAGGATGCAATGAAAGATCTTATCTTTTTCCTCTTTCTATGATAACCTAGATAATTTTCTAATCATATTTTTCTTTCCTAATATTTTCTTGCTTTCATGACATGTTATTTTGTGGATTCCTCCTACTCTTTATTGAGTATTATTTAAAAAAAAAAACACATGAAGTATTATATTTAGGGTCTAGACTAAACTCCCCTAACAAGTAAACTCCAAATAACTGAGTTCAATCAGCTAGAAATTTGTCCCACATGGGAAAGACCAGAGATAAGCCTTCCATGGCTGTGGAGGCAACCCTGTCATCCTTGACATGAGACTTTAATTCCTGGATTAATGGTGGCTGTTCCACTTCTGCCTTTCTAGTAGGAAGACAGAAATAGAAAGTGAAGAGAAGAAATTTCAGTTTTTAAATGAGATCAAACTGAAGTTGCACAAACTTCCCATTGGGAACTTAGCCACATAGCTCTATCTATCTACAAAAATATATTGGAAAATGCAGCTTTCCTTGTGCAGTCATCTTGTCCTAAAACATATTGGAGAAATGGGTTGATATCTTTCCAATGAAAAAAGAGACAATGAATACTGAAAATGAATCAGAAGTCTCTGTCCCAGAAATGCAAATCAAAACCACAATGAGATACCATCTCACACCAGTTAGAATGGCAATCATTAAAAAATCAGGAAACAACAGGTGTTGGAGAGGATGTGGAGAAATAGGAACACTTTTACACTGTTGGTGGGATTGTAAACTAGTTCAACCATTATGGAAAACAGTATGGCAATTCCTCAAGGATCTAGATCTAGATGTACCATATGACCCAGCCATCCCACTACTGGGTATATACCCAAAGGATTATAAATGATTCTACTACAAAGACACATGCACATGTATGTTTATTGTGGCACTATTCACAATAGCAAAGACTTGGAATCAACCCAAATGTCCATCAGTGACAGACTGGATTTAGAAAATGTGGCACATATACATCATGGAATACTATGCAGCCATAAAAAAGGATGAGTTTGCGTCCTTTGTAGGGACATGGATGCAGCTGGAAACCATCATTCTTAGCAAACTATCACAAGAACAGAAAACCAAACACCGCATGTTCTCACTCATAGGTGGGAACTGAACAATGAGTTCACTTGGACTCAGGAAGGGGAACATCACACACTGGGGCCTATCATGGGGAGGGGGGAGGGATGGCATTGGGAGTTATAACTGATGTAAATGATGAGTTGATGGGTGCTGACGAGTTGATGGGTGCAGCACACCAACATGGCACATGTATACATATGTAACAAACCTGCACATTGTGCACATGTACCCTAGAACTTAAAGTATAATAAAAAAAAAAAAAAAAAAGAAGTCTCTGTCCCAATTAGATCTTTTTCAAATTTTGCTTGGTGAAAATTATAAATTATCTGTCTTTTTTTTTCTACTTTTATTTATTTTTATTTATTTATTTACTGTTTTGTTTTTTGAGACAGAGTTTCATTCTTGTTGCCCAGGCTGGAGTGCAGTGGCATGAACTCGGCTCACTGTAACCTCCGCCTCCCTGGTTCAAGGGATTCTCCTGCTTCAGCCTCCTGAATAGCTGGGATTACAGGCATCCACCACCAGGGCCTGCTACTTTTCTGTATTTTTAGTAGAGACGGGGTTTCACCATGTTGACCAGGCTGATCTCGAATTCCTGACCTCAGGTGATCCACCCGCCTCGGCCTCCCAAAGTGAGGGGATTACAGGCGTGAGCCACCATGCCTGGCCTTTGTCTTTTCTTTCTAATTTTCCTACTTGTCTTTTAAAATGAAGCATAATGTATTAATCAGTCAATGTGTATGACTCAGTGAATTTTTCAGAAAGAACTCTTCTAACATACATTTTTAAATCCAGGGATTCATAATTTTATAAGTGAAATATGACACATTTTAAATTCTAAAAATAGTAGGTTATATATTAAACATAAGATCTGTTAAACCATTACTAGGCAGCTGACAACAATAGTATCTTTCAATAAGGAAATAATGACCAGTATTTTTCCATATGTAATCTAACATTTAAAAATTATTGTTAAGAATTAGGCATATTGATTTCCAAGTAAAATTGATAGTGGGAAGCATAGTTCTAGATTCGCTACATAGCATGTATACTTAAATAACTCAAACATGAAAAATAAGTAAATGAAAGGAAAAATCTCCACTTCTACTAATCAAACAAATAAAAAATGCTTCAACCTCATGCCGTGAACTCTAAGCAGCAAAAGTCCAAGGGAAAGATATGAAAACTTCCCTATAAATTCGTTCTCACACTGCTACAAATAAATACCTGAGACTGGGTAATTTATTTAAAAAAAGAGGTTTCATTGCCACACAACTCTGCAGACTGTACAAGAAGCATGGTGGCATCAGCTTCTGGGGAGGCCTCAGGAAGCTTACAATCATGGTGGAAGGTAATGGAGAAGCGGGGATGTCTTACATGGCTGGGACAAGAGGAAGATAGAAAAGGGGAAAGTGCTGTACACTTTTAAACAACTAGGTTTGTGATAACTCACTCTCACCACGACACCACCAAGAGGGATGTTGTTAAACCATGAGAAGCAACCCCCATGAAATCCAACCACCTTCCAGCAGGCTCACCTCCAACATTCAGGATTACAATTAGACATGAGATTTGGGCAAGGACACACATCCAAACCATATCAGCTTCTAATACAGAGTAGTGAAAACTTTAATTCACTACCCACTTACCAGAACTGTGATTATATAAAGCAGAATAAAGCCAGGATGGATATTTAACAAGATCTCAAGAGAAAAGACAAAGATTGTCTGCAATTAGCTCTAGCCAAGCTGTTTCCCTTTCTATTAATAGTTTTCATTTAAAGGACAATGTAAATCTTAAAACTGTGGCTAAAAACTGAAGACAATCAGGTCTCAAATAAAACAGAAAGTGTAAGAAGAAAAAGCCATCCATAGACCAAAGCCAATAGATGATCTGAATAGAAGTCCCCATAGACATAACATAAACATATGACCTAAAAGAGGCAAAAGCATAAGACAACAATAAATATTTTAAAGGAAATGGATGAAACCCTGCCTCTAAAAAAATATGAAAATTAGCCAGGTGTGGTGCCACACACCTGTAGTCCCAGCTACTCAGGAGGCTGAGGCAGGAGGAGAACTGCATGAACCCAAGAGGCAGAAGTTGCAGTGAGCTGAGATCACGCCACTGCACTCCAACCTTGGTGACAGAATGAGACTCTGTCAAAAAAAAAAAAAAAAAAAAAAGGAATAGAAAAAAAAAGAAAATGAATAGAACATTTAGAACTTAGGTAGAAAAGTCTGGCATGGAAGACAATATAATTTAAGAAATAGGAGAACATTCTGTAGTGTTAATTTCATAACACAGAAGAACTTAATATGATTGTAAATTTGATAAGAAAGGGATAGCTGAGAGAACATATATTCAAACAACAGAATGAGATTAAAATAAAAATAGCAAAACTGAAGGAACGAGTTAACAAGAATATCAATGTCAACTAAAAAATAAATAATAAGCTAAAACGGCAAAAGACGCAAGTGAAATTTTACGTTTTACTTGATACAAGAAAAGTCTTGAATTAACTGTAAGTCAAAGAGAAAAAGCACAAAATGATCATATCAATTCACAAAATGCTGTATCTTATAGAAGACAGGCAAAAGCATCTGATGAAATAACTATTGGAATCCCCAGTAGAGAGAACATAAATGTATTTAACTAAATTACCGGTGGATGTTACCTCGTAGTGAAGAAAAATATGTGTAAACCAAAAGCACACAGAAAATTTCAGAAAGAAATAGAACATGATTGACATTAATAAATCTTGTTAATTATTAATTTAAATTTTTTTCACAAGGATATACTCAAGTGTCCACATGAGAGGAGATAGGGCCAAAAATCAGCTTATTCTTAAAGTTAACTACATAATATTCAAAGCCTAAAATGTTGAGGCACAAAAATATTCTAAATTTAAAATTTTCACTTTTAATAAGAGACACTGAAGTCCTTACTTATATGCTCACTATTTTTTTCAATGTGTTTTTAATCTAATAGTCAAGAAGAGCAATAAAAGAGTTTACGTTGTTAAAGAACTACAACATCCTACATAATCAAATATGTATCTTTGACTATAGTATTTAATTTTACTTTTAAAAATGCTTTATTTGTATATTGCCTGTGTGGTTACAATTAATATAAACTGCTCATTATTTTAAATCTAAAACAAACAAACAAAAACATTGAGAATTTTGAAAAGTAGAATGAAGAATCATAGTGATTATTCTCTTTATACCTTTCAAATTTGTAAGAAAATCCTATTTTTAAGGATGAGTTCATGTCCTTTGTAGGGACATGGATGCAGCTGGAAACCATCATCCTCAGCAAACTATCGCAAGAACAGAAAACAAAGCACCGCATGTTCTCACTCATAGGTAGGAATTGAACAATGAGATCACTTGGCCATGGGAAGGGGAACATCACACACTGAGGCCTATTATGGGGGGCGGGGGGAGGGATGGCATTGGGAGTTATAACTGATGTAAATGATGAGTTGATGGGTGCTGACGAGTTGACGGGTGCAGCACACCAACATGGCACATGTATACATATGTAACAAACCTGCACATTGTGCACATGTACCCTAGAACTTAAAGTATAATAAAAAAAAAATGCTTTAAAAAATCCTATTTTTAAAAAGCTAATTTATAAATATTAGTGTAATGAGCATTTTGTTTAATTGAATTGTGACTCCGCCATGCATTATGGTATTAACAATCTGGCTCCAGATCTACATGGAACCTGGTGTCTGCCCCATATTGATTCCCTTTAAAAATGTTCAACACTCCTCCCTTAAGGGGATATTTGATAATGAGAAATTGAGCTTTAGCTCAGAAACTCTTGTGGGCTTTTTTAAAAATGAAATATTTGTGTGTTGCATGTTCATTCTTTATATTTTAGATTTTTTTTCTAGATTTGGCAGAATACTGCATATCTTGAATCACAAACTCTCAGCCCCATACTGAGAATGTGGCTACTTTACCCCTTAGCTATCCTCTTCTCTAAATGTGGAAAGGAGATGCTCTTCATTCTGCACTAAGACATGTGGAGATTACTTCCCCTGTTCACCTAGTAAATGTAAAAAGTGTACCAGAAAAGTTAAATATAACACTTAAGTGGAAACTCAGCAATATGAATTAGACCATCCCCAATAGAGGTGAGAAGCCGACAACAGCACTCACTTCAGCCACAACAGGTGGTAAATTAAGGGCCACAAGTTGAGTTGAACATCAGAACAGCTATTGGGACTGAATCTCCTGAGAAAATATCTTAATTGAAAGGAATTTATCTGGTGATAGGGTAGAGCTGAAGCTTCAGATTGTTATCAGTAATTATATTGCATAGTAGTTGCTATTGTTTAAATGTGTCCCTTACAGTTATGTGTTAAAAATTCAATCAAAATTGTGCTAATATTAAGATGTGGTACCTTTTTGCTTGCCCTTGTGAATAGATTAATGTTGTTATCACGGGGTTGGCTTTCTCACCAAGGGAGTGGCTTCCTTATAAAAAGGGAGAGTTCCCTTCCGCCCAGTTTTGCCCTCTCTTGGCCTTTTCGCCATAAGATGAGGCAGCAAGAAGACTCTTGACAGATTCCAGCCCCTCGGTCATGGATGTGCCAGGCCCCTTAACTGTAAGCCAATGCATTTCTGTTCATTATAAACTACCTAATGCATAGTATTCTGTTATAGCAGCACAATACAGACTAAGACAGAAGCCAAGGAAAAATTAATACAGTACATTTTGTCAAAAATAGTTAGCTGAAAACATTTTGAGTGCAATAGTGCAAAAAACAGTCAGGAAAGACATTAATTGCAGATATCCCATGAAAACATTATGCTTCTATTTTGAAATTATTGTCCATCTTCACTAGCAATAACCACTTCAAATAAAATACTGGAATCAACATTGCTATCAGAAAATCTTTGCCAGTGGAAAAAAAAAAAAGGTTTTCTTTGAAACTTGCATTTGGGCTGTTGGGAACGGTACCAAATAAAACATGTATTATTTGAAAGATGTGCTTTAGAGCAAATACCATTTAACAGTTATTTTTGATTTGTTACTTATTTGTTTTAAAGCGATTATCATTGATACCATGGTCAAAAGGCATTTCTTAAATATATCTGGGTTTGTGTACTGGATCTACTCCATATGATATTTAATATTAAACAAATACTCTAACCACTGTTTCTCTCTTCTCTACAAGGAAATGCATTTAATGACTACTTTGCTTTCGTGATCATAAGAAATTATTATAGTTATAGCTACTGTGAACTAAGCCACAGTTTACAATACTAAATTTATTCCAACAATGGATGTTTTTGACCAACGTCCACTCTAGGCACTTAACTCATTTAATACAATAAATATTATTACTAAAAAAATTCTGTAAAATCTACAGTCTCTCTCTCTCTCTCTCTCACTCTCTCTCTCTCTCTGTCATACACACACACACACACACACACACACACACACATATGCACACACATTTCTATGTAATACTAATAACCCCAGCCTCAGGAAAGGTCATGGACAGTTGTTAACCAACTTTGACAGACTTTTTAAATCCAGAAACATAAAGTTAACTTTGCTAGTTAAATCCTTACATATTTGGCTGTCTATAATAATTAGTACCTCCACACTTTCTGATGAAGTTACTCTGAGTTAAAGATCTCAAAGAGAATATATAACATGGTTGTTATTTTGTTTTATTTTCTTGTATTTATAAACAGAATAGCATCATGATTATGCATAATGGTCATGGAAATACACATGTGTGCACATGCATACACTCACACTCAAACACACACCGATACACAGATACACACACCCTATTCCTATCCAGAGAAATAAACACTTTAAGATCAATATTACAACTGTTAGAGATCTGCCATAGTAAAAAGAGCTCTATTGAGAAATATTAAGTTAAATGAGATTCCAATGCTCATTGATTTTCTAAAATATTACTCATGTTAGAGAATTTTTAGTTAAAATATTCAACTAAGTTTCTTAAACAAATTATGATTTAATTTTCCAAATACCAAAGCCACCTTATGGCAGTCAAAACTGGTGATCCTAATGCTTTTCCTCTACATGGTAAGTTTTTAATAATTCAAAAAATATATGGTTTTGTGATATTAATCACATCTATTCCATTGACATGACTATTTGGTTTCTTTTTTTATTTTATTTTTTTAGTTAATGGGTACAATGTTAAGATTTTAACCAATAAAGGAGCATCACTGAACTACAGTAGTAAATGAAAATATGATGAAAATATAAAAACATTACAGAAGTGTGATTATTTAATATTATATAGAAACACCTTACATAATCACACTGTGCCTTTGCAGAATCTTTTTCATGCTCTATTCATAAACACATTTTAGCTGGTTTGACACATGTTGAGTTTAATAATGTTTCATAAATATTTCTAGAGCTGACAATAAGAGAAAGTGAATTACTGATACACTTTAAAGACAAGCAAGCATCCTAAAACTCTAAAAATGAACTCAATGTGCAAAACTACTGTTTGGAGAAAATATATATATATATTTTAGATATTGCTCTACAGAGAGGGACAACAGGAGAGACAAAAGAGCTGGAATTTACATAACAGAACACTGGAGATGAGAAAGCTGTTGGAAGACGGGGCTTCAGAGATCTGCAGAGGAACTCCTCCAGTTCTGAGTATTGATCAGTCCTCCTCAAGCTTTTATCAAAAGTGTTTGTGGCAACAGCATAGACACACAAGTAAAGATAAGATATGATTGCACCTGGCTGTTACAGAGATCCAAACCTAGTACTGGTCTTACAAACTATACTGAAGAAATTCACGTTGCTCAAGACATTGAGTAGAACATACCAAAGGGTCCTGCCTTAGGTTTGTGGAATAACTAGCCCTAAGCCAGAGTTTCTCAAATTCAACTTTTTTGAAAAATTCAAATATTTGAGTTTAAATTCAAAAATTTTAATATTTTAGGCTATGATTATTTGTGGTTGGCGGCCTGGTTCAGCAGCATCCATGGTATCTAACCCCTAGATGTCAGTTACGTTCATCCCTAACTTTTGACCATCAATTTTGATTACAAAATTGATTACAGGCGGGGCGTGGTGGCTCACACCTGTAATCCCAGCACTCTGGGAGGCCGAGGCGGGCCGATCATGAGGTCAGGAGATCGAGATCATCCTGGCCAACACGGTGAAACTCCATCTCTACCAAAAATACAAAAAATTAGCTGTGTGTGGTGGCGGGCGCCTATAGTCCCAGCTACTCGGGAGGCTGAGGCAGGAGAATAGCGTGAACCCGGGAGTCGGAGCTTGCAGTGAGCCGAGATCGTGCCACTGCACTCCAGCCTGGGTGACAGTGTGAAACTCCATCTCAAAAAAAAAAAAAAAAAAAAGAGAGAGAGAGAGAGAAATTGATTACAAAATTCCAGACATTGCCAAATGTCTTCAAGGGGTAAAAAATTGCCTTTATTAAAAACTACTATTCTAGAATGAACACTTCTATCACCCTGCCTAAAAAATTGTTAAAGCAAGAGCCAACAGGATCAAACCATTTTCAGTTAACAACTGCAGACTAGAACAAATTCTGTGAATATTTACAAAGACACAGAATTACCCAGCTCACAATATTTGCTATTGAATTTTAGTGATTTTTTAAAAGAATTCCAGATATGCACAGAATCAAGAAAATGTAATTCAAGATAATGAGATAAATCAATCATAAATTACTCAGAATTGAAATAGAGGGAGGCTAGAAATGGCAGGCAAAAAAATTAAAACAATTTTTGTTTCTGTATTATATATACATAATGTAAAGTAGAGGCAGGGAAAATGGAAAATGAAAATTTTAGATTGATTTTCTATAGCTGAGAACTACAATGTCTGAGATATACTAGATGAGATTAAGAACTTAATAAATATTGTAGAAAAACAATATTACATTCAGAATACAGGAATATAAAGTAGTTAAATAAGGCACTGAGAGAATAGAAAAAAAGGAAGAGAGCATCAATAAGTGGTAGAAAGATGTCAAGGAGCCAACTGCACGTATTTATTGAGAGATCTGAAGAAAAGGAAAGAAGGAAAGAAGAAAAAAGTATGTTTGAAAAAATAATTGGTGAATTATTTGTAATATTTTATGAAAACTGTAAAGCCACAGATCTGAGAAGCTCAACAAACCCCAAACACTAGAAACATGAAAATAACTATAAGAACTACATCCTCATCATCAATTTTCTCAGTATCAGTGATAAGAGAACATCATAAATGTAGTAGATATAAAATACAATGTTATATAAAGAGGGGAAGAAAATGTGACAGTAGCACAAGATTTATCACTGGAAACAATGAAATAAGAAAGAGAGTAGGTATCTTGAAACTTGTTTTATTTGTATTTTTTATTTTTTTTTTTTTTCTTGAGATGGAGTCTCACTCTGTCACCCAGGCTGGAGTGCAGTGGTGCGATCTTGGCTCACTGCAACCTCTGCCTCCGAGGTTCAAGCGATTCTCCTGCTTCAGCCTCCCGAGTAGCTGGCCCGCCACTGTGCCCAGCTAATTTTTGTATTTTTAGTAGAGACGGAGTTTCACCATCTTGGCCGGGTTGGTCTTGAACTCCTGACCTTGTGATCCACCAGCCTCGGCTTCCCAAATTGTTGGGATTACATGGATGAACCACTGAGCAGAGCCAAAACTTGTTTCATAAAGAGTTTCATTGTAGAATTCCACATCGGCAAAATAATCTTATGAAAATTAAGGTAAAGTACCCTTTCAGACATACAAAAGCTGAGAAAAATTATTATAGACAGTAATTCGA
Organism: Piliocolobus tephrosceles; assembly: GCF_002776525.5. Taxonomy (NCBI): domain Eukaryota; kingdom Metazoa; phylum Chordata; class Mammalia; order Primates; family Cercopithecidae; genus Piliocolobus; species Piliocolobus tephrosceles. The sequence continues at coordinate 115,761,902 of NC_045434.1, read as the reverse complement.
TATAAGAAATGCTTTTAAAATGTCCTTTACACATAGAAAAATGAGACCTGTAGGAAATTTAGATCTATAAAAATTAATGAGCATTATTTGAAATAATTGCATATATAAGTGTATGACATTATTTTATTATTTAAAATATAAATATATGTGCAAATTAATTAAAAATAATCTTTGAAGGATGATAATTTAACCAAAAATACTTACAATGTAATATTATTATTACACTAGCCCCACAACTAATGGCTGTTATAATAATAATGACAAAATAATAGAATTGGACACTAGAAGAGACAAAGATTGGCAGTGACCCCATGGCAAGTTCTGTTAGTCAGTAGTTCAACCGGGAGAACACTGACCAGCTGAGAGCATTTTTTTATACACATATCAATCTTAAAGACTATGCCTTTTTCTTATTTACTCTTCTCTATTCACTCCCAAACTCCCAACACAATTTCTCTTTCTTTTGCACCACAAACTCCAGGCTCTGATTGCTTCACTAGTGAATTATATTAGATATATAAGAAAGAAGTAATATTGATTTTACACAGAATACTCCAGAGTTTGAAAGGGAAGAAATACTTCACAACTCATTCTATAAAGTCAAACTTACCTGATGTCAAAACCAAAGGCCTTACAAAAGAAAGAAAGAAAATAAAGAAAGCAAGAGGGAAGATATTGATGCAGAAACAGTATGGAATGACATCTAACATTATTTTTGACAAAAATTCTCAGCAAGTTAAGAACAAAAGGAAACTCTTTTAACCTGATAAATGGAATCCATAAAAATCCTACAACTTATACTATTGATAAAGGAAAGTATGTACTGCTTTTCTCATAAGATCAGAAATAAGATAAATAATGTCCACATCCACTTTTAACATTTCCCATTTCTAGACAATAATTTACCAAAGAGTCTATCCATTCCAATAAGGCTAAATCAAGACAGTGGGTTTGGCGGAGACAGTGATGATGACAGAGACAGAGAGATGGAGAAGGACACAAAAAGAGATGGAGAGAAAGCAGAGAGACACAGAGAGAAAGTGGGGGAGGACAATGCCCAGATTGGAAAGGAAGAAGGAAAAAAATCTTTATTTAATGACAAAATTATTGTCTATGTACAAAATCTAATGGAATATATAAAATGTATTTTAAAATAATTTAAAAAATGAATTCAGACCCAGACTTTATATGTTTCACAAAAATTAACTCAAAATAGATTGTAGACCAAAATGTAAAGCATAAAACTAAAAAATCTCCTATAATATAATGTATGAAAAAAATCTAGAGGACTTTCATTTTGGTGATGACTTTTAGAGATATTAGTAACACCAAAGATATGAAATAAATAATTGATAAGCTGAAGTACATTAAAATTAAAATTATCTGCTCTATCAAAGATACTGTCAAAAGAATGAGAGGACAAGCTACAGGCTGAGAGAAAATATTTTCCAAAGGGCATATTTGACAAAGAACTGCAATCCAAAGTATGTAAAGAACATTTAAAACTCAAAAATAATAAAATGGACAACTTGATTAAAAACTGAGCCAAAAATCTTAACAGATACCTCAGCAAAAATATATACAAATGGCAAATAAGGATATAAAAGATGCTTCACATCAAATATGTCATTAGGAATGTATAAATTAAAATAGCAATGAGATAGCATTACAAACAGGATAACCACTATTAGAATGGCCAAATCCAGAACACCAGCATCACTAAATGTTGGTGAAGATATGGAGCAACAAGAACTCATACTGCTGAGGGGAATGCAGAATGATACAGTCACTTTTAGAAGACAGTTTAGAAGTTTCTTACAAAACTAAACATACTCATAATACACAATACAGGAATTGTATTTCTTGGCATTTTCTCAAAAGTGTTAAAAAGTTTATGTCCATGCAAAAATCTGCACATAGATGTTTATAGTAGCTTTTTTCATAATTACCAAAACTTGGAAACAACAAAGATGTCCTTCCATAAGTGAATGTGTAAATAAATTGTTACATCTTCATAATGGGGTATTATCCAGCACAAAAAAGTGAGCTACCCAGCCACAAAAATACGTGGTGAAATCATAAATGTACGTTATTAAAGGAAAGAAACCAATCACAAAAGGATTACAATTATATGACATCTTAGAAAAGACAAGTATGAAGATAGTATTAATAAGACAATAAAATCAGTGATTGCTAGGCTTTGAGAAGGAAAGGGATACAAAGGCATAGTACACAAGATTTTTAGGGCAGTGAAGCTACTTGTATGAAACTGTAGTGGTGGATATGCATCATAAAAATGTGTGCAAACAAACAAAATGTACAATGTCAAGAGCGAACCCTAACTCTAGGTAGCATGATTTGTCAACATATGCTCACCAATCATAACAAAAGTACTACTGTGGTAAAGGATGTTGATAATGGCAGAGGCTATGCATGCATGGAAACAGGGTATATGGTAAATCTCTTTACCGTCCACTGAGGTTTTCTGTGAATCTAAAACTTCTCTGAAAAATGAAGTCTATTAAAAATAAAAATGAATGTCTATTAAGAGAATCCAAGCATATTTTTTAAAATTAAATTTTGTTATGTTTTAAATTTTTATGGTTACATATTACATGTATATATTTATGAGGTACATAAAATGCTTTGATAAAGGCACCCACATGCTATTTTTCTATTGGTGGAAATTGACAAGCTGATTTTCAAATATGAATGTAAATTATAAGAACTTAGAATAGTCAGAAAATAATTTGAAAAAGAGCACTAACCTTATCTGATTTCAAGATTTATGCTAATCTTAACTAAGGTTGTGTTACTGACATAACATGGACAATTTGAATAATGGGACAGAGTAAAGAGTATATAAGTAGCCTTAATCATATATCGACAACTAGTTTTCAACAAATGTGTGAAGGCAATCCAGCAATTGAAAAAATAAGCAGTCCTTTCAGCAAATGTGGATGGAATGATTGAATATCGTGTTTAAAAATGAACTTAGACCAACCTTGAATCATATACAATAATTGACTCATAATAGATCATAGACCTAAATGTAATGTCTAAAAGTATACTCCATGTAGGAACAAAACATAGGAGAAAATATTTGTGACTTTGGGTTAGGTGAAGAATATTTTAAATATGACACCAAAAACAGGATCCATAGAAGAATATACTGGTAAGTTATCTCTTAAAAATATTATATATCCAGTGTTCAATACATATTGTTAAGAGAATGAATAGACAAATCACAGACTACAAAAAAGTCAAATAAATTGTTTATTTTCAATTTTCAAGCACTTCATCATCATCATAATCTAAAATTATTTATTTATTCATTACTATATGTCTGGTACTGTACTAAGTGTTTTACATGAGTTATCTCATTAAGTTCTTTCAGCAATCCTATAAGGAAAATAAAAATTTTCTCATTTCACACATGAGTAAAGAGAAGATTTAAAGAATTAGGTAAATTGCTTTGGGTCAAAAAGATGAGTATCTGAATATTATTGCCTAATTTTCACTTTCTCTAATACTTGATACAATAAAGCCCCATAATTAATGGCTGATATAACCATAATTATTGAATGAATTAAACACCAAGAAGGACAAAGATTGGCATCACTCAACAAGTCAGCAGAAAGAGCTTAGTCAAGGATTGAACTGGTCACAAACTTCCCAGCCTAGAGTATATTGTGTTATATGTGTCAATCCTATGTAATTAACTTATTTCTTATTTGCTGCTTTCTCTTTCACTACCAAAATTCTAGTTAAATATCTTCCTTTCCCTGTTTCTCTTTCCAGAAAATTGTGCTGAATTGTCACTTAGAATAAATCTTAATTCCCCAACCATCACAGTACTTGACAGGTTCTCATAAGCTCTTAAGCATGCATATGGAAAAATACTGAAAAATGGACCGAATTAACTTTTGTGGCTTTTTCCTATTTTCTTTACTTGGGAATAAATGTTTATTCACACGTATGCTCTTTTTTGTCGAGAGAAAGAGAAGAACTCATGAAATTGAATCTATTCTGACTAAATTCTTCACAGAGAATTTTTGAAGATATGATTAAGATAAAGACAAATACAATTACTTAGTGACTACTATTACAAATAAAATTATTTAGAAAATCTGTATGCTCAGATGTTTTATATCTGTTTTTCATTCTCCTCAGTAGTTCCCACCATTTTGAACACGTTAATTCAAGATGAATTTCACTTTCCTAATAAAATTGTATCTTAAGAAATAAGAAATAATATATCCTAACTGTTCCAAAAGACTTTCTTGAATTATCCTCTCTTCCAAACAGCATCTATTTCATTTCATATTTAAGTTCTAAGCAGTCTTCAATCATATTTATTGAAGTATGAATTGCATTACTTGTCTATATTCTGTAAAATATCAGCTGACTTTCTCAAGTGGAGCTCTCTTTCTTTGCTTCACAGAATCCAAGTAATCAAAATACACAATTTTTTTTCCTGATGTTTATTTGATCTTTCTGAAGGGATTTTATCTGACTGTAAAAGATTGCTTTTGGTTTTTATTTTTTTGGATTCAAATATTCTAGTAGAAATCCTGATATTCACTAAATAGGTTTCACATTGCCAGTTTTATATTTATTGCATTGATCATTAGACTAACTGACAAATAAAAGAATCAATTACTTGCCCAATTTTTGGAATCTGGGCAGGGGAAGCCTTACTTATCCATCTAGTTTTCAGGTATCCCTATTTCTAAACTCAGCCTTGTTAAACTTCTTCCAAGTCTGTGTGCCAGGGAGACAGTAACGGTGATTTACTGAAAACACTTTAAAAGAGATAGATCTTATACTCTATTAAGGGACATCTTAATAGATGCCCAGAATATATAAGTAGCCAATTTGCTTGTTACATACAAGAATCAATTAAACTAAAACATAAAAATAAAGTAAAATCTCAATAGATAGAGATGCATATGAACAATTTAAGATGAAGAATGTAACAAAAAGAACGTAAACAGAAGAAAATGTGTTTATCCTCACCAGTAACCAAATAATTATAGTTAGGTTAATTTCCCACCTGAAAAATTAACTAATTAACTTAAATTACTACTGAGTATTATTATTAATAATACTTGATGGCCAGGTGCTGTGGCTCACGTGTGTAATCCCATCACTGAGAGGCCTTGAGGTCAGGAGTTTGAGACAAGCCTGGTCAACATTATAAAACCCTGACTCTACTAAAAATAAAAAAAATTAGATTAAGTGGGTGTGTTGGCACACACCTGTAGTCCCAGCTACTTGAGAGGCTGAGATCAGAGAATCGTTTGAACCTGGGAGGTGGAGGCTGCAGTGAGCTGAGCTGAATTCACACCACTGCGCTCCAGCCTGGGCGGCAGAGTGAAGCTCCGTCTGCTTAAATAAATAAATAAATAAATAAATAAAATAATGCTTGATGACAAGAATGTGGTAAGACTGTTGTATAAACATTCAGCCCTTCATTTATTTAAGTCATTTACAGAGCACATATAAAGTGCAATAAGCCATGATGACACATCAGTGAACAAGAAGAAAAGGTTTTTGCTTTCATGGAAAATATGGTTAATCACAGAAAATATTAAACAAATACTTAAAAGAAAATACTTATCAAAATTCTTACAATCTTAAAATATATATCTTGCCCATTCGAATTCAAAAAGTTTAGAATTTGAAAATTTATTGCTGAAATTGAATTGTCTCACAATCACACATGCAATATGTATATAAATCATAAGTTTTCCTCTTTCTTCAGATGTAAATGATATTGATTAATTAATTGATTAATGGAGGTAATCGAGATATCTTGATTGCTCCAAAATAATTTAAGGAATAATAAAAGTTATATACAGAACAATATTTATTGTGTAAATATTTTAAATAGTCTTCTTTTGTGTTGTCCCTTTAGATTCAAAGATAATTCAAGTCAATGATCAGGCATAGAAAGGAAACAGAATGGGCTACAGAGTTTATTAGAAACATAGTTTAATTCATGATTTTTTACCCTGATTTCTTTCAACGTTTTATAGCATTCTCTAGGAAACATATTTTTAAAATTAGAAAGCTCCATTCACTATTAATTTTCAATGTTGGGGATGTAACAAATCTATGACTTGGTAGCCTATTGTGAGAGAGGCTATATGTTGTTGTGCGTATGATAAGAGCACTCACTGTGAGGTCAAACAACTTTGTATTAAAATCTCAGCTCTCACATTTTCTTGTGTGAAATAAATAATTTTTTAAACTCAGTTGATTTTTCATTTATGTTGTAGCAATAATAGTAATGTAGATTACATCAGGGCAGGTATTATTGTTTTGTTTATCACTGTATAATTAGTGCCTAAAACAGTTTATGGCAGCTAGTACCACGCCGGTTAAATATTTTAGAATAAAATAAACAACCAATTAATGAACAACATACTCTAACTCAAAATATTCATGTGAAGATTAAACTGTAATGTCACTAAATCATTAGGCGTTATTCTGATCCAACATTCCACTTCCTTTATGGCCTTTGAGTTTACAGAATATATTTCATGTTCCTGGATGTTTCACTCTGCATTAGTAAAGGGTATGCAGAGAAGTTACTTAAGTTTGCTGATGTGATTGTGTAAATGCCAATTCTAAATTTTTATCAAAAATATGAAATGACAAGACAACTCTAATTACAATAATTCACTTACATGTGATACTGGATTGAGAGCTGAAAAAGAAGAGTACAATGAAGTTTCTGACAGTGATTTCAAAGCACAAACATGAAAGCATTTATAACTCATATTATCTGGGGAAATCTATTATACTTAACCAAACAATGAGGAAAGTCATCTTCAAAACTAATATGTGATTAATAGAGTCTCTTAACACATTAATACTCTTAAATTACATATGTATAGTATGAATCACAATAATTCCAACTAATTTTTCTTTAATGCTGTTATTTTTTATACACTGATACATGTCAGACATATTTAGGACCTGTATTAGGCTGTTCTCACATTAGGATGCTGTAAGGAAATACCTGAGACTGGGTAATTTCAAAAGAAAAGCGGTTTAATTGGTTCATGGTTCTGTAGGTGGTACAGGAAGCATAGTGGTGTCTGCTTCTAGGGAGACCTCAGGAAACTTTCAATCATGGTAGAAGGCAAAGCGGGGTCCAGGTGAGTCAAATGGTGGGAGGAGGAGCAGATGAAGTGGGGAGGTGCCACAAACTTAAAACAAAGAGATCTTGAAAGAATCCACTCGCTATCATGAGGATAACACAAAATGGATGATGCTAAACCATTCATGAGAAATGAGCCCTCATGATTCAATCACCTCTCACCAGACCCACTTCCATCACTGGGTATTACAATTCAACATGAAATTTGGTTGGGAACACAGATCCAAATCATATCATTACAACCCTGACCATTCTTATGTCTCATATTCTCACATTGAAAATTCAATTATGCCTTCCTACTAGTTTCCCAAAGTCTTAATTCATTCCAGTATTGACTTAAATGTATGAAGTTCAAAGTCTCTTCTGAAACTAGGCAAGTCCCTTTTACCTATGAGCCAATAAAATTAAAAAATATATATATATATTTACTTTCAAGATACAATGAAGATACAAGAATTGGGCAAATAGTACCATTTCAAAAGGCATAAATCAGCCAGAAGAAAGGGACTACAGTCTCATGCAAGTCTAAAACCTAGCAGAACATTCATTAAAACTTAAAGCTCTGAAATAATCTCTTTTGACTCCACTTGCTGCATCCAGTGCATACTGGTTCAAAGGGTGCACTCCCAAGGCCTTGGCAAGATCTGCCCTTGTGGTTTTGCAGTGTTCAGCCCCTGCAGGTGCTCTCACAGGTTGTAGCTAAATGCCTTTGGTTTTTCTACACACAGTGTGCAAGCCACCAGTGGATAAAATGATTATATACAATATAGCATTCTGAGTTCTGGAGGGTGGTGGCTTTCTGCTTGTAGCTCCGCTGGACAGTGCCTCAGTGAGGACTCTTGTGTGGGGTCTCCAATGCCACATTTTCTATCTTCACTGTACTAGTAGAGCTTGTGTGTGAGGGCTCCGCCCTTGCAGCAGGTTTCTGCCTGGCACCCAGGCTTTTCTATACATCCTCTGAAATCTAGGTGGAAGTTCCCAAGCCTTGACTCTTGCCCTCTGTGCACCCTCCGGCTTAATACCAAAAGGAAATCATGAGGAAATCACCAAGGCTTATGGCCTACGTCCTCTGAAGCAGCTGCCCCAGGTGTACATGTGCTCCTTTGAGCCACAACTAGAGATGGAGTGGCTGGGATGCAAGGAACAGTGTCCCAAGGCTGTACAGGGCAGTGGGGCCCTGGGCCTGGTCCGTGAAATCATTCTTCCCTTCTAAGTGTCTGGGCCTGTGGTGGGAGGGGATGCCATAGAGTTCTCTGAAATGGCTTTGAGGCTCTTTCCTTATTGCTTTGGCTATCATGCAAATATCTCTAACAAGTAGTTGCTCCACAACCTGATTGAACTCTTCGAAAACTAGGCTTTTCTTTTTACCATATGGCTAGACTGCAAATTTTCTAAACGTTAATGCTCTGCTTTCCCTTTAAATGCAAGTTTCAAACTTAGGTCAATTTTCACTCATGCATTTGAGAATAGGTTGCTAGAAGCAGCCACAACACACAAGTAACACTTTGCTGCTTAGGAATTTTTTTCACCAGGTACCCTAAATCATCACTCTCTAGTTCAAACTCCAGAGATCTCTAGGTCATAGACACAATTCAGCCAACTGATTTGCTAAGAAATAACACATGTGCCTTTTGCTCCAGTTCTTCATTTTCATCTGAGCCATCCTCAGGCTGTACTTCCCTGTCCATATTACTGTCAGCATTTTGGTTACAACCGTTTAATCACTCTTTAAGAAGTTCCAAACTTTCCCTCATCTTCCTGTCTTTTTTCTGAATCTTCCAAACTCTTCCAATCTCCACCTGCTGCCCAGTTTCAAAGTCATTTCCACATTTGCAGATATCTTTGTAGCAATGCCTCACTCCTTGGTACCAAATTTCTGTATTAGGCCATTCTTGTATCGCTATAAAGAAATACTTGAGACCTAATAATTTACAAAGAAAAGAGGTTTAATTGGCCCACAGTTCTTCAGCTATACAGGAATCGTGATGCAAGCTCTACTTGGCTTCTGGGGAGGCCTCAGGAAGATTCCAAATATGGTGGAAGGCAAAGGGGAAGCAGACACGTCACATTGCCAGAGCAGGTGCAAGCGAGGGATAGGGGAGGTGCCACACAATTTTACACAGTGAGAGCTCATGAGAACTCACTCACTGGCATGAGGATAACACTAAGTGGATGTCATGAAAAATCCACCTCCATGATCCAGTCACCTCCCACCAGGCCCACTGCCAACATTGGAGATTACAATTCAAAATGAAATTTGGGTGGGGACACAGATTCAAATCATATCAGGACCACAGAAGCTTTCAAGATAAAGAGGTTCATCATCTTAATAAATGTACTTGTTACTTTAAAATCTAAAATAAACACTATTTTACAAAATATCCAAGCTTTTAAAAATATATTAAAAGTAGACATAATTATTGTCACATGATTTAAAAATAAAAAATATACACATTTTAATTTGCTTTAGATCCACATTTACTACCTTAGCCTAAATTTTAAAATCATGTTTTATTTTTATATACAAATTAATTGCATGGCCTTTTAACTATCAACTTATATAAATTCAAGTTTTATAAATATATTAGAGCATTACATATGAAGTTATTCATAACATAACTAGGTAATAATCATAGAAAGCATTTTTACATAGAAATTTTACAATAAAAATGTCACATACCAACATAATTGTTTTAATATTACTGTTGATGTTTTTAAAGAAAACTTAATTTATTGAACTTGAAAATAAATCTGACTTTTTATCTATATTCATATTTTTAAATTTATAATTGACATACAGTTCTCTGCATTCTCTCTTCCATAAAGTTGTCATTTTGTTTTCATGAAAGGGGGGAGTGTGCATATTTTTTAAAAATCTGCCATCAATGTCTTTAAAATAAAGTTCTAATAAAGTAGGTATACAAGAAACTTATAATAATTATGTAAACAGTGTTTATATATGTAATATAATTATAATATATATAAAATAATTATATGTAAAATATAATTATATATCTCAAAATGTTGGTATTATAGCTGTGAGCAATCGCACCTGGCCCAAAATAATTGTTTTGATAAATTTCAGTGAGTGACAAGACAACAGATATACACCTTAATGAAATCAGAAAAACAATTCACAAAAAACAAGATAAATTTTAGAAACAGAAATTATTAAAAGAAGCAAACAGAAATTCTGGAGCTAAATAATATAATGAGTAAAATTTAAAAATCAATAGACAACATCAACAGCAATCTGAAATATTCTGTGAATTCAAACATAGGCATTTGAGAGAAAAAAGAAAAAAAATAGAATAAAAGACAATAAAACAAGCCTGCGGAATTTATGGTACACCATCTGGAGAGTTAACATTTGTGTTATAGGAGTAAGATACGGTAAGAGAGAGAAAAAGAGACAAAGAGCTTTTAACAATGGCTGAAAACTTCCCAAAGCTAAGGAGAGACACATACATCCTGGAACCTGAATCTCAATGGTCCAAAAAGGTTCAACCCCAAGAAAACTTTACCAAGACATATCATAATCACATTTTCAAAGACCAAAGATAAACAGAGACTCTTGAAAGCAACAAATGATTTTTTTTCTCACATATAATGGATCCCCATAAGGCTGTCAGTGGAATTTTCAGCAACAAACTTTGTAGGCCAGAAGAAACAAGAATGCTACATTCAAAATGCTGGGTGGGGGAAGGGAGTGGGGGGGGGGGGGGGAGCATGCAACTAATAATACTGTCTTTACTGGGCAGAGCTGTGCATGAAAAATAAATAAAAGATAAAGACCTTCCCAGAGAGAGATAAAGCTGAGAGAATTCATCATTTCTAGACCTGTCTTGCAAGAAATACTAAAGACAGTTCTTAGAGCTAAATTAAAAGGATGCTATTAGTAACATGAATATATATAAAACATAGAACTCACTGGTACACTGGTATAATTAAGTACGTATTCAAATTGTAAAGACTCTAATACTATAATACTGGTGTGAAAATAACATATCTTCAGTACAAAGCTTAAAAAATATTAAAAATAATTATAGCTCCAATAATTTGCTAATGAATAAACAATATAAAAATGTAAATAATACAAAAAATATAAAATATGTGTGGGAAAGCAAGTTGTAAAGTTATTGTATGTGATCAAAGTTAGGTTGTTATCAGCTTAAAATATAAGATGTTTCAGGTAAGCCTCACAGTAAGTACAGAGAAAAAGCTATAATATATACATAAAAGTTATAGAAAGGAGTTAAAACATAACACCATAGAAAATTATCAAATCACAGAATAATCTAGTGAGAGGAACAAAGGATATACAAAACAGAAAACAATTAATACAAATGAAACAGTAAGTCTTTACCTATCAATGATTAGTTTAAATGTAAGTCAAAAGAAACCCAGCAGCCCAATTTTAAAATGTCACACCCAGTGCTGTGCTCGCTACAAGAGAATTATTTTAAGAGCACACAGAGGCAGAAAGTAAATGGATAAAGAAAAAAATCTATGCAAATAGAAACCAAAGAGAGCTATACTCATATCAGATAAAATATACTTTAAATAAAAAACTGTAAAACAAGACAAAAACCCTTAGTTATTGCATTAAAATAGAATTCAACTCTTCAAGAGGATGTAACAATTGTAAAAATATATGCTTCCAATGTTTAGACAATTAAGCATATAAAGCAAATATTAATAGATGTGAAGGGAGACATAGCAGTAAAACAATAGTAGAGTACTCCAATACCCTACTTTAAACAAAAGATAAGTCATCTGGAAAGAAATTGAACAAGAAAACCTTGGACTTAAAGTACACCTTGACCAAATGGTCCAACAGACATATATAGGAAATTTCATGTAACAACAGCAGTACATACATTCTCCTCAAGTGCATATGGAACATTCCCCAGGATAAACCATGTATTAGGCTACAAAATATGGCCTAACAAATTTAAGAAGATTGGAGTCAAATCAAATATATTTTCATTATGACTCTGGTATGAAATTAGAAATCAATAACAAGAAGAACATGGAAAATTTACAAATATGTGTAAGTTAAACAGCATTTCCTGAAAAAACAATCTATCAAAAAAGAAATAAAAAAATTTAAAGATACTTTGAGACAAATAAAAATGGAAACAAAATATATTAGAGTTTATGAGAGCAATTCTGAGATATAAATTTATAACAATAAATACCTGTATAAAAATAACACATGCACAATCTAACACTACTTTTTCTCAAGGAATTAGAAAAGAAAGAACAAGTAAGCCTAAAGTTAGTAGACAAAAGGAAGTAATGAATAACAAAGCAGAAAAAAAATAAAATTGAGACTAGAGAAAAATGGAAAATATCAATGTAATTAAAAGTTGGATTTTTAAAAATACGTAAACAAGATTGGCAAATCTTTAGCCAGACTAAGAAAATAAAAGAGTAGAGACTGAATAAATAAAATCACAAATAAAAAGGAGATATTAGAACTGATACCATAGAAATACAAAGGATCATAAGAGGCTACAATGGAAAAATTGTATACCTACAAATAAGGTAGCCTATAAGAAATGGATAAATTCCTGAAAACATTAATCTGCTGAGACTGAATCCCAAAGAAATAGAAAATTTGCCCTGACCCATCAGTAAGGAGACTGAATAAGTAACATCAAATATGTATAAAAGAAAATCCTAGGACCTGATGGCTAGCTGGTAAATTCAAACACACATGTACAGAAGAATTAACCAATCCTTTTCATACTCTTTCAAAAAGTTAAACACAGGATAATTCCAAACTCATTTTATTAGTCCAACATCACTCTGACTCCAAGGCCAGACAAAAGCACTACAAGAAAATTCCAGGCTAACATTTCTGATGAACATGGGTGGAAAAAATGTTCAACAAAATACTAGCAAACCAAATTCAAGAGCACATTAACAGAATCATTTGTCAAGATCAAATGAAATTTATCCATGGTATGCAAAGAAGATTTAATGTATGCAAATTAGTAAATATGTTACACCACAATGACAGAATGAACAACAAAAGTTACATAATCATTTCAATATATGCAGAAAATATTTGGATAAATTCAACATGTTTTTATGGTAAAAACTCTCAACAACTTAGGTTTAGAAAGAGTGTACCTCAACACAATAAAGGCCATCTATGAGAAACACACAGCTAATATTATTTCAGTAGTGAAAAGTAGAAAGCTACTCCTCTAAGATGAGGAATGAGAGAAGGACGCCCAATCTTGCTACTTCTAGTTAACTTTGTACTGGAAGTTCTAGCCAGAGCAATTAAGGGAGAAATAAATACATAAAAGGCATCTACATTAGAAGCGAAGAAGTAAAATTATCCCTATTTGTAGATGACATAATTTTATATGTAGAAACCCAAAAAGACTTCACAAACACCTGTTAGAACTTATAAGCAAATCCAGTCAATTTGCAGGATAACCAATATACAAAACATAGTTGCATTTTATTAGCCAATAATGAACTATTCAATAATTAAGAAAACAATCCCATTTATAATATCATCAAAAGAATAAAATATGTAGGAATAAATACAGTCAATACAATGAACTAAAAATTATAAAATATTGATGAAAGAACAAAAAGTTTGTGTACAGCAAAATGGAAAGTCAACTTATGGAATAGGAAAAATATTTGCCAACCTTATACTGATAAGGAGTTAATATCAAAAATATTTAAGGAACTCATACACCTCCATAGCAAAAAGCCAGATAACCCCATCATAAAATGAGCAATGAATGGATCCAAATAGACATTTTTCCATTTTCCAAAGAAGACATAGAAATGGCCAACAGGAAAATCCAAAGCACTCAATAAAACTAATTATCGAGAAAATGCAAATCAAAACCACAATGAGTAATAACCTCCTGCAGTAATCTTCCCTGAAATAGGTGAGGAAAACACTTTATGTAAGTCAATATCACCCAGGCTTAGCATTCATTACTTAGAGGGCTCCTTAAAGTGCAGATTTCTGAACCCCTCCCCTTGTTTCTATGAATTAGTCTGTCTGGGTTGGTACCAGGAAATTTGAATTTTTAACAAGTTTCTAAGTTATTATTTATTTTTAAAACACAAATTTATTATTTTACAGTTCTGCATGTCAGAAATCTAAAATGGGTTGGCAGGACTGTGTTCTTTCTGGAGGTTCTTGAGGAGACTCTGTTGCCTTGCTTTTTTTTCAGTAGAAGGCATAGTGACTGCTTGTATTCTTTTGTTCATTAATTACCCCATTTTCAAAACACGGTGTCTTCTAATATATCTCTTCTCTCTCTCTCTCTCTCTCACACACACACACACACACACACACACACACACCCTCTCTCATGCCCTGTCTTTTTCACTGTCACCCCTGCTTCTGTCATCATATCTCCTTCTCTGATTCTGACCCTCCTGCCTTTCTCTTGTAAGGATCATTGTGATTACACTAAGCCCACCAGGACAATATTTTGAAGTCCTTAACTTTTGATGTGTACTGTAATGAATTCAGAGATTCTCAGAGTTAGGACATGGAAATAACACAGTTTTGAAACATTATATTATATTTGTAGGTACAGAGGTAAATTAGAAGCAACACTAAAAAAGTTTTTCCATTTAGCTTTGACTTTTAGTGAGACAAGCAACTACAAAACCTTGGCTAAGTCATAGACACATTTAAACATTTATTTCATTGTAGTAGAGGGATTGATCTAGTTATTTTTAAAATATCTAACAATTCTTCATGTTGTGATTATATAACTAGAGGTTACCTCTGATTTTTTATGACATTCATAGGTAAAAATAGATGTTGAGTTTTAAAATACAGATAGTACAAAACTCAGAATTTAAAACAAATCTCAGTATATATATATATATAGTTTCTTTCATGAATAAATTGTATAATTAATCACACTACGTTTGCCTAAAAATATTATCCTTTTAGGGAAAAACATGGGATAAAATATATTTTAGATGATATCTAGCATATAATCAGGCATGTAGAGATCTCAGGATTCAAAAGGATGTATCAAATGAAATGCAATACATTGCATTTTTTATATAGATCCTTCGAATCCTATGTCAGAAAAGAGAGAAATGGCTTATCCAATATTTAAGCAGAGACAAATGGTATATGAAGAGGGCTTATCAGGGCAGTGGAGAATTGATGAAAATTGTTAGGGGCGTGAGTAAAACAAGTTTGAGACTTTGTAAATTTTTCCCTAGATGGTGGATTTCTAATCAAAATTCAAATGGAAAAAGGATTCCATCAAATAATCTAGTTCAACATTGGTAATACCATTCACAAGGAGAAACACAGTGACACTTTTCATTTAGTAAAATTTGTTTTACTAAATTTCTTAGGGGGATGAATCTACTAAACGACATTCAAGGCCGTTAGTTTAATCACGTCTGTTTATTAATGCAGGATATATGGTTTCAGTGTTTCTATTCAAATATATGTCAATATGAACTTTGCTGTAACAGCAAACTGGTGTTTTCAGTATATTTTAAAATGTATTAATCACCACTAGAGGGCAGGGTTATTTCTCAATATTCCCTTATTTATGAAATCAACAAAATAATTACATCATACTTATATATTTATAACTTTTCTGAAAGACAATTTCTATATGATGATATTTTGGGTTAATTTTATTCTAATGATTTTTAAGATGTTCTTTTAAAAAATCTCATCCATTCTATTCTACTTCACGAATTATCTTAAGTACATTAAACATTTAAAAAATTCATAGTCAGTGGACAGATACCATTTTGAACTTAACTGTGAAACCTTGTGCCTACTAAAACTACAAAAATTAAGTATACAGGAAAACAAAGGATACATAGTGAAATTACAATATATTAAATATTAAATGTATATTAAATGATATGTAACATATTAAATATAAATAATACTGTTAAAATATTATTTTAGATTCAACATGGCATTATTTTTTTAAATTACTGGCCATTTTGTTGAACCCCAAGAATCAAAATGATAAGACGGTCTATTTTAGATATTATTCTGTTTTAGAAATCTTTTACTTCCCTTTGCAGAACTGAATTATGTGCTTCTGTACTTCCATCTGAGATTGTGAAACATTATGTTAGAATTACTCACATACTCTATGTCCTCTCTGGACTTGTGAACTCCTTAGGAATGGATTCAAGATGCTGTCACCACTTTATCCCTGAATGCAGACTTCACCTGCCACTTTATAGTAGATATACACTCAGTGGAAATATGTGGCTATACTGTAACAATGGTAGAAAAAAATGAAAATTTAATTATTTACTATGATAATACCTGTACTGTGTATTATTTTATCTTATTCAATTTCATATCAAAATAATATTGATTTTAAAATGATATATGAGCTGGGCGGGGTGGCTCACGCCTGTAATCCCAGCACTTTGGGAGGCTGATGTGGGCAGATCACTTGAGGCCAGGAGTTTGAGACCAGCCTGGCCAGCATGGTGAAACCTCATCCCTACTAAAAATGCAAGATTAGCTGGGCATAGTGGCACATGCCTATAATCCCAGCCACCTGGGGGGCTGATGCAGGAGAATCACTTGAACCCAGGAGGTGGAGGTTGCAATGAACTAATATCACACCACTGCACTCCAGCCTGGATGACAGAGTGAGACTCCATCTCAAAAAAAAAAAAAAAAAAAAAAAAAAGTATGGAGAAGAGTGAACCAACAACAACTTGATTATCAATTAAGGTTGATTCAGTAAGCATTTCTTGAGGACCTAACGTGTTCCTTATATTTGCTCACTGGGGGCATAACAAAATGAATAAAAAGTTTATGCCTTTAAAGGACCAATGAATAGAAAAACAGATACAACTGATAATTCTAATCTTTGTAATAAAACATCTTGGCCAACTTATAATTGGTCTTCAGGTTGGCTAAGGTAGAAATGTCAAGAAATGTCAAATTTTGGGCAGAATATGGAGACAAGGGACCCCATTATACTATTGGTGGGAATGTAAATTAGTATAGCCATAATGGAAAACAGTACAGAGGGTCTCAGAAAACTAAAAATATAACTACCATATAATCTAACAATGTCACTACTGAGTATATATCAAAAAGAAATGGTATCAGTTTATATTATAAAATGCAGAGTCTTCAGAAACTAATACTTTTTCCCCACATATTTATGTTCATGTTCAGCTTTACACTGATTTATCAAAATTATGGACAATTAATATGAAGATACGGCCGGGCACGGTGGCTCAAGTCTGTAATCCCAGCACTTTGGGAGGCCGAGACGGGCGGATCACGAGGTCAGGAAATCGAGACCATCCTGGCTAACACGGTGAAACCCTGCCTCTACTAAAATACAAAAAAAAAATACTAGCCGGGCGAGGTGGCGGGCGCCTGTAGTCCCAGCTACTCGGGAGGCTGAGGCAAGAGAATGGCGTGAACCTGGGAGGCGGAGCTTGCAGTGAGCTGAGATCCGGCCACTGCACTCCAGCCTGGGCGACAGAGCGAGACTCCGTCTCACAAATATATATACATATATATATATGTATATATATATTTATATATTTTTATATATATTTATATATTTATATATATTTATATAGATAGATAGATAGATAGATAGATATAGATATATATAGATATATAGATATAGATACATTTGAAGCAATAGTCCTTAATGATTACTCTAAACAGGAAAGGAAGTAAAAATTAGTGGTACTAAGCAGATTGGGGAAAATATGTCAATGGATTAAGACTAGAAAACTTATTAAAGGAGTATTTTAGTAATGCATATGGAAAATAGCAAAAGGACCAGGAAAGGTAAAATATTATCGTTAGAGAGAGAATGAAACTTTCTGTTTCAATGTTAATCAGCTATCTGATTAAAAGAAGAAGGAAAAAGTATTTATCATTGCTACCAGGATATTCCATAGAGTAAGATCTACCTTTTGAGAGTGACTTAAATCTGTCTGTTCTCATTTATATAAGGACTTTATTTTGACTTTCCATTTTACCACATTGTTTACCACCAGCAAGAATTAAAACTGATATATATCCTCAGGGACTTGCTATTTTAAAGTGTGGGTATTTTCTATCTATCTATCTATCTATCTATCTATCTATCTATCTATCTATCTTACATCATCTATATAACATACGTTTACTAATATATAATTAGTTATATGTATAGGAGACAAACTTGATAAGACAGTTTACTTCTTATAAATTCTCCATTGTAAGAATGAAATGTTTACTCCTCTGAATTTAGCAACCCTTCTTATTGCTTGTGAACAATGAAAATGATTGGCCATGTCCTTGAGTAACTTAACTAATACAGGAGGGTAAATATTTAGAGCAATATATAGGGATTTAGTCTGTGATCCCCATTCTTCTAAAGTAATATAAATATTTACAGTGTACTTATCCCACAGTGTCTGTCCTAGGAGTGAATATAATGAAACAACAAAAACTATTTTTTAAAAATAGTTATCTTCAGACTTCACTCTACTTACATTTAAAATTGTGACTTAAATAACACAATGTAGAAGATATTATGGCTTCCTAACATCTCAGAATGCAATAAAACATAATCAGTCTAAATATGGCCAACAATCCTGAACGAGAGACAAATATGAAATTAGGGCTATGAGTAATTTATACATAGTTTAAAGAAAAAAAATGTTTATTTTTTAAAAGCCCAAGTGGAAAAAATAGAAAAGTGGTTAATTATAATTCTTCACCTTATTCCCCTAAGTGTAGAGAGTCAGCATAGTAAATTTAACATTTTTTATTAATACAATATGTCATATACTCTGCTAGTATAGAAAATGCAAGTAAATTGACCTTAAATCATCCTGAAGATTTAAAGTCCATCTGAAGATTTAAAGTAAGAAGATTAAAGGTAAATCAATCTGAAGTATCGGATTAGCAGAAGAGTAAGATATTGTAGCATAGCCTCTGTTTTAAGGCTAAGAAAATTATATAATTTTGGTTTCTCTCTGTTTTATTCACAGTACTGATTTGAAAAAAAAAAATTAAAAAGCTCTGATTTTGAACATAAGGAAACAATCTCTCAGAAACTAGCTAAGACATTGATATTACTCTCCTTGCTATGAACTTATCTGCTCTTGAAAATATTTCTGGTTCCCCTACTTGGCTGTGTTGATATCAGTTCTATTAGGTTAAAAAGAAAGCAAAACAAAACAACAACAACAATTTTTTAAAAAAAGGAAAGAAAAAAGAAAAAAAAAAAAAAAACTCCCATAAAAGTTGCTTGCAGAAGTACGTGCTGCAGAGAGTTTTTCACCTTGCTTGGTCTGGTTCAAGGAGCAAAATGGGAATCCTATCCTACCAAATACCTTTCCAACTCACTCTTAGAGAAGCCTCTTCTGTGCATTAATCCACTATGTGCTCATCACTACTGTTGACCTTGAAGAGGTTAAAATATGCTATTCTGGGCCGGGCACGGTGGCTCAAGCCTGTAATCCCAGTACTTTGGGAGGCCGAGGCAGGTGAATCACAACAAGGTCAGGAGATGGAGACCATCCTGGCTAACACAGTGAAACTCCATCTCTACTAGAAATACAAAAAATTAGCCGGGCGAGGTGGCGGGCGCCTGTAGTCCCAGCTACTCGGGAGGCTGAGGCAGGAGAATGGCATGAACCCGGGAGGTGGAGCTTGCAGTGAGCTGAGATCCGGCCACTGCACTCCAGCCTGGGCGACAGAGCGAGACTCCATCTTAAAAAAAATAAATAAATAAAATAAAATAAAATAAAAATAAAAATAAAAATATTAAATATGCTATTCTGGCATATCGGCTATTTAAATTTAAAGTGGTTTAAAGAACAATATGTGCAAAAGATCACTTTGACCTCTGTGCTGTTTCTTAAAAGCAGAAGATAAAATTCCCATGTGAAAGACGCCCTCCCTTTACCAGAAAGATGCAAAATCTTCGTATTCAAGGATGAGAAGTCAAAACTAAAAATTATGTAAAGATCTTGTTAAAATAGCTCTTGTCTTTTAAGCCTCCTACATGATTTAGTTGCTTCTTCACAACTAACTATTCTTTGTCCAATTCAGTGTTTCAGTAACTGACCCTAACTTCTTCTTTGGGTCTTTATTTCCTTATGAGAGCAAGTTCCTTGCCCTGTAAAAGTTGTATTACACTTTTATCTTGTTAATCTATGTAATGTCAATTTAATTATCAGACCCAGCTGAAACCCTAAGGCGATGAAGGTGGAATTTTTTGTCCCTAGACTCTCTTTGCACCATATTATATTTGTTTATATAGCTACTTTCCCTACTAGACAGTAAATTCTTTGATATAGAGAGTATATCTTAAATATATGTGTCCCTAATACCTTACACTATTTTTGACACCAAATTCTCCTCAAAAAAAAAAAAATCTTTGCCTATATAAATAATTTTCACCAAGGTTTATATGTATTCATAACCCTATTCTGAATGTGTTAGAAAACATGGTTTAGTTAAGAACTTGCATTTATATGAAAATTAACATTCAATGGAATAAATCTAATTCTCTCTTGTTTGACACTGAAGGCTATCTAAATAAAATTCTAAGCCATTCTATACTGTTGTAATTCAGGTTTTACATAGTCAATTATCACATAAAACAGTTTTGCACAATTAACTCTCATGGGATTTCAATTTTCAAAATGTTAACCAAAGACACCACTTTAGTTTGCCAGTGAAATGATCCATGGTATAAAATGTGTGTGTGTGCATTTACGTGTGTGTGTGCATGTTTAGCCCAGACAGAATTATACTATCTTTAAATTAACAGCAACACAAAAACAAAACAAAACAAACAAACAAAAAAACCAGCACATTTCTCTTCCAATAACAGAATAGGGAGAAAATGTTATAAAAGTTCAATTATTACAAAACTATTTATTTACTAGGAGGGAAAAAAGTAAATACATCAAATAGACACATCTATTCTTTTAACCTTAGGGAAATGAATTAGGCGCCAGGTATAGGGCACTGAAAATGCCTAAGCCAGGAAAGAGACTATCATGTGATTTAGCATAATATACAAATATACCTACCAGACATTGCTTTGTAAACAGTACTTACCTCTAAAAGAAATTGGGACTCCCTGAAGAAATGGTTGATTCCAAGGCAACAGCAGGGAAATTTCAGATGAGCCTAAACATGTTATATTAAGCCAGAAAGTAGAAATTCATTTATTTTTCAGATATAAAGAATACTGTTTTAAAGAATCATAGGTAGGTATCAAAAGGGCACAGCACCTAGCTTAAAGGGGATTACATTTCATTAAATCTGGGACAATTTAGACATAAAAATAAATACAGAGTAATGAATTATGGCATAGAATAAAGCAAGACCGCATGAGTCTATACTTATGTGAAAAGGCAACAAATAAAACATTTGTAAGAAACGGAATATTGACCTAGTTTCAAAATATCTCCCCACTAACACTTACTAATTATAAGACTTAAAAAATTAGTAGAGAAGCCTATCAAACACCACTTTAACTTAGCATTAAAATGAATATTATCAAGTAATAGAACCAGTGGAATTTGTGCCTCCAGCAGATAAGAATGTTTGGGAACACAGCATCAGTCCTGTAGTATTCCTTACAAAGATGCCTAGTCTGAATGTAATACAAAAATTTAGGCAAATATAAAGACGTTTTGTATAATAACTGACCTGTAGTCTTCTAAAGCATTAAAGTCATGAAAGACAGTGTGAGGAGCTATTCCAGATCAAAAGAGGTTAACAAATAAATGCAACACTTATTTTTAAACTGGATCTTTTTGGTATAAGGAATATTTGATAGGATGGAGGGTAGTTGGAAAAATTGAATGGGGTTTGAGGATTAGATGTTGGCAATATATTTTTCTATTAATAGTTTTCTGTTTCTGTATATGTGGTCACTCTCAGTCTAGTGGCAGAAAGGAATAATGACTTCATAATGCTCATAAATTCTGTGGGTTAAGAACTTGAAAAGGACTGGGTGGAAGTAATCTGATTCTGTTCCATGATATTGGGGGCTTCAGCTGAAAAAAAACTTGCTGGCTGAAAGCAGGAATCCTCTGCAGGCTTGTGAAGTACAGGTCTAGTGGTTGAACTTGGACCTCAATAATGGACCTAAAGTATTTAGGCTGTTGGCTTAGAATCCAGAACTCACTTAAGAATCTCCACATTGTTTCATGGGCTTCCTCACAGCATGGTGACTACAACCCAATAGCGAGTGTATTAGGAGAATCAGCTAAAGTTCTATGACTATTTATGCCTTAGCTTCATAAGTCACAGAGCCTTCCCAGATTCAAGAACAGGAAATAAAAACCTTCCCACCTTTCCTTTTCCAGGTCAAAACCACACATTTGATAGGAAGAGGATGAAACTCACTTTGTAATAAGAACATGCAAGACAGAAGAGAGATTGAGTTGCAGTTGTTTTTAGAAAACAAAATCTGTAAATCAAATACTGCCTGTTGTCACTTATTAAGTAGGAGTTTAAAAATAAGTGTACATGGCCAGGCGCAGTGGCTCACGCCTGTAATCCCAGCACTTTGGGAGGCTGAGGCAGGCAGATCACAAGGTCAGGAGATCAAGACCATCCTGGCTAACACGGAGAAATCCCATCTCTACTAAAAATACAAAAACAAATTAGCCGGGCGTGGTGGTGGGCACCTGTAGTTCCAGCTACTGGGGAGGTTGAGGCAGGAGAATGGCGTGAACCTGGGAGGCGGAGCTTGCAGTGAGCCGAGATCGCGCCACTACACTCCAGCCTGGGCGACAGAGTGAGACTCCCTCTCAAAAACAAAACAAACAAACAAAAACAAACAAACAAACAAAATAGCCTGGGTGTACATGCACATAGAGATGAAACAATAGATAATGGGGACTGCAAAAGGGAGGAAGGAGGTGGGGGGGGAGGGGAAGAGTTAAAAAACAACTTATTGGGCACAATAATTACTATTTGAGTAATGGGTTCAATAGAAGCCCACACTCCAAAATTAGCCAATATACCTATATAACAAACTTGCACATGTGCTCCCTGAATCTCAAACTAATTTTTAAAAACAAAATAAAATAATATTTGTGTCATTTGTAATTATAATTATTTTGAGAGTGGTACTGTGGTTTTGTTAGATAGTGACCTCATATGTAGGAAGTCCATGCTTAAATATTCATGGTCAATGAGGCATTTTGTTGACCATTTACCCACACGTAGTTCAGAAAAAAGTAGAAATGTCTTGTTCTTACATACTTTTGTAAGTTTCTAATTGTTTTAAAACAAAAAGTACAACAAATAAATAGCTAAAATTATAAATGGAGGTTATCAGGAGGACGTGATTTACATTACTTTGCAAAACGGAAACCAAGAAAGTCAGCTAAGAATACTCTTGCGTGTCTGTTAAGCTATAACCTGAGGCTGTGAATTTAAGGCTTTAGCTAAATATGAACATTTGAATCAGATGCTCAAAGGTAATCAGCCATAGACATATCCTGTTTCTTACTTCACCTTCACCAGGGTATTTAAAACTTCGTGGAAGAATTTTTGGTTTTCACAGTAAGTGGGTGGCACTGTTGGAATTTAGTGGGAACTGTAATGGCAAATATCCCGTTCCTGGTATATGAAGAACTGTGTATCCAACATGATGCTACCAACACTTCCTTCAAAACAAACTGCTGGTATGCATAAGTGAATTAAGTAGGAGAATTACATAAATATATTGTAAACAAGTAGAATAATATTCCATAGAACAGTAGAAATAAAATATAACATTGTTTTATAAGATGTGAGATAATATATTAATAATAGAAATATAATTACAATTGATAATTGGGTTATTTATTCTCAAAAGATAGAGTTTGGTATCACAGATATTTTTGTTGCCACAATGATATTAGTTGTTTAAGACACTAAAGACACAGGTTTTATGGATAGATCTTGTCCATATTACGTACCAGTTAGTAACCTTGAAAAAATTACTTACATTCTTCAAGCTGTCATTTTATTTTTCCTTAAAACAGAACTAATAGTCTAGAGTATTCTTTGGAGATAATGGACCTAAAGTATTTAGCACAATAAAATCTTAATACTTAATGGAGGCCAATCCTTGTGGCTCATGTCCAAAACCCAACACTTTGAGAGGCTGAGGCAGACAGATTGCTTGAGCCCAGGAGTTCAAAATCAGCCTGGGCAACATGATGAAATCCTGTCGCTACAAAAAATACAAAAATTAACCAGATGTGGTGGCACACCCTGTGGTAGCACACTCTGTAGTACCAGCTACTTGGGAGACTGAGGCAGGAGAATCGCATAAACCAGAGAGGTTGAGGCTGCAGTGAGCCGTGATCACACCACTGCATTCCAGCCTGGGCAACCCAGTGAGACCGCATCTCAAAAACAACAACAACAATAACAACAGCAATAACAGAAAACAATTTTGTACATAGCAAATGTTAATAATGGTAGTATTGCTAGTGTTGGTGGTAACAATGATTGTAGGAATAGTATATAGAAGACTTTCTAAGTTTCATCCACCAAGGGGAATTTCACTGTTATTGTCTAAACATTTCAAAGTATTCCCAATGGGGGAAATTCAGGAGTAGGATTTCAGCTTCTACTTCCAGTAGAAACTCACCTATCTTGCCAATTAGACTTTGAAAGAATTCATGTAAAGAAAAAATATCCTTTTTATCTATTCCACAGAGAACATACTGAAGTTTTAAATTTAATGTAAATGCAGGAAAGATTGAAGAAAATATTTTTCAGGTTAGAAAGACAGAATTGAAGAATCACACATCAAATCTATCTTCTTAGGTATAATGTTTATGTTGCTTTAAATTCCCAAGTGAGGCCGGGCGCAGTGGCTCACGCCTGTAATCCCAGCACTTTGGGAGGCAGAGGTGGGTGGATCACGAGGTCAGGAGATTGAGACCATCCTGGCTAACACGGTGAAACCCTGTCTCTACTAAAAATGCAAAAAAATTGAATTAGCTGGGCGTGGTGGTGGGCGCCTGTAGTCCCAGATACTCAGGAGGCTGAGGCAGGAGAATGGTGTGAACCCGGGAGGCAGAGCTTGCAGTGAACTGGGATTCTGAGATTGCACCACTGCACTCCAGCCTGGGCGACAGAGCGAGACTCCATATCAAAAAAAAAAAAAAAAAAAAAAAAAAAATCCCTAGTGAAAAGGAAATTATCATTGGCATCAGAATATACTTTTTATTCTCCAGGGCTGGGTTGTCCAGTGGAAATACAATGAGAGCCATATATTTAATTTTAACTTTAGTAGTATTTGCATAAAATGTAAAGTTAAAAAGATGAAGCTAATGTTAACATTTTGTTTAACCCAACATAATCAAAATATTATTTCAACACGTAACAGATAAAGTTATTGAGTTTTTAAAATATTATTTCTTTTGGAATGTCTTTAAAATCGAATGTATATTTTACACTTAGCTATGTCTCAGTTGGACTAACTGCATTTCAAAAGTGCTCAATAGCCGCGTAGTATGTGTGGCTGCTATATTGGACAGAGTACCTGTGCAACATATATATAATGACATATATATAAGATATTATATTATATATAATAACATATATAAGATATTATATATAACTAATATATTATATATAGCATATATAATTTATATTATATATAAAATTTATATAATATATTATATATAATAATATATAATATATAACATACAATAACATAAATATGCTATTTAATATATATGTATATATATTTTTCAGTTATTTCTGTTATCCACATATTTGGGGAATATATTGTATCAAATAAACTTTTTTGAGCCAGTCGTTTAATTTGACTACATATGAATAAAACAATTTTTTTCAGTCTTAGAACCCTTGGAACTGTATATCTCTAAAAATTTGAAAAAAAATATTATTTTATCAGTGCCTAGTGGTTTTCATCTCCATTAGCCTTAGTAGTCTCCCAAGTATTGTGTGTTTCTGTGTGTGTGTGTGTGTGTATGTGACCACTCTGGATTCTATATAATCTTCCTCTCTGTATGACTAACACATTATTTTTACTTCCAGCTTTAAAACCAAATGAAATTTAGTACTTCAATTTTTCTCTGTGGCTTCTAACAGATTTCCTCTGTTCTGAACCAGTGGAGAATAACGACAGGCAGCAAAATTTCTCTGTGTCCTAAACCATCCTCACTTATTCTGCTTACTGCATCAGAGATTCCCTAACTGAAGTCTCACATGTTCCCTAGAAATTTAACAGTAAACAGAGCAATACTCAATGTACTCCACCCGTCAATTCATGTACACACACCTAGTTACTCAATCTGGGCTCATGGTGGGGGTAATGAAGTGTTTCCTTTGCATCCCAGAAATAGACACAAATTTATTTCAGAGCAATGAAACAGACACTTCTGCCAAAAGAGCAGTTTGTTTTTAAGACTTTTCTTGACTGGTGTCAATGTTGTTACTGCTTTTCCCCTCTCTTAGCTTGTGACTATCCCCAATTTTGAAAATATGTGGCCCTTCTAAATGCTATATTTTAAAAAAAGAAGTCCTTATTATGTGACTCAAAAGAATAGAAATCCACATTTTTACTTAACATTATGTGCCTTAGAAATTTCCTGATTACCCTTTTTCTAGTTAGATTTAGCTAGGACTAGACAGCACTTTTGAGTATCAGTTGGAAAATAAGATGAAGTCTACTTTTCTTGATGCATTTAAACGAAGAGAACATAAAAAATGCAGACATGAAACAGAATTTTGGTATAAAAATTAGTGTTGGAAGATTGATTTCTATAGTTGATAGAACACGTGAAGCAAATCAATAGTCTATCTGAGTGTCCTGTTTTCATGAGAAATAAATCTATTGCTCATTGGGATAAGTAATATTAAGTAAACAATTGTATTCTGCTCTTTAGAAAGCTCTCTTTCTCCTTGTAGTCCACTTATTAAAAGGAATAAAAACAGTTAAATATTATTTTTTTCAAATATATATTATTCTCGATGCCTGCCTCAGTTTTCATCTTGTATTCTTTCTATTTGTAAAGTTTGTGCTGGTAGTCCAGGCAAGCAGAACGACATAGTCATCTAAAATTATTTCCTGTAGCTACTTGTATTCAAGCACCTAGAAAGGGAAAAACTACAGGACAAGTGGTTGCTACCATGAAACAGTTTTGTAAAAATAAGCATTAAAAATGAGTTGGTTCATTGCTTATAAAGTGCAGTGAAAAAATCATGGGGAAAAATGATACGCTTAGGTGATAAATTCATACCTACTCAAGTTCAAGGGATTAGAAAACCTCTATGAATTTTCTATAAGAAACTCTCATTTCTTATGGCTTCGTGGTTGAGATTTCTTTAAACTAAACCCAAAGTCTATTCCTGCAAGTAGCTAAATTATAATGCAAATCAAATTCTCCTGTTCATAGGATTCCTTAAGTTAGATATAGGGCATTGATAGGGAAGGACTTAATTTCTAAGAATTGGGATGAGAACATAGAGGCGTATTTCCATGAAGCTGGGGACCTTCAATTGCAACATTCCATTGCACCATATTTGACAGTGGGAGTAGCCTTTTTCCCTCTCCCAGGAAGTTAGGCTTCCCTTACTCGAAGAACTTGAAATGCCTATTTGTAAGGGACTGTTTATCCTCCTCAGGAGAATCATAGCCTCTAAACCTATAGCTAGACTTATGTACCAATTGGCCCCAGAGGATGAATTACAAAGTATGAACAATTGGTACTGTAATACACACCAAAGTAATTGTACTATTTTTTCAATTTCTATAGACAGAAGCCTGGGAACAATATGTGGAAATGGGTCCTAAGGATATTGGGTTCAGTTGGAAAAATAACAATATTTGATTAGGTTGAATTTATTGACATGAGAATCTCATTTGCATCTATTAGCTCAAATAGCAAGGAGAGGTTCCAAAGTTTACTGTTGACTGGCGTATGGACCCAAATGAAGTCTGCATAGGGAAACTGAAATGCCAGAACTTTCTGGGTGCACAATAGAGGAAGTTGTCCAAAGATTTAGGGAAATTTAAATGAAAGACTGAATTTATTATGTAAAAGTTGCCTGCTATCCTCTCAATATATTCTCTTGAAGAGTCTATTAGAGAAGATACTCCTCCTTCATAAAAGTCATCAGAACATTCAGGAGGGGAGGTTTGAAGATTTGTGTTAAAGCTCTTTATTCTTGAAGAACATTGCTATATTTGTTCCCTGTGACCTAGAAATGAAAATGAGTAATACCACCATTGTGGGAAAGGTCCCTTTCTGCAATAGAGATGATGAGATCTCAAGGTGGCTACAGCCAAGTGAGGACTTCAAATTATCAAAGACACATAGGTGCTGTTAATGGACACATAGTTGCAGTAATCTAAAAAGTTTTATCTGAAGACATATTTGGCATTGACTATTGGGTCATGTTGCCCTATGTGGATAGCCTATTAAAGATATTTCTGATGTGTGTTAGTTGAATAGCTCTAGGACTGATAAGCAGAAGTCTGACTTGAATTATCATGATAGGTTTGGTTCCTCAACCAGATTCCTGATTATGTCATTTCATTGGCCCAGAGCACTTTGAATGAAAGGGTGGTTTGTTCCCTTAGAGGATGGATCATGCTACAAAGCCAAAATATTTTATCCTTCCTCCTGACTTTCCCTGATGTGACCTCTGAAGACTTTCCCAGAGTCCTTGCATTGGAGTAGGGAAATTGTCAGAATTTAGGATAATTACCAAACACAGGATCTGCCCTGATATTAATTCCTAAAGATCAAAAATTTCACTGTGGTTTACCAGTCACAGTAAGAGCTTATGGAGGTCAATCATCAGGGGAGTTTTGGCTTAAATCTATATGAAATGAGTCTACAGCACTGCTACATTGCCTTCTACCTTTCAGCCTGCACTGTGGGTTCTCATGTAGTTTCCTATTTTCATTTGACTGACAAAAATATGTTCAGCCCCAGTTTATAGATAAAAACGTGTGCTATGCAAAAATAGATGTTGGCAGCCTTGTGGTACAACTGCATGATAGCCCTGAAGGGTAATGATGATGGCGAATCCCTCCCCTAGGCAGAACTCCAAGAAATGTGCTTGGTTGATTATTTTGTCTTGAATATATCTTTGTGAGAGTTATGGATCCCCAGATATACTTGCAAACAGTGGCTAACGTCTTTGCTAATTGTTCAAAGATTGAATGAACGGTAATTGGCAATTGATGACAAGGATGACTGGAAAATATATATATATACATATGTAAATAGAGCTCTCTGAATGGTTACAGAGTATGAAGATGTTTGTGCCCCACGTGAATGTTCACCAAACAGTAATCTCTTACCAGAAGATAATTTTAACAAGTATGTGAACAAGGAAACCCAGTGTGTGGATGCCAGGCTAGCTTCTTACTCCAGCCAACCCAGTAATTTCCGAATGAATGACTGAATAAAGTGCTCATGCCAGTTGAGACGGAGCTTAAGTATGGCTCAACACCATGGTCTTCTATTTTCTAAAGCTTATCTCACTATAACTGTTGTCAAGTGGCCAACTTGCCAAAAGTAGAAACCGACATTGAGATCTCATTACAGCTCCATTCCCTAAAAGAGAATAGTAAGGCACCATATTTCATGTTCATTGCCTCGGACCATTTCTATCATGGAAGGAGCAACAGCTTTTTTTCTCACTGAGACAGACAATTAGTATCTGGATCTGCCTTTCTTGTCCATGATGCTTTTGCCAAAATCTATGAACGTTCACAGTTCCTCACTCATGGTAATCAAATAGCGCTTCAAATCAAGCGAAAGGAAGAAATTTGCTTATATTTATGGAATTCACTTATCTTATCATTTTGTTCATCACCTTGAAATAGCTTTGCTGACAGAACAGTAAAATGTCCTACTGAAGTCTGTGTTGGGACACTGTGGTAATGCTGTTCAGGCTAAACTGTAAACTTTAAATTAGTGAGTACTCTATGGTAATGTTGTTACCATGGCCAGAATTCACAAGTCCAAAAATTAAAAGGTGAACAATGAAGTGTCCTTTCTTACTCACCCTTGTGATCCACTAGCAAAGGTTTGCTTCCCATCCCTGCAACTGTGGATTCTGATGGTCTTCTTATTCCTATTTCTAAAGGAAAAGGATTCTTCCAGAAGATAAACCAATAGTTTCATTAAGCTTACAGTTAAAATTTCATGTAGAAGTTTTGTGCCCTAATGCTAGTGAACCATCAGGGAAAAAAATAACCTTAGGGCCAGGTAATTTATTATGACTCTCAGAAGGTATTGGGGTGCTACTGCACAATATGGGTGCGAATGGTCAAGTCTGAAATGAAGACGATCTCATGAAATCCCTCTTAGAGCTCTTATGCTTGCTGATTAGAGTCAACAGACAGCTAATCTGATCGGACAGACAGCTAATGACCCAGACCATTTAGAAATGAAGTTTTGTGTCCCAAACACACCATACAGGAAATCATGACTATCCAAAGGAATATGGAATGATTAGTGGAAGAACTTTGGCCATGATCAGTTACAGAAATATGCACTGCAATAAATGTAAACATTTCTTTTTCACTTTGATATTGTGTGTGTATACATGCATGAATGTGTTTTCCTCTCCTATTCCCCTGCCATATAACATTGTATGTGTTAATAGTAGGTTTTCTTATAATTTCTTTGTTTAAGTTTTAATATACAAAACAATATGACTAATTTAAAAGAATAACTTATTTTTGAAAAGCAGCAACCTCTTTTGGGGAGCATGGTTGGCATGTTTTCAGTTGTTCGAGGAGTCATTTCAGCATATTGGGCAAAAGCATGGTTTGTTCTTATCTTTATTTAGAAGTTGTTTGCTTAAAGAAAACTGTGTGGGTGAAATTTTGCCAAAGAGTAGATTTTAGTGGATTTGTGATTTATCAGGTTACCTAAGCTAGGACTACGTTTTCGCTAGTTGTCTTCATTGTGTACTTTTCTGTTAGTATTGTTACAAGACACATTTATATGCTTTTCAAAAGGCATAAGAGAATCACCAGCTGTACACTTTTATACTCTGACACCTGTGCATGGTACCACAATAGCTTTAGAATGCTGTTGTTACTGATCTAGAGCTCACCTTGCTGCTTGTAGCATCTGGACCTTTAGCTCCTGCAAATCTTCTTCAAAGTCTCTGAGTCCTAAGCCAAGTGCACATATAGCTCTGTGGTGAAAGGCAGCAGCTTTCTGAACAAGTCTCCAACAGCTTCAGAGTAAGAGGTGGGACAAGACAGATATTCATCCTTTTGGGTTTCAATTTGCTACTAATCTTTTTCATATCCAGATTTTAATTTTAATTACTGTGTGTCCAAGCTATAATGACTTTAGATTCAACACTAGACACAGGAGCATTAGTCAGCCAAACAGTCCCAGCAACTCCCATGCTTGTTTGAAGTTTAACCTTTGTAAATCAATTATTCTATACCCTTCATCTTGTTTCTTCTTTTCTTTGTGCCATGACTGTTACAAATGCTACATAGAAAGACAATGAAAGTTGCAGCCTTGAGCTTCAGAAATCTGATTTGTGAAACATTCATTTAAACATACTGCAAGTTTAAAAATGACCAAGATAACTATAGACCTGCTTGGAAGATATTCCTGCCCCTTGAGAAAAAGTAAGAGGAAAACATGAAATCAGAGTTAGCTGATCATAGCCTATATTTAAAACTAATAATGAAAAAAGGAGGAAAAGTTTAAAAACCAAATTTTCACAGTGGAACCGGCTAAGTTTTGACTGTAACTACTTTCTGAATGATAGTGTATTTCCATCTTCATTTTTTTCTTTGACAAACTATTATGATTCACTTGTTTTTAGATCATAGGAAACAAAATTTTAAATCATAATCCCCATGTAATATGCATCTGGAGACTAACACTTCCAAGTGTCTGTTCTACTTTGCAAAGTGACACTCAGGTAACAGAGACTGTGAATAGCTTGGCCAGGCTTGTTTAGATCAACTTATTGAAAAAAAAGTCCCACAATGCATTCCCAGTGCTGTAACCACCTTGTTGATATAGATCTCACTGATTTTGTTCTGGTAGCTCCTCTAAGTGTTTAGAGACACTGAAATTACCTTTATCTTTCCCAACTGATATTGACATGTCAGATCTCATTTCAGGAGTCAGCTTGACAACTATGTGGCTATATCTGTGGATTTTTTTAAAAAATTCTTTATCTTTCTACTTTTCTTTCTCCTTTTACTGTATGCTTTTAATAACACTAAGGAAGAGTTCGTTTGCTTCTTTCCATTTCTTTTTTTAATTATTCGAAATTGTACACCCTGACACAAAAATTTGTACCATCATTTGAACTCAATGTGTTCATGCATAATCTGACAAAATTTAAGCAAACAGAAAACAAAACAAAACCACTAGAAATAATTCAATTTTTAAAAATTTCTGCACAGATTTCTTTCTATCAAGAATATTACATTTAAAGATATTACATTTTTACAATATTTACAATATTACATTTAAAGATATCAATGTGACCTTGGCCTCATTAAGTTTGCAGTAAGGTGTCTGTTTTGTGATACAAGTAGTTTTACATCATTTTCAAATTAGATATGTTTTTCTCTTTACAAATAGGGCTTGTTTTTCCTTAAAATGTAACCCCTGTGATCTATACTAAATGTTTTGACAGTAAGTTGTGATATCATTTTATCTTCCTTTCTTTTAGACCAAAAGCACAGTGATGTCTTTATTTTTACTCACATTTGATGACATTCACAGTGGGAAACAGCAATTCCACTGTCCAACACTAGGAAATGCTCTGACTGCTTCACCACTCCAGCTAATACTTAGAGAGATGCGGCCTATTCCCACTTGTTTTGGGGGCTTTAGAATCTGACTCCTTACATTCCTGAGATTAAAAGACATCTTGTGCTATTTTATGTTCTGAGAAGGATTGATTACCCCAAAGACAGATCTACAGGTACGTATGGGTTAGTGAAAGGCTGACAAACAGCATAAGGCATAATTACCTTTATAGTTAGGAGTCTAATATGCTGCCAGCAGAAACTTTTCAATTCACACTTCCATTTCCTTTTTACCTTGATGCTTGGGTATGGTGTAGGTAAAATGAGGGTAATACTGTAAATTAAAGTCTTTTCTAAGAAAAGGAAAGCTAAGGAAAGCTTATTGATGAACTGCTTCAATCATATCTTTTGGTAGATAAGAAAACTGAGGCTAATGGAAGTGAAGTGATGGATAAAATCTTAAAAGAAATAAATGATGGCTAAAAATCTCAAATGGAAAGGAAAAGCTACAAGGAGTCTGGATATTCTCAGGACTGTTATTTGAAAGACTGCATGAAGCAGAACTCATGTGAAGTGTGCTTAGTTACAGACTTACAAAGAATCACTCCCTTTCCCTTCAATGACACTGGTGATCTTGAAAGAGCTTCCACTCACACAGGTCCATAACTTCTTTCCCCCTTTGACCTGACACTGGGACATAATGA
This sequence comes from Piliocolobus tephrosceles, assembly GCF_002776525.5. Taxonomy (NCBI): domain Eukaryota; kingdom Metazoa; phylum Chordata; class Mammalia; order Primates; family Cercopithecidae; genus Piliocolobus; species Piliocolobus tephrosceles. The sequence continues at coordinate 115,728,237 of NC_045434.1, read as the reverse complement.
GAAAAGATTGGTTTCTTCACTAAAATTCTGAGAATAGCCCTATGAATGTCTGAGGGTAGCATAATCTGGCAGTCCTATGAGCTCAGGTACTATCTGGAATGGGAGACTGCTATTATTTCATGCTTTGACCAATATAAACAAGTCCCTAATTAGCTTCACACAATTGCTCTTTCATTTATCCTCAGTTCTCTTTAGCATTTCATGTGATTCCCTAAGAATCACTGTGTTATGCAAAATCACACAATAAAAACAATAGGGTATATGGGGAAAGATGGAATCAAGAGCTTGCCTTAGTCAGTTTGGGCCAACATAAGGAATTATCATAGACTGGTGGCTTAAACAATAAACATTTCTTTCTTACAGTTCTGGAGGTTAACAGTCTGAGATCAGGGTGCCAGAAGTGTTGGCTTCTTGGCGAGGGGTCTTTTCCTGGTTTACAGATAGTTTTTTTCTTGCTGTGTCCACACAGGGTAGAGAGAGAGTAAGTTAACTCTCTGACCTCCTCTTCCAAGGACTCTAATTCCCTTCATGAAAGCTCACAATGTAATTACCTCTCAGAGGCCCAACCTCCAAATAACATCAGGTTAGGTACTAGATTTTGACATACAAATCGGGGGAGGGGCACAAACATTTGGTTTATAACAGAACACAATAGTCAAACTAGTGTAACAAATAAATAGAAGATAACAACCCAATAGAAAAGGTAGCAATAATTGGGGCATGGTGACTTATGTCTGTAATCCTAGTACTTTGGGAAGCCGACATGGGTGGATCACCTGAGGTCAGGAGTTTGAGACCAACCTGGCCAACATGGTGGAACCGCCTCTCTACTAAAAGCGCAAAAATTAGTCAGACATGGTGGTGCGTGCCTGTGTTCCCAGCTACTGGAGAAGCTGAAAGGGGAGAATCGTTTGAACCCAGGAGGCGGAGGCAACAGTGAGCTGAGATCATACCACTGCACTTCAGCCTAGGTAACAAGAAGGAGGAGACTCTATCTCAAAAAAAAAAAAAAGAAAGAAAGAAAGAGAAAGAGAGAAAGGAACGAAGGAAGGGAAGAAGGGAGGGAGGGAGAGGGAGGAAAAGAAAGAAGAAAGAAAGAAAGAAAGAAAGAAAGAAAGAAAGAAAGAAAGAAAG